>NW_022631016.1:10272946-10316440 GCF_010015895.1 Lontra canadensis | reverse complement strand
AAAACTATAAAGTACTCATGAAAGAAATTGAGGAAGACACAAAGAAATGGAAAAATGTTCCATGCTCCTGGATTGGAAGAATAAATATTGTGAAAATGTCTATGCTACCTAAAGCAATCTACACATTTAATGCAATTCCTATCAAAATACCATCCATTTTTTTCAAAGAAATGGAACAAATAATCCTAAAATTTATATGGAACCAGAAAAGACCTCGAATAGCCAAAGGAATATTGAAAAAGAAAGCCAAAGTCGGTGGCATCATAATTCCGGACTTCAAGCTCTATTACAAAGCTGTCATCATCAAGACAGCATGGTACTGGCACAGAAACAGACACACAGATCAATGGGACAGAATAGAGAGCCCAGAAATAGACCCTCAACTCTATGGTCAACTAATCTTCGACAAAGCAGGAACGAATGTCCAATGGAAAAAAGACAGCCTCTTCAATAAATGGTGTTGGGAAAATTGGACAGCCACATGCAGAAAAATGAAATTGGACCATTTCCTTACACCACACATGAAAATAGACTCAAAATGGATGAAGGACCTCAATGTGAGAAAGGAATCCATCAAAATCTTTGAGGAGAACACAGGCAGCAACTTCTTCGACCTCAGCCGCAGCAACATCTTCCTAGGAACATCGCCAAAGGCAAGGGAAGCAAGGGCAAAAATGAACTATTGGGATTTCATCAAGATCAAAAGCTTTTGCACAGCAAAGTAAACAGTTAACAAAACCAAAAGACAACTGACAGAATGGGAGAAGATATTTGCAAATGACATATCAGATAAAGGGCTAGTGTCCAGAATCTATAAAGATCTTAGCAAACTCAACACCCAAAGAACAAATAATCCAATCAAGAAATGGGCAGAAGACATGAACAGACATTTCTGCAAAGAAGACATCCAGATGGCCAACAGACACATGAAAAAGTGCTCCACATCACTCGGCATCAGGGAAATACAAATCAAAACCACAATGAGATACCACCTCACACCAGTCAGAATGGCTAAAATTAACAAGTCAGGACATGACAGATGCTGGCGAGGACGCGGAGAAAGGGGAACCCTCCTACACTGTTGGTGGGAATGCAAGCTGGTGCAACCACTCTGGAAAACAGCATGGAGGTTCCTCAAAATGTTGAAAATAGAACTACCCTATGACCCAGCAATTGCACTACTGGGTATTTACCCTAAAGATACAAACGTAGCGATCCGAAGGGTCACGTGCACCGGAATGTTTATAGCAGCAATGTCTACAATAGCCAAACTATGGAACGAACCTAGATGTCCATCAACAGACGAATGGATAAAGAAGATGTGGTATATATACACAATGGAATACTATGCAGCCATCAAAAGAAATGAAATCTTGCCATTTGCGACGATGTGGATGGAACTAGAGGGTATCATGCTTAGCGAAATAAGTCAATCGGAGAAAGACAACTATCATATGATCTCCCTGATATGAGGGAGAGGAGATGCAACATGGGGGGATAAGGGGGTAGGAGAAGAGTAAATGAAACAAGATGGGATTGGAAGGGAGATAAACCATAAGTGACTCTTAATCTCACAAAACAAACTGAGGGTTGCTGGGGGGAGGGGGGTTGGCAGGTCGGGTGGGGTTATGGACATTGGGGAGGGTATGTGCTATGATGAGTGCTGTGAAGTGTGTAAACCTGGCGATTCACAGACCTGTACCCCTGGGGATAAAAATATATTATATGTTTATAAAAAATAAAATATAAAAAAATAATAATAATGGGAAGAGCATGTGTGTTGTCACTGGAGATGGTTCCAAGACTCTGGCGACACCTGAATGCTATCTCACTCATTCTGACCACCGTGCTCAGGAAAACTCCAAGCTGTTCTCTGCTCCATCAAGGCTAAAGAGTAGTGTGTGGGTGTGTGTGTTGGGGGGGGTAGCGTATTCTATCAAATGAAAAGAAGAGGGGGGTAATCATGGCTCTTAGCAGGAAGCCAAGATACGGACAGACATTTTGCTACCTGAGAACAAAGCCCAAAGTCCTGAAGTGTGCCCTCAGTACCTGGCGTATGGACCCTGCCCTTTCTGAGGCCAGTGGCTCACTTCCTCCTAGCTTGGGATTTTTAATGTAAACTCCCATTTCTTAATATTCCTGGTAGATGTAGGAAAGGATGTTAGGGCTCAGAGCCAATGGCCAAGAAAACATTCTTGAGATGCCTTTGGTGCAAAAAGGTGGTTTTATTACAGCATGGGGACAGGGCCTGTGGGCCGAAAGAGCTGCCCTGGGGTCATGAGGAGTGGCCCATTGTATACTTTTAAGTAGGGAGGGGTTTTGGGATAGCGTAAGTCTCTAAGGAATTTTGGAAGCAAGGTTTCCAGGACCTTGAGGGGGCTAGCTGTTGTTGGGAAAAGGTCATTTATTAGCATATAATGACTAAGGTTTTATTAGATGGGACACGCTAAGTCACCTAGTAGCCAGCCAGCCATCCATGTGCCAAGCCATCCAAGATAAGCAGCACCACTTGGTCTTGCAGCTGAAACCATACCTATTAGCGATGAGTCGCCATTGTTTAAGCTAGTGATATCTTGTATTGTTGGTTCTCTACCATTATTGTGGCAATAGATAACTGATACAACCTAAGAGGGGTAGGGATTAAGTGAAGACAGGAGAGAATATATTTGGCTGTCCAGTGTGAGGTCGAGGGTGGGGTAGATTTATACTTAAAATTAATTGCGTCATTGCTCTAGTATGAATATACACAATTAGTTTAACAACATCAGTTAAAGTAGATTACATCTAACTTTAATTTAGTGTTCCTGGAGCTTCAAATCTTAAAGTCTTTTAAAAGAGAGATTACATATTATCTGTTAATTACATCTGTTGGGATTTATCACTTGCTAAGTTTCTCAGTTCAGTATCAACAAAACATTTTACTAAGGAACTTTTTATGCATTTTCTTAGTCACTTGAAAAGAACCTCTTGGTGTCCACTTTTTCACTTTCCTTAAAATCCACCACCCCCATTTTCCTCGTATGTATGTCAGTCAGAATCGTTGCAGAAAAAAGAGGGCACACACAAATTAGGATACTTGGAAGATGGTTTAATAAATGAACCATCTCCATAGGTTTGAGTGAGCTAACCCAAGGTCACATACGGAACCCAGTACTAGAAATACTGGGGCTGTTGCTACTCAAGGCAGAAAGACCGAGATGATTGGTTTCTGCAACCTGAAAGGAGAGAGCCCTTTACAGACCCTGTGGGTGGGGTGCTGGGAGGATAAAAATCCCAAGCTTATTCCCTTTTTGTGATCTCTGTTTTGGGATCCCTTCAGCCAAACCCAGTTTGAGGGCAAAGGAGCCATTGAAGCAGTTGAGATAGGAAGACTTCAGAACCCAAGGCAGATGAGGATGGAGATTAGTCTGGAAAAAGCCAATGTGAACATGACCGTGCATATGCGTCTTGTATTTTAATCAATAAACCCTCTTTCTAAATAACAAAGCAGGGCTCCTGGACGTCTGGATATTAGATTTCCTGGATTTTGAATCATCACTGCTCGGATGTCAGATTATTAACGTTATGCCTTCTATTGTCAAAACACTTCTTATCTCCCTAAGACTCTCAGGCACACCTACTGCTCCCCAACCTATGTTATCTGCCAACAGTAGAGACCAATGCTGAAGCCTTGCCATCACACTGCCAGCCACTTGGTGGTCAGTTGATTACACTGTGCTGTTGTGCATCTTCTGTCCTGGAAGCAGCAACCATTAATCTTAACTAGGATCAGCACATTTCCAGCAACAGCTTTGCCTTTTCTGGCTGCACCACGTGACAAGGGCTTGTAAAGGATGATTCACTAACACAATATTGTCTTAAACCAAGGGGTTCACTAAACTTCAAAGGGGATGGGTAATGGGCATAGGGCCACAGAATCCACTGGTTATAATGTCCCATCCTAAAGCTGCTAGAAATACACTACCTTCCTGAAGGCATTGCTGAGGTTAAAGATCAGAGGAAATATCTCATGTGGCCGGTTGCCATCTTCCAGGATGCTCTACAAGTCCTAGCTCAAAAACTGTTATTTCAGGCTGTGTCCATTAAGGTTAGAATACATGGGTCTGAACACCTACGTATAGAAAGAGGAGTGGCACAACTTCCCTTCAGTCCCAATGATCCATTTAGGAAATTCAACCTCCTGTCTTCAAAATTGAGTTGCTCACCAGGTGGCTGTGATGGAGGAGAGGGATATACTCCCCCAATTTTTGAGAATTACTTGAAATTGACTTTATGCAGGTTCTCTTCCTAAAAGTGTCCACAATGATCAGTCAGTTGGGTTAGGGGTATAGAAGGCCAAGTAAATAATGAACACTTTTTTTGAGAGTCACCTTACAGTGGGCAAGTTTGGTCCCTGAACCCCTCCAATGGTTATTTTTCCAGTTAACGAATGCATAGATTAGTATGAACACACTCAACAAAAAGCAGAAGCCTCATATTGGTTTTCTGATAAGTAGAGTCAGAAAACTGCTAGATCTATTGCTACCTAGAAAACTAGTTAACCAGAAGCAATACTGCATTCTTAGAGGGTCTGCAGAGATTAGTGTCCCTTTAAGGACTTGAGTGATATTCTTATTCTTTTTTTTTTTTTTTTTAGATTTTATTTATTTGACACACAGAGACCACAAGTAGGCAGAGAGAAAGGCAGGGGTGGGGGAAAGCAGGCTCCCTGCTGAGCAGAGAGCTGGATGCGGGGCTCGATCTTAGGACCCTCAATCCCAGGACCCTGGGATCATGACCTGAGCTGAAGACAGAGGCTTTAACCCACTGAGCCACCCATTTGCCCCTTCCATATTCTTATTCTAATAACCTGTTTGGTCTATTGGTCTATGCAGAAAAGATAGGGAACTTGGAGTGTCTGGGTGGCTCAGACGGTTGAGTGTCTGTTTTCGGCTCTAGTCATGGTCATGATCTCCTGGTTCAGCAGGGAATCTGCGTCTCCCTCTCCCCCTACCCCTCTTCCCCTGCCTCTCTCCCCTGCTTAGGCTCTCTCTCTCCTCTCTCTCTCTGTCCTCTGTCTCAAATGAATAAATAAAATCTTTAAGAAAAAAAAAAGATACGGGCCTTAGAGAATGACAGTGGGTTATCATCAACTTTATCATGCAGGGACACCAACTGCAAATGGTATTGTAGATGTGTTTTCTTTACTAGAACAAGTCAACATAGTTTTGTTACCTGGTATGCAATTATTGATCTGGAGAACTCTTTTTTTTTCTTTTCTTTTCTTCTTTTCTCCTCTATACATCAGTAAAGACTGACAAGAACAGGCTTTCAATTTTCTGGCCATTTACTATTCTACCTTGTAGCTATTCTGCCTTTCAGGCTTCTGTCATTATTTAGTCTGCAAGGACCCCCACTGTCTCTGTTCATAAAATATCATGCTAATCCACTGGACTGATAATATCATGCAGTTGGACCTGGTGGTCAGGAAGCAGTTATTTTAGCTGCTAAATATAGTTATCCCACATATACATATTTTAACACCTTTATAAAACCATATATGTTCCAGAAGACTGGAGACAAATCCCTTGAAAATTCCAAGTCCTGCTGACTTAGTTAAATTTTGAAAGTTCCGGTAGTATAATAAGTGTGTTAACCAAGTCATTGTATCTGATCCGGATGCAAGATGAGAGATAAGTCATTGTATCTTGTCTATCTTAAAAGCAAGAAAGATGCACATTACATAATGGGCTCTAGACGTTATCGGCAAAGTATTCTTCATTCCGGTATGCTGCTTTGACCCATTTGGCAAACAATGTAAAAAGCTGACACTTTTTTGTGGGTTCTGGCACAAGAGAAGGATCTACAGTGTTCCCAACCTGTCATGCAAACTGCTCTGCCATTTTGGCCACATGACCCAAATTAAATGGAATTTGAAATATCTGTGCCAGATAGGGATGTGCTATGGAGCCTTTGGGACAAACTGGACTTTAGAGAAAAATTATACATTTTTTTTTTTTTTGCAAATAATATTCTCTTTTTGAGGAAGAATTTCTGGGTTGCTTTGTGCTGTGTTTGCAAACAGAGAGTAGTTCTCTGGTGCAGAAGGCTTAGCCTTGACCCAGAGCTATCATCATCTGTGCTGCATCTCCTCTGCTGGGACTTTCCAGAGATTATATATAGCATCTTTATCCTTGACTGAGGCATCTAGCAACATCAGATCCATGCAGTCTTATAGAATAGGTTGTGGGGCAGCTCATACTTGAACTTGTTCCAGTTGCAAAGCCCTTTCTTTCTTCCTTGCCCTTTCCTTGCATTTCCTTGCCTTTCCTTGCATGCCCTTGCCCTCCCTTCCCCTTCCTTTTCCCTTTCCCTTCCCTTGCATGCCCTTGCCCTCCCTTCCCCTTCCCCTTCCCCTTCCTTTTCCCTTTCCCTTCCTTTCCCTTTCCTTCTTTTCCCTTCCCCTCCCCTTCCCTTCTTTCCTTCCTTCCTTCCTTCCTTCCTTCCTTCCTTTCTCTTTCCTTCCTTTCTCCTTCCTTCCTTCCTTCCTTCCTTCCTTCCTTCCTTCCTTCCTTTCTTCCTGTTTATTTGAGAGAGTGAGCACATGAGCAGGGGAGCAGCAGAGGGAGAGAGGGAGAGCAGAAGCAGGTGGGGGCAGCAGGCAGAGAGAGAAGCAGACTCCCTGCTGAGCAGGTAGCCTAACACAGGGTAGATCCCAGGACTCTGGGATCATGACCTGAGCAGAAGGCAGACACTTAACCAACTGAGCCACCCAGGCACCCTGCAGTGCCCTTTCTTGTTCTGTGTCTTTTTTTCAAAGTCTCATCCTTCTGTGTCCTTCAGTAAAAGGGTTGGAGCAGTATTCCCAAATTCTTCCAATTATCAGGATTTGGGTGTGCAGTCCTTTAAGGACTATTATATTCCATTTCAGTAGAAGACATCAACCATCTGCTTCTTAGCTTTTGATTATTTTTTTAAATTATGAGGTCAAGAAACATCATATTTTACTGTTATTATGCCCCTAGGGAACATCATGATATCTATTTCAGTATAGGCAGAAGTTGTATGTTATGATTTTATTTACTTTCTTGTTCAATATTTTCTCTTTTTGACATAAAGTTTCTTCTTAAAATTTACTTAGTTTTCTATGTGACTGTCTTTATTTATTTTATATAAAATCTGTCATATGCCTATTTATGATTTCCCATATATATTAAAACATAGTAGATAATCTATCGAAACCATTTTTCCCTTTCGAGAACTTTTTCCTGGAACAGCCTACTCTCCTATTTGCATCTAGACTGGTTTCTCTTTAGGAATGCTGTAAAGTTGTTACCTTGAACCACTTCTTTGCCACTTTCCCTCGTTAAATCCCTTGTTTGCTATTTTTTTGATTTGCCTCTTTCAACTCACGTTTAACATGCATGCATGGAATGTCAGTATTTTTGCATTCTTGATTTATTTAATCTCTATTTGTTTCCTCAATTTTTGAAACAGCAATTTCTGGGAAGTCTAACATCTCTATTAGAGAATTTTCTATCAGTTCCCCTGTCTTCAGGCTCATAGCATCTACACTTTGCTGGGAACTGAACACTTTCACGAGGCAAATCAGCTTGCTTCACTTCAGTTCTGGTCTCTGGATGTATGTACTTTAGATTTCTTATCTCTGAAAAATTTACCATTTTATCGGTATGCTGCCTTTCAAATATTTGCTGAAATCTTTTGTTCACTGGTGTTTTTGCTCCCTTTCTTTCTGTTTCTGATGATTTATTTACTGTAACTTTTTGACTATCATTTTAGAAGAGTTTTGAGAGTAAAAGGATAAGTATGGATGGTGTTTCTACGGTGTGTAGCTAGAATTTTTAATTTTTATAGATTTTCTTCTAAACTTCATATAATTATCAAGGTATACATTTTCCCATCTCTAACGAGGTATGCTTCACACAGGATTGTAATCACGAATAATAGTCACAAGCTCATGAAAGGTTTGTGGTAAGAGACGTCTTCCAGATTTCTGGTACCATGCACTCATTTTTAAAGGGCCAATTTTATGCAAATAACTAATAGCAAAGCTGGGAGGCCTGTTCTTTCTAATCTTTATGCTTTCTTACTCTGTTCAAACATTTTTGAGGACAAGGTATTACACTATGTGCTGAAGATAAAAGTTTGGGTAAGAAATTGTATCTGAATAGAGAGTTCAACATCCATTGGGCAGTAGGTCAGTGGTGAAGAGGACATTTGACATTTCTGAAAGCACATTAAATATAACAACTTTGTATCTGCAAAACTTTAAAGTGATAATTTTAATAATACAGAAAATGAAAAGTGAAGCTTGACAGAAATTCTTGTCTGATTGGGAGACGCAAAGTAATAAGTTGTGATTGCTGTCTTCATTACAGTTATCAGAATATCCAGCAATCCTGGAGGAGGGCTGAGATGTCTAATTTATCACAAAGAAGGTAGATAAAATGCCAAGCAACAATACTATATATAATGTTCAGCTTTTTAAAAAAAATCACTCTCCTGTTTCTCTCTTTAAATAGCTTGTGCTGACATTTAATCATTTTGGCTAGGTAAAGAGTCTTTCCTCTGAAATAAAGTTGGCTTTCCAGTGTCTAATATACTCTTGGGTGTCCTACACTATTCTGTCTCAGATTTCTATAGTGTGATGCCAGATTCTTGCCATGGGATTCTCATTACTAATCACAGACTATTTTAATTTCTAGTTAACTCCAGAACGACTTGCAGACACAGTCACCTTGTGTTTCAGTAAATTGGTGAGTTTTATTTTCATTCTCTTTGGGGGCTGTGTTCCCTTCTACTGAATGAGTGTTCTCTGTGGCCTGCAGAAATGAGATGAACGTTTGAAAATGTCTTCATAAGTGAAACCCCTTTTTACTGGAATACACACTTCTTGGACCCTAGGTGCAAAGGGCCATGCTCCTTTCTCCTCAACACCATTAGATATTCCCCAGAGAAGAGGATCCCAGACTACTGTGACCTAGTTAAATATAGGTATGTACTCATGCCCAATGTCGGGCGAGGAACGTTGGGAACTTTGTATTAAACTTAAGGTTCAGAATATGGTCTTTGCTTAAGAGGGAGTAAAGAAGGTGATACGGATGGGAGTGTTTTTTATTATGATTGGACAGAGACTCAGTGTTTTCTGGTTATTTATTATTTGTATTGGAAAACAAGAAAGAAATGATAAACAATTCATCAGTTATTCAAGTGATCTGTGCTTTTTTTGTCATTTCTATACCTAGGTTTGAACGATTCAGATTGTCTTATGTCTCAGTAAATCAAATTATATCTATCTATATCTATATACAATATTTATATATACATATAATTTGCTTTGATAACACATTTTATGCTATTTTTCAAATGCTGTCACATATTTTTAAGTTCAGTTACATTATATTTTTGATAAAGTTAACTAATCTAAAGAGGTACCTGAACTCTGTTATATACACTGATAGGGAAATATTCAAATTAATTGATTGCTGATACAGCACTTGGTACATAGCTTATTTACAGATTTGATAGAGCCTATAATCCAAAAATCTGAGACAACAGTAGGAACGATAGGAAACTGTTTAGAACTATGCAAAACTCCTATTTTAATGACTCTTGTGGAACATTTATTATGGTTTATAATTTCTGAACATATGTGAGATCTCTTTTCCTAGTTACAAAGTCAGGTGAGCTATGGTTTGTAGCCCTTCTTTAATTATAAAGGTTGATTTTTGTAATTTGTTAAAATTTGATTTTAGGAGATCAGACTAAAACTTAATGGTACCTAGTGGCTCCTGGACAGCTCAGTCAAGTGTCTGATCCTTAGTTTCAGCTCAGGTCATGATCTCAGTATCATGAGACCGAGCCCCACATGGGGCTCTGCACTCAGCACAGAGTCTGCTTTGAGTTCTCTCTCTTCTCTCCCTCTGCCCCTCCCCCATGCATGTGTGCTCTCTCTCTTTCTTTTTCTCTTTCTCTCTAAAATAAATAAATAAATAAAATCCACCTAAAAGTGCCAGTCTTCATCTGCATGTGTCTGGGCAACAATATATATATTGTCAATCACAACACAAAAATTTCCGAAACATATAAATGTCATTAAAAATGAACAATTCATGTACACTTTTATTTTTTAATGTAATGCCATGTTATTAAATGAAGAAGCATTACTGGGTATTTTTGAAAACTATCGCCTGGTTAACTTGGCTTATATTTTTGGAGTCTCTACTTTAAAGAACCCTCAGAAAATACTGAAATTAATGTTGAAATAAAAAATGGTAACTGTAATATTCTCCATGCTCTTAGGTCAAAATGTCTGCATCTCGGGAGAACAAACAGTGAAGTGGCATTCATCCTGGCATTTTGTAATATCAGAGCCTGCAGAAATACTACCAGGGCTCAGCTGCTGACAGCATCCTGGTGGGTCTGGTTGGCGCTGACTGTTTAATAGATGTGTCAGGGTGATTAATGAACTTTTTGTTTTAGAAGAGATTAGATTTTTGGTCACTATAACTGCAGATGATCAAAGTGGTATTTTCTAATTTTTTTATATGATTACATAATTCCCACAAATTTTCAGTGATATCTGGAATTTTGACATCACAGACCTTTGAAAACAATTTATTTTTAAACAAAAAAATCTCAATAATATCTTTATAAATTAAAAAAAATTCTTTAAGTTTTGTCAAATCTTTGAAGAAATACTTCCATCCAAATTACATTCTATGGATGATTTAGAAGCAAAGTAAACATGAGGGATTAGGAAAATTTGTAAGATTAATTTGGACAGAGCTTTTAGTTCGTAAAATTGTGATCAGTTGGCTGCCCAGGCATTCACTGTGTTTTGTTACTACTCAGATCTGAGGGAAAAACTCCGTGAGTGGGAGTGCCTTGCTAGTTGACTTCCTTAGAATGTTTTCTAATGGAAAGTGACAGCGGAATGAAGGCAGAGGGGGCAGGAGGACATGTTACCTGGTGTCTGGCAGTGCCACCTGCCTTTTGCCAGCGGAGCCACCACATTGCCACCTGCGGTGCCTCTAGTAGTAGCCAAAGTGGCAACAGCAGTCACTGTAGCTTCTCAGCCTGAAAAGGGCAGCTTGTTTTAAAAACTGTCATTTCCTCCCTCTTACAAGCATTGCTGGGTTTACATTGGGCCACCAGAAAATCCAGCATGATCTCTTATCTCAGGATTCTGGCTTACTCATATCTGCAAAGTCCCTTTTGACACATAAAGTGACAGATTCACAAGATCCAGGGTTTAGAGTGAGGAAATAGTATGGTTTTCTGTTATGTTTTCTCCAAAACATAATGCATTAACCAGAAATTAAACCAAATAATAAAAACATTTTAAAATCTATTAAATTTTCAGTTCCCAGATAGCAACTGATTATTTGCTTTTGTTTAAACTTTTCCACATTTTCCGTTTCTATATGTTATGCGTGATACATTAGTTAACAATATGTGATTTTTTAAGGAAAATTATCTATATAACGGGCCAATTCCTGTGGCAATACATGATCACTCAGTTGCTTATACTTAGGGGGAATTCTGTCAAATCTGTCTATAGGTCTACACAGTTGTAACCCTAGAAATTCATTTTATGACATCATCTCTTGGATTATAAGCAGAATTCTTACTAAAACCCAAACCCAAACAAAAAAACACTGTCTTAATTCTAACTTTATAAACTGTCTTAGGGTGACCTAGTTTATACTGTTGTAACAAACATCACAATAATCTGTATAAACATAGTAGAATTTATTCCTTATTCACATCAAGCCCATAATGGCCGAGGGAAATGATCTAGAGCCATAATCTACTGCTTTGATAGAGTGGCACCACTATTCTAGTATTTGCTTCCTTCAGTGATATAGCCTGAATGTTTGTGTCTCCCCCAGAATTTAAATGTGGGAGCTCTAACCCCCAGGGTGGTGGTATTTGGAAGTAAGAGCTTTGGGAGTAGTTGGATTTAGATGGAGTCACGAGGAACATACCCCGCATGATGGGATTAGTGTTCTTATAAGAGGAAGAGAGACCAGAAGTTCCTTTTTATGCCATATGAGGACACAACAAGAAGGTGACAGTCATCAGGGCAGGAAGAACGGAAGAACATCATCAGGAAGAATGTGATCATCCTGGCACTCTGATCTTGGACTTTCCAGCTGCCAAAACTGTGAGAGATAAATGTTTGTTTGAGCCACGCAGCCTGTGATATTCTGTTATAACAGCCCCGTCTGACCAAGGCTCTTGGTCATTGGAGCCATAAAAAAGAACATAGGGAATCATATCCTCTGTTCATATTTCTTTCAGTAGACCCAGTGTGCTTTGCTGGAATTGGTTAGAGAGGTTTCAAGGAAAACAGATGGAGGGAACACTGGTCATGGTGCCATGTTTACTCAAACTGAAAAGGTCAAAGCCAGCATCATAGTAACAACCTTCCATAGCTTTCAAGGGATATGAAAATGGAAAATCTTGTCAAAGGTCACTTGTGAGACTGAAAATAGCTCTTATGGAAAAGATAATGCCTGTATTCATTTCCTGTGGCTACCCTAACAGATGACTACAAACTTGGCTTAACACAACAGAGATTTATTCTCTCGAGGTGCTGGAGACCAGAAGTCTAAAATCAAGGGTTTGGAAGGGTCACGTTTCCTCTATAGGCTTTGGGGATGAATCTATCCTTGTCCCCCTGAGCTCTGGTAGTTCCAGTGTTCCTTGGCTTATAGCTACATAATTCTGCCTGTCTTCACATGGACTTTTCCTCTGTGTGTTTCTCTTTTTTCCCTTACGAGGACACTTGCTATTGTAATAAGGACTTACACAGATAATCCAAAATGATCTCAGCTGGAGATTTTTAATTTATTCTAATTACATCTACAAAGACCGTTTTCAGCAATAAGGTCATATTCATAGATTCTGGGTGGACACATCTTTTTGTGGGGGGTTGTTGTAATATAATTTAACTCACTGTTATAGTTATAAAACCAAGAGCTTTTATTAATGTTTTTAAATTTTTATTTATTTTTTAAAACCAAGGGCTTTTAAAACAATGTTACAAGGACATTGCATCAATAGGACAAGCCATGGTCATCGTTTACAATTATTTCATACCCTAGACAGATGTGTTACTTTACCCTAGTCCCTGTTTTCTATGAGAGTTAAGTAACAGATTTCTTCTTCCTCAGTTACACGTGTAAAAATGATTACCGGGGCTCCAGAGATAAGACATTGCTGTCAGCCATCCCTGTGTACCAGACACTATACAGACATAAACCTTTGAAAGTCCAAACTGAGAAAAAAGTCAAAAGTCTTAACATTATTTTAATAAACCTTTTTTGAGCTCCATTCATAAGGCATAGATTAGATACTCAGGATACAGACAAAAATGAGTATCTTTCCCCTCCTCATGTATTTAAAAGAATTGTTAGAGAGATGCCTTTGTTATGTAGCTATATATTTTTTTAAAAAGTGACATTCAAAATAAAAAAAGGATAGAGTCTATCATTTGTTTCCTATTTTTGAAAAAGGACCAAATATAATTTATCCTGAGGACTCTGAGAGATTTGAGAAAATAATTAGAAAATATTTACTTTATCCTAAATATATAAGAAAATGTTTTTCCTACTCACAGCAAAACTACTAAAGAACTTGAATTTGTTATTTTTGTTTTTCACTTTCAGATTAGCAGAAACATTTTTTTTTCCTTTTCTTAATGACTAAATTAACTTTGACTAAGTAAATGACTAAATTAGTTTAACACGATTTGGGGAAGTAAAGCTAACATTTCTAATTAGTTTGCCAAGCTTCTATCCCAAAACTCGGCTTCCAGGTTCAGTAAATTTGAAACAAATGTATTTATATCATGATATGATTCCATCAACAAATTACCAAGAAATAGTGGGTAGCACTGATGAACTATGTGGCCAATCTGTGAATCATTCAAACAAGTCTTATTTTCTCTTCTAGATATTGGTCATCATGGTTCTTTTTTATCTTAGTAAACATTCAGATCTCTCCATTCCTATTCATGAAGAGGTAAAGGTAAATACTAAGAAATGTATGTAAATCACAGGACTGTGTGTTGGCTGGTGAAAGGTATGGAACATGTTAGCCACTCTTGGTGTCTCCAATTAATAGGAAGCACCCTGCAGTGTCTTCAGGACATGGAGTTCTTAGGGTTCTGGGCTAGTGAAGACTTTGCTTTAGACTCTTCCTGCTAAGGTAACGGAGGAGGGAACAAGTGGGCTTTGCCTGTATCCCCACACTCGGTGACTTTGCTACTTCCTGGCTTCCAGCACCTGCTTCTTTTTGTCTGAGGACTCTCTGTGGCTCTGGAAGAAACTTGGCTTTAATGCATGGAGGTGGACATGCCATAGGCACAGCCCTCAAGCAACGATGAACAGGAGACCGTGTGTAACGGTCTCAGCCCTCTCACCTCCAGATGGGTTGGCTCTGATCTCCCCTAGTTTCCTCAGTGGAATTAAGTTCCAGTAAGCCACAGTGAGCGCTGGCTTTAAAACATCTACTCTGTTGGCTCTCTCCTTCTTTGTCTGATTTTGCTTTTTCTCCATTTGGTGTTTTCTTTACATTCCAAATAACTGATTTATTCTCAAAACCTTATCTCAGGGACTACTTTTGGGTGAATCCAAATAGAGTCACAAAGGGGGGCCTGACTCTTCTCTGCCTAAAAATAAAGACCCAATTTTGCGTGGCATTTTAAATCACAGATTTGACAGATAATTTAGGTGGAGTACTGGGACATTACTTAAATTAAATATAAGATTTTCACTCTGGATTTAAAATTTGGTCTTAGAATGAGACACTTAGAATTTTAGAGCTGGAAGATATATTCAAATCTTTTTATTTTACACACATGGAAATTGTGTTCTAGGGAGCCAGGGGTGTAAAGTAGTTAGTAACAAGTCAGAATAAAAACAGAGAAAAATTAACTTAAGAACATGTAAGTTGGTATATATAGTAGCTATCTTTTTTTTTAAGATTTATTTATTTATTTTACAGAGAGAGAGAGTGTGCGTGAGCACAAGCAGAGGGAACAACAGCAGAGGGAGAGGGAGGAGCGCACTCCCACAAGGAGGGGGCCTCAATGCGGGACTTAACCCCAGGACCCTGGGATCATGACCTGAGGCAGTTGCTTATCTGACTGAGCCAACCTGGCACCCCTATAGTATCACTCTTAATAGATAGTGTTTTATGCCTTTCTCCCCAGTTTTGTTTCCAATACCTTGTAGATGGCACATTTGTGTATGTATATATGTGTACAAGCTGTCAGTGTTTAAGGATTAGACCTAATAAGCCAAATAATTCAAATTTTCAACCAGTTTTTCCCCAGATAACCTGCATCTAACAGTTGTACTTGAAGTTTGCCAGATGTCCAAATTTAATATGTTCAACAGGCTTAACCAATCATCTGACACAGTCCCACATTCTGTTGTGCTTCTCATCACTCCCTGCATCTAATACCTGTCCCCATTGCCATTGTCTATATATGGCCACTATTAAGCCTCTAATAAGTCTTCTTGTCCCATCTCACCTCATTTTAATGATGCTGCACACAGCAGCCAAGACGATATTTTCAAGGTGTCACTTTTTTATTTAGTCACTTAATACCCTTCACTGGTTATCCAGACTCAGGGTAAAACATCAAATCCTTATCATGGAAGTCAAGAGAAGTTTTTATTTTTCTCATTTTTCTTTGTAAGAGTTACTATTAGGTGTGTGTAATGGATTAAAGGAGTCTAAAGAAAGGGGCAATAGACAAAACAGAAGGAGAAGAGCTAATTGAAAGAGAGAAGTCCTTGAGAAGGCTTGATGAGGAAGGGAACGGAGAATACCAGTGGCCAAAGTTAGGGGACATTGTGTGCTTTAACAGGAATGAAGGTAGGGAACCTAGACCGATACTTGGGAAAGGTCATACCAGGGGGAGTCCCGGAATAGGAGAATTCTTGCTCACCTTCAGCATTTTACACATGCTGTTCCAAATGCCTGAGAAAAGACCCACCCTTGCTTCACCTAGACAATTCTAACTCATTTTTCCTGGTCTCAGAGCTCAATGTACTCTTCCCAGGCAAACCTTTCTGACATTCAAAATGTGTGTGCCCTCGTCTATATGCCCATGTGTTTATACATGTAATTTTGTGCTATCTTCTCTGTCTCTCCCACTGTGAGCTCTCTGTTCCATCTGTAAGGACCATACTCTTCTCACCATTATATGACTCATAGGTGGCACACAGTAGATAAAAAGTAAGCATAGATGTTGATTAAATTCATATACTAGGTGATAGAAAAGATGTGTATGCTTTGTGATGATAATGGTGGGAAGGAGTGCCTGTCATAAATTTCACTTACAAGGTAAAGATTGTCAATAAATGGTAGGATAGAGAGGGAAGAACATACAGTTAAAAAGAAAAAAAAAAGCAACAATAGATTTTCCAATGTAACTTCCTTTCCAATATGGCTTCCAGATCATAGTGTTGATATGCTGTCTCTGTTCCAAGAAAATCCCATTATAAGAAATTTTGACTGTAGCAGAATGGGCCTTAGGAAGCGGGGCAGTTCCTCTTCGGATTATACTATTCAAAGCTTAATTATGAAAAGCAATTGTCCTCAGGAAAGGCAGCTGAGCTAGTTCAGCTGTCCTAACATGGTCTTTTGACCTCAGCCTCTGTGCAACTGCTTGGAACATGTTGGTTTTTAATTACCCGGCATAGAAACATGTATTAGATGTCGATGAGAGTTGCCAAGAATTGCTGTACACAACAGAAACCCAGATCCTTCCCCAGTGGTCAGTGAGAGCAGCTGGGCTCAATTTTTCTATTTCAAGTTAGTAATGCCTGTAATTGCTCTGTGATTCTACGTGTGATTCCTCTTCCTTGTCAGAATCTCCATTTACAGCTCCCATCAGAGCTCTCAAGCCAGTAAATTCATGGGGATTGTTCCGTGGTTTGTTTTGAAATGGCAGGAGTTATGAAAGCAATTCAGACTCTCTTTCCGGTTATTTTTCCTTCCCAGTGCTTAGTCTCCCTACCTTGAGCAACAGTTTAACATGATTGTGCAAGTCACGGAACCCCTGTCGGGCTCCAGTATTCTTGAAATGGATGATATCTACCATCAGAGACTCAACCAGCTTTCATATTTCACTCTATTTATTGAGTGGCCAGTTATTACCCTTTCTTATGCCAAAATGGCTGCCTATTAAATGGCCTAATACTTGCAAGAAAGCAAACACAACTAATGTTCAATGTTTTACTATAAAAGCAAGAAATGGAAATGACCTTTCCAGTCACTCTCTCTACCGCCTTGTCAAGTCCTCAGAGGAAGGATGCACTAAATGTGTCATAGTTTCTTGCACGGCGATGAGTTAGAATGTCTGGAACACGAGGCCCCAGAAACTTCCCACAGGGCACCGACAGATGGAGTTCATCTTATACACTGTAGTTTACAAGGCATTTGCTACAAAGATAAGGAAGGCAAACCAGAAAAAGACAATGTGAGTTTGATGGAATTTTAATAAAAGAGCTACGGTATGGTGTGCTTTTCTTAAACTAAACTTTTTTTTTTTTTTCACTGTGATAAAATTCCTTAGGCTTCCTTTGCTTAAATCCATTTTTCTTCATAAAATATATTGAGACTTTGAGCTTGTGACAGGATTCTCTACGACTTAGTTCTTTGAAAAAGAGTTCTGACGGTGCCACAAAAGGACTGTTGAATGATTCTCCCCTTGGGGCATTTCACCTGAAAGACTTCAGATTCATCTACTTGTCTGTTTGTTTCTAGGCCCTTCTGGTTATAAAACGTAAGCCAAATAATCAGGAATAGTGCTTAAGGAAAAAATAATAGTGCTTATAGCAGAAATAAAAGACGAGTGATGCCATAAGGTAGAAGTTTTGCCGGAGACGATACGAGCGCTGAAATGAGGTTAATTTCTTACATAGGAAGAACTAAGATGCGAGGGGAGACTGGACAGCTTTCTATGAGCAATAGAGGCAGAGAGTGGATGCCACTTACAGGCACTTTAAACAATAATACATATCAATTTTGACTCAGTTATTTAAGTATTTTAGGGAGAAGAATTATATTTTGGGACCACATGATTTGAATGATGGAAATAGTTCTCTGTTATCATAGACTTCTCTTGGTACAGTAGTGTAGCCTGAAGAAAGCTTTCTGTTTCCCTAATATGATTTAGGATGTATTGCTCATGGCTGAGGGTGACAGTGGTGGTCAGAAGGGCGCTTTTTGAGTTGCACTAGAAAGGAAAGGAGAGAATGAACATGCTCACTGCAGTTCTCAGAATCCCTGGTTCTGACAGAGTTGAGATACCCAGTCTGTTTGGAAAGTTCAACTGTAGCACGTTATATTTTTATTTAAATTTTTAACTGAGAGGATTTATCTTATGCTGACTCAAAATAATTATGTATAAACTAGAATCAGAAAGAAATATAAGGCAGAAGATTAGAGCCTCTAGTTATCACACAGATGGCTAGCCTAGAAATACATTTATAACTAAATAGAACTTCATAATTTTAAATAGGAAGTGGGCATTTTTATTTTTATTTATTGGATGAGAGTCGGTATATGGTTTAGAAATGTGATGAGTAATAACTGTAATTCTACATTCGTTTTAACTTATAAGTCTTCCTTCAAGTTTCAAAATTAGGAAAGTAAAAATGAGAAGTCCCCTTTTTCTCTTTCCCCTATAACCTACTAGTTTATTGCATTTCTTTTCAGAATTTATTACTAGAATGTGAAAAATACAGTCGATCCTTGAACAATGTGGGGGTTAGGCATGCTGACCACCCCCCCACCTCTGCAGTTGAAAATCTTAGTATAACTTTTGACTCCTCATAAGCTTAACTGCTCATAGTCTACTGTTGACTGGAGGCCTTACTGATCATGTAAAGAGTCATCTAATACTTTGTGTATCTATAAGCATTATGTTCTATAGTCTCACAATGAAGTAAGCTAGGTAAAACATGTTATTACGGAAATCATAAGAAAGGGAAAAATATATTTAGAGTAATAGAGACCCACAAGTAAGTGGGCCTGCACAATTCAAAGCTGTTTGTTCAAAGGTCAACTGTATATATTTAATTACTATCTCTGTTAATGGATCATACAATCCATATTGTTTTCTATCACACACACATATTACTTTATGATAATCGATTTTGGGAACAACAGAAAGCTACCATGAACACATTGATCTTCTGTTATAACAAGAATGAATTATCCTGCTTTCAGTAGGCCACCAGTTTTGTTGTCTTTTTCCTCTCTTTTAGAAATATTGTTTCAGGTTATTCTAGAGGTTAACTTTAAAGACTTGGTATATATGAACTTTATTTTATGAATAAGCACATTTAACATATATCTACTTGCTGTCCACTATAAGGGACATTAATATATACATCCCTTATTTCTTTTTTCGTTTACCTCTTCACATGACTTAATTATTATAAAATGTATATAGTATTGTGATTCATAACATAATTAATTTCCTCTGTCCTTTGGCTATTTGGTGACGAAAACTTGAAAACCATTTAACAGTTGTTGAGTAATTTATAACAAAGAGGCATTAATCAGGCTCTTGGCATACATTATTCAGATATTTGTCCCAACTCTTGATTTTGGCTCAGGTCATGATCTTAGGGTTGTGAAATTGAGCCCCCAGTCTGGCTCCACACTCAACTCAGAATCTACGGGAGATTCTCTCTCTCCCTCTCCATATGGCCCTTCTCTGTTCACACTCACTTGTTCTCTTTCTCTCTCTCAAATAAATAGATAAAATTTAAAAATAAATAAATGAAAGCACTGAGATTTTTTTAAAGAAAAATATTACCATGAGAGACTATGGACTCTGAAAAACAACCTGAGGGCTTTGAAGGGGCGGCGGGTGGTGGGGAGGTTGGGGGAACCAGGTGGTGGGTATTAGGGAGGGCACATATTGCATGGAGCACTGGGTGTGGTGCAAAAACAATGAATACTGTTACACTGAAAAGAAATAAATAAAAAAATTACATACATAAAAAAATCAAATCAAGGCACACAAATTAAAGAGCAAAAGCTAAAAAAAAATATCTAAAGGTTGAAATACATTGACACCTAAGTGTTTGCAGACATCTCAAAATTAGCATATGTAAAACTCAACTCTCTATTCCTGTTTTGATAATCTATTGCAGTACAGCAAACTGTTCCTAAACTCTGTGTTTTAAAACAGCCATTTTATTTCGCTCGGGATCTTGTGGATTAGAAATTTGGGAAGGGATGAGATAGATGGTTCGTCTCTGATCCCCATGACATCAGCCTGGGTGTCTGGGACTGACGGATCTTCTCCCAAGATAGCTTTTTCTCTTACAGATATGTCTGGTGCCGTGTTCTCTCTGTCCCTCGCTCTCTCCCTCCAGCTCTGTGGTGCTTCACCTTCCGTGGTCTCTCCGCATAGCCTGGGCTTCCTTATAGCATGGTAGCCTGTAGTAGTCATACTTCTTCCACTGTGCTTCAAGATGTAAGAGTGTGTTTTCCGAGAGATTAAGTAGAAGTGGCCAATCTCTTAAGGCTTGCGCCCAGAAACTGGCACTGCATCACATGTGAGATATCCCATAGAGTCAAACAGCCACAGAGCACTCCCCCCACCCCCCCAGGTTCAAGAGGAAGGGCATAGACCCACCTTTCAAAGGTAAAGGTATCAAGGAGGGTTTTGGCACTATAAAAGTTTGCTGCAATTTCCTATTTTATAAATCCCCTTCCGCAGTTTTTCCTACCCTAGAAAAATCATTCTTTTAATCACCTTGGCCCCAAACTCTGGAAGTAACCTTCACTGCTCTCATTCTCTCTCACAGCCCATTTCAGAAAAACCTTGTTGGATATACCTTCAAAATATATTCATATGCTGTCTACTGATTACTACCCCACAGCTATGATCCTGGCATAAGATGTCAACATCTGTGTACTTGACATTTGAAGAAATCTCATATTCCTTAACTGTGGCTCTAGGTGTTTATGTGTACGAAGAGAATAATTTCTGGCAGTACCACTGATCAATGAATGCCACCAGAAGAGGTAGATTTAGGACTCAAGTCTTAAGAAGAGGAATTTAGCACATTTATTACTTTTTACTTAATAATATCAAAAGTTGTAAATGCACATAGCTAAATATTTTAGTGTTCAAATGAATTTGAATGTTCTTTCACTTTTCCCTTTTACCCTTCTGCCCTATTCCTAGACTGAACCATCTAAACTTTAAAAAATGTGTTTTTTTAATTGAATTCTTTTGCTGATCATATCCATCACTAAATAATGTGTGCAACCAGGAATTTATCAACTCATCTTTTGTGGGGGTAATCATGCTAGATGATTCCATTTTCTAGTCTTCTGTTTGGAATTTTTGAAGCATTACATTTTATTTGCAGAATGTTTTTTAGGTGTATAAATGAGCTGTGAAAATGCAGGTCTAAAATTTTCATTTTCATTATGCCTCACATGTGTTAAGTATACGCAGAAGATGGTAACAAGCTATGTGTGAAATATACATTCTCTCCTTTGTATTTTAACGTGCGCTCTTTTATATGTGGATAATAGATGAATTATTTTAAAAATGGTACTTTTCAGGATTTATAAGGAGCCCATTTGGTGGTGGGGGTTGGTTCTTTTTTCCTAAAGAAGCTATTGGTCTCTGAATATAAAATTGATGTTCTAAATGGCTTTAAAAATCACAAATTCTGCATATCCTTCTGGGGCACATTTTTGTTTAATGTGGTTTGTAATCAGGATAATTAAAAACATCACTATTTTTGTTTAGTCTTTGGAGACTCAGTAATGAGAAAGAGCTGTAACTAGGTTCAGGTGTTTTAACTAGAGAGACATATCATTTGTACGCTGTTAAAATTGGTGTACTGCCTGTTCACACAATAATTATCATTAAATTATTATCGTTTTTCTAACAAATAACATTACCTTACCCACACAGCTTAAGTGACGGTCATGATCAAATTACTTCTGTTATTACTCCTAAATTAGGAAGACTGCCAGGTGACACCATCGAAGTTTTTTTTTTTTAAGATTTTATTTATTTATTTGACAGACAGAGATCACAAGTGGGCAAAGAGGCAGGCAGAGAGAGAGAGAGAGGAGGAAGCAGGCTCCCCACGGAGCAGAGAGCCCGATGCGGGGCTCAATCCCAGGACCCTGGGATCATGACCTGAGCGGAAGGTAGAGGCTTTAACCCACTGAGCCACCTAGGCACCCCGACACCATCGAAGTTTAAAGGAATTTATTGAACATCTCCTGCATGTGGTGGCCAGTTTACTGTACATAGCATGTACTTCACTACATAGCATCCTGCTAATGAGTACCATAAACACATATATAATAGGTAGAAAAAAGCCTATGAAGGTCATTACATATATATTTCGCTTTGATAAATAACATTCTGTGAAAGTAAGTTAAAGAAAATAAAAGGGCTTTCATCCAAAACTTGAAATGTTGATCTGAAGTTGTCAGGGTGACTTAACAGCATTCTTCTCCCTGTGTCTTTAATGTAATATGTTTCTTCTAATTCTGAGTCCTGGAGCTGACCTTCCTACAGTGTCACCCATCATCTGATGTACACTGAGGTGTGGGGAGTCTGAGGACCTGTTGTGAGGCTTAATTAGCATGTCATGTGCTCAAATGTTTTCTATTACTGCTGTGTTTATTATTGGTATATGTGTTAAGTTCTGTCAGTTCCCTGGGACGGTGTACTATCTGGGTCTAGATACAGTGGTTCTTCCCTTTGGTCCATGGTCTCAAAGGACGTAAGATAGAATTTGGGATGTTTGCGGGGCACCTGGGTGGCTCAGTCTGTTCAGTGTCTGCCTTCAGCTCGGGTCATGATCATGGGGTCCTGGATTAGAGCCCCACATCAGGCTCCCTGCTCAGCGAGGAGCCTCCTTCTCTCTCTGCCTGCCGCTCCCTCTGCTTGTGCTCTCTCTGACAAATTAAAAAAGTTAAAAAAAAATTAGAATTCTTGATCCAGGCAATTGAATTTAGTTGACGTTTGCAGATACCATTAGTGTAACTTCATCTACTTTGGGCTTCTTAATAATACCCTATTTATGTATTTTTTTCTTTTATTGGTTTTTAAGACGCAAATGCAAATTCAAAACCAAATATTTCTTTTTTCTTTGTTGTTATTTATATTACATCAGTGAGCCTTAGAAGCACAGTTTGCTGTACGGTCTGTACTTTTTAATGCTACCATTTAAAGTGGTTCTTTAATATTTGTTTTCTTCTTTCCACTGTCTTATGTCTACTAACTTATGTTAACTGACATTTTTATGAAGAATCTTCTTTTAGGTATTTGTAACTTTCCCAGTTGCAAGGCCTTGATTTCTATGATGAGACCAGTTTCATCTACCTCTAATTCATTTTTTCCCTTTTGGATTTATTTAAAAGTTTTGTATAGTTATTATTATTTTTCACTAGAAATATGGAACTACTTCAAAGAAAAAAAATACTACTACATTACTGTGGTAGGACTTTTTTTTTTCTTTTCAGCATAACAGTATTCTTTGTTTTTGCACCACACCCAGTGCTCCATGCAATCCGTGCCCTCTCTAATGCCCACCACCTGGTTCTCCCAACCTCCCACCCCCCGCCCCTTCAAAACCCTCAGATTGTTTTTCAGAGTCCATAGTCTCTCATGGTTCACCTCCCCTTCCAATTTCCTTCAACTCCCTTCTCCTCTCCATCTCCCCTTGTCCTCCATGCTATTTATTATGCTCCACAAATAAGTGAAACCGTATAATTGACTCTCTCTGCTTGACTTATTTCACTCGGCATAATTTCCTCCAGTCCTGTCCATGTTGCTACAAAAGTTGGGGATTCATCCTTTCTGATGGAGGCATCATACTCAATAATGTATATGGACCACATCTTCTTTATCCATTCATCCGTTGAAGGGCATCTTGGTTCTTTCCACAGTTTGGCGACTATGGCCATTGCTGCTATAAACATTGGGGTACAGATGGCCCTTGTTTTCACTACATCTGTATCTTTGGGGTAAATACCCAGTAGGGCAATTGCAGGGTCATAGGGAAGCTCTATTTTTAATTTCTTGAGGAAGCTCCACACTGTTTTCCAAACTGGCTGCACCAACTTGCATTCCTACCAACAGTGTAAGAGGGAGCCCCTTTCTCCACATCCTCTCCAACACATGTTGTTTCCAGTCTTGCTAATTTTGGACATGCTAACTGGTATAAGGTGGTATCTCAATGTGGTTTTAATTTGAATCTCCCTGATGGCTAGGGATGATAAACATTTTTTCATGTGTCTGATAGCCATTTGTAAGTCTTCATTGGAGAAGTGTCTGGTCATATCTTCTACCCATTTTTTGATATGATTGTCTGTTTAGAGTGTGTCGAGTTTGAGGAGTTCTTTATAGATCCTGGATATCAAACTTTTGTCTGTACTGTCATTTGCAAATACCTGTTCCCGTTCCGTGGGTTGCCTCTTTGTTTTTTTTTTAATTAATTAATTAATTAATTTAATAAACATATAATGTATTTTTATCTCCAGGGGTACAGGTCTGTGAATCGCCATGTTTACACACTTCACAGCACTCATCATAGCACATACCCTCCCCAATGTCCATAACCCCACCCCACCCCACCTCCCAACCCCCCTCCCCCCAGCAACCCTCAGTTTGTTTTGTGAGATTAAGAGTCACTTATGGTTTATCTCCCTTCCAATCCCATCTTGTTTCATTTACTCTTCTCCTACCCCCATATCCCCCCATGTTGCATCTCTTCTCCCTCATATCAGGGAGATCATATGATAGTTGTCTTTCTCCGATTGACTTATTTAGCTAAGCATGATACCCTCTAGTTCCATCCACGTCGTCGCAAATGGCAAGATTTCATTTCTTTTGATGGCTGCATAGTATTCCATTGTGTATATATACCACAACTTCTTCATCCATTTGTCTGTTGATGGACATCTAGGTTCTTTCCATAGTTTGGCTATTGTAGACATTGCTGCTATAAACATTCGGGTGCACGTGACCCTTCGGATCGCTACATTTGTATCTTTAGGGTAAATACCTAGTAGTGCAATTGCTGGGTCATAGGGTAGTTCTATTTTCAACATTTTGAGGAACCTCCATGCTGTTTTCCAGAGTGGTTGCACCAGCTTGCATTCCCACCAACAGTGTAGGAGGGTTCCCCTTTCTCCGCGTCCTCGCCAGCATCTGTCATTTCCTGACTTGTTAATTTTAGCCATTCTGACTGGTGTGAGGTGATATCTCATTGTGGTTTTGATTTGTATTTCCCTGATGCCGAGTGATGTGGAGCACTTTTTCATGTGTCTGTTGGCCATCTGGATGTCTTCTTTGCAGAAATGTCTGTTCATGTCTTCTGCCCATTTCTTGATTGGATTATTTGTTCTTTGGGTGTTGAGTTTGCTAAGTTCTTTATAGATTCTGGACACTAGCCCTTTATCTGATATGTCATGTGCAAAAATCTTCTCCCATTCTGTCAGTTGTCTTTTGGTTTTGTTAACTGTTTTGTTTTGTTTTGCTGTGCAAAAGCTTTTGATCTTGATAAAATCCCAATAGTTCATTTTTGCCCTTGCTTCCCTTGCCTTTGGCGATGTTCCTAGGAAGATGTTGCTGCGGCTGAGGTCGAAGAGGTTGCTGCCTGTGTTCTCCTCAAGGATTTTGATGGATTCCTTTCTCACATTGAGGTCCTTCATCCATTTTGAGTCTATTTTCGTGTGTGGTGTAAGGAAATGATCCAATTTCATTTTTCTGCATGTGGCTGTCCAATTTTCCCA
The DNA here is from genome assembly GCF_010015895.1 of Lontra canadensis. Lineage (NCBI taxonomy): Eukaryota > Metazoa > Chordata > Mammalia > Carnivora > Mustelidae > Lontra > Lontra canadensis. Next base: position 10,290,619 of record NW_022631016.1, on the reverse strand, counting down.
ACACCATTTATTGAAGAGGCTGTCTTTTTTCCATTGGACATTCTTTCCTGCTTTGTCGAAGATTAGTTGACCATAGAGTTGAGGGTCTATTTCTGGGCTCTCTATTCTGTTCCATTGATCTATGTGTCTGTTTTTGTGCCAGTACCATGCTGTCTTGATGATGACAGCTTTGTAATAGAGCTTGAAGTCCGGAATCGTGATGCCACCAACTTTGGCTTTCTTTTTCAATATTCCTTTGGCTATTCGTGGTCTTTTCTGGTTCCATATAAATTTTAGGACTATTTGTTCCATTTCTTTGAAAACAATGGATGGTACTTTGATAGGAATTACATTAAATGTGTAGATTGCTTTAGGTAGCATAGACATTTTCACGATATTTATTCTTCCAATCCAGGAGCATGGAACATTTTTCCATTTCTTTGTGTCTTCCTCAATTTCTTTCATGAGTACTTTATAGTTTTCTGTGTATAGATTCTTAGCCTCTTTGGTTAGGTTTATTCCTAGGTATCTTATAGTTTTGGGTGCAACTATAAATGGGATTGACTCCTTAATTTCTCTTTCTTCTGTCTTGCTGTTGGTGTAGAGAGATGCACCTGATTTCTGTGCATTGATTTTATATCCTGACACTTTACTGAATTCCTGTACCAGTTCTAGCAGTTTTGGAGTGGAGTCTTTTGGGTTTTCCACATATAGTATCATATCATCTGTGAAGAGTGCTAGTTTGACTTCGTCTTTGCCGATTTGGATGCCTTTAATTTCCTTTTGTTGTCTGATTGCTGAGGCTAGGACTTCTAGTACAATGTTGAATAGCAGTGGTGATAACGGACATCCCTGCCGTGTTCCTGACCTTAGCGGAAAAGCTTTCGGTTTTTCTCCATTGAGAATGATATTTGCGATGGGTTTTTCATAGATGGCTTTGATAATATTGAGGTATGTGCCCCTTCTATCCCTACACTCTGAAGAGTTTTGATCAGGAAGGGATGCTGTACTTTGTCAAATGCTTTTTTCATCATCTATTGAGAGTATCATATGGTTCTTGTTCTTTCTTTTATTAATGTGTTGTATCACATTGATTGATTTGTGGATGTTGAACCAAACTTGCAGCCCTGGAATAAATCCCACTTGGTCATGGTGAATAATCCTTTTAATGTACTCTTGAATCCTACTGGCTAGTATTTTGGTGAGAATTTTCGCATCTGTGTTCATCAAGGATATTGGTCTGTAGTTCTCTTTTTTGATGGGATCCTTGTCTGGTGTTGGGTTCAAGGTGAAGCTGGCCTCATAAAATGAGTTTTCTATTTTTTGGAACAGTTTCAGAATAGGAATTAGTCCTTCTTTAAATGTTTGGTAGAATTCCCCTGCGAAGCCATCTGGCCCTGGGCTTTTGTTTGTTTGGAGATTTTTGATGACTGTTTCAATCTCCTTACTAGTTATGGGTCTGTTCAGGCTTTCTATTTCTCCCTGGTTCAGTTGTGGTAGTTTATATGTCTCTAGTAATGCATCCATTTCTTCCAGATTGTCAAATTTGTTGGCATAGAGTTGCTCATAGTATGTTCTTATAATTGTCTGTATTTCTTTGGTGTTAGTTGTGATCTCTCCTCTTTCATTCATGATTTTATTTATTTGGGTCCTTTCTCTTTTCTTTTTCATAAGTCTGGCCAGGGATTTATCAATCTTATTAATTCTTTCAAAGAACCAGCTCTTAGTTTTGTTGATTTGTTTTATTGGTTTTTTGGTTTCTATTTCATTGATTTCTGCTCTGATCTTTATGATTTCTCTTCTCCTGCTGGGTTTAGGGTTTCTTTCTTGTTCTTTCTCCAGATCCCTTAGGTGTAGGGTTAGGTTGTGTACCTGAGACCTTTCTTGTTTCTTGAGAAAGGCTTGTACCGCTATGTATTTTCCTCTCAGGACTGCCTTTGTTGTGTCCCACAGATTTTGAACTGTTGTGTTTTCATTATCATTTGTTTCCATGATTTTTTTCAATTCTTCTTTAATTTCCTGGTTGACCCATTCATTCTTTAGAAGGATGCTGTTTAGTCTCCATGTATTTGGGTTCTTTCCAAATTTCCTCTTGTGATTGAGTTCTAGCTTCAGAGCATTGTGGTCTGAAAATATGCAGGGAATGATCCCAATCTTTTGATACCGGCCGAGACCTGATTTAGGACCCAGGATGTGATCTATTCTGGAGAATGTTCCATGGGCACTAGAGAAGAATGTGTATTCTGTTGCTTTGGGATGAAATGTTCTGAATATATCTGTGATGTCCATCTGGTCCAGTGTGTCATTTAAGGCCTTTATTTCCTTGTTGATCTTTTGCTTGGATGATCTGTCCATTTCAGTGAGGGGAGTGTTAAAGTCCCCTGCTATTATTGTATTATTGTTGATGTGTTTCCTTGATTTTGTTAGTAATTGGTTTATATAGTTGGCTGCTCCCACGTTAGGGGCATTGATATTTAAAATTGTTAGATCTTCTTGTTGGACAGATCCTTTGAGTATGATATAGTGTCCTTCCTCATCTCTTATTATAGTCTTTGGCTTAAAATCTAATTGATCTGATATAAGGATTGCCACCCCTGCTTTCTTCTGATGTCCATTAGCATGGTAAATTCTTTTCCACCCCCTCACTTTAAATCTGGAGGTGTCTTCGGGTTTAAAATGAGTTTCTTGTAGGCAACATATAGATGGGTTTTGTTTTTTTATCCATTCTGATACCCTGTGTCTTTTGATTGGGGCATTTAGCCCATTAACATTCAGGGTAACTATTGAGAGATATGAATTTAGTGCCATTGTATTGCCTGTAAGGTGACTGTTACTGTATATTGTCTCTGTTCCTTTCTGATCTACTACTTTTAGGCTCTCTCTTTGCTTAGAGGACCCCTTTCAATATTTCCTGTAGAGCTGGTTTGGTGTTTGCAAATTCTTTCAGTTTTTCTTTGTCCTGGAAGCTTTTAATCTCTCCTTCTATTTTCAATGATAGTCTAGCTGGATATAGTATTTTTGGCTGCATGTTTTTCTCGTTTAGTGCTCTGAATATATCATGCCAGCTCTTTCTGGCCTGCCAGGTCTCTGTGGATAAGTCTGCTGCCAATCTAATATTTTTACCATTGTATGTTACCGACTTCTGTTCCCTGGCTGCTTTCAGGATTTTCTCCTTGTCGCTAAGACTTGTAAATTGTACTATTAGGTGATGGGGTGTGGACCTATTCTTGTAGATTTTGAGGGGGGTTTCTCTGAACCCCCTGGATTTTGATGCTTGTTCCCTTTGCCATATTGGGGAAATTCTCTCCAATAATTCTCTCCAATATACCTTCTGCTTCCTTCTCTCTTCTTCTCCTGGAATCCCAATTATTCTAATGTTGTTTTGTCTTATGGTCTCACTTCTCTCTCAAATTCTGCCCTCGTGGTCCAGTAGCTGTTTGTCCCTCTTTTGCTCAGCTTCTTTATTCTCTGTCACTTGGTCTTCTATATCACTAATTCTTTCTTCTGCCTCATTTATCGTAGCAGTGAGAGCCTCCATTTTTTATTGCACCTCATTAATAGCTTTTTTGATTTCAACTTGGTTAGATTTTAGTTCTTTTATTTCTCCAGAGAGGGCTTTTATATCTCCCGAGAGAGTTTTTCTAATATCTTCCATGCCTTTTTCGAGCCCGGCTAGAACCTTGAGAATGGTCATTCTGAACTCTAGATCTGACATATTACCAATGTCTGTACTGATTAGGTCCCTAACCTTTGGTACTGCCTCTTGTTCTTTTTTTTTGTGGTGAATTTTTCTGCCTTGTCATTTTGTCCAGATAAGCGTATATGAAGGAGCAAGTAAAATACTAAAAGGGTGGCAAAGACCCCAGGAAAATATGTTTTAACCAAATCAGAAGAGACCCCAAATCGTGGGGGGGGGGAAGGGGATAAAAAGAGGTTCAGGAAAAAAAAATAATTAAAAAAAGAAAACAAAGAAAAATATAAAAAAGAAAAAATATATACATTAGATAAACTAGTTAAAAAACATTAAAAAAGAAAAGGGTAAAAGTTAAAAAAAATTAGCAGAAGAAAAAAATTTGAAAAAGAAAAAATAAATTAAATTAACTGCAAGAGTAAGGAATCATGTGGAGAAAGCCATGAGTTCGTGCTTTGCTTTCTCCTCCTCTGGAATTCCGCTGCTCTCCTTGGTACTGAACCTGCACTCTGGTAGGTGAACTTGTTCCTGGCTGGATTTCTTGTTGATCTTCTGGGGGAGGGGCCTGTTGTAGTGATTCTCAAGTGTCTTTGCCCCAGGCGGAATTGAACTGCCCTTACCAGGGGCCAGGCTGAGTAATCCCCTCGGGTTTGCTTTCGGGAGCTTTTGTTCCCTGAGCACTTTCCGTAGAGTTCCAGAGGACAGGAATGAAGATGGCGGCCTCCCAGTCTCCGGCCCGGAGGAGCCGAGAGCCCGGGGCCCCACTCCTCAGTGCCCCCTCAGAGAATAGCTCCCAATCACTCCCTTCTCCCTGGCCTCCAGCCGTACTTTGAGCTCACCTAGCCTGCGACTGGTTCAAGGTAACCCCGAGCTGAGAGCTCACTCCTCAGCTCTGTCTCTGTAGCCAGCTTCCCCGATCTAATACCTGCAAGCTCTGCGACACTCAGACACCCCTGATCCTTCTGTGACCCTGCAGGACCTGAGGCCATGCTGACCCCGCGTGGGCTTCACCCTGGTTAAGCTTCTGGAGCGATGTCCCTCAGCGGAACAGACTTTTAAAAGACCTGATTTTGTGCTCCGTTGCTCCGCCGCTTGCCGGGACCCGGCCCCTCCCCTCGCGGTCTATCTTCCCGTCGCTTTGTATTCACTTCTCTGCCAGTCCTACCTTTCAGAAAGTGGTTGATTTTCTGTTTCTAGAATTGCTGTTCTTCTTCTCTTCGCTCTCCCGTTGGATTTGTAGGTGTTTTCAATGTTTAGGTATGCTATTTAGCTGATCTCCTGCTACCTGATGTCGTCTCAGCTTGCTACTTCTCTGCCATCTTGGCTCCCCTCCTGCCTCTTTGTTTTGTTAACTGTTTCCTTTGCTGTGCAGAAGCTTTTGATCTTGATGAAGTCCCAAAAGTTCATTTTCGCTTTTGTTTCCTTTGCCTTTGGAGACATCTTGAAAGAAGTTGCTGTGGCTGATATTGAAGAGGTTACTGCCTATGTTCTGCTCTAGGATTCTGATGGATTCTTGTCTCACATTGAGGTCTTTTATCCATTTTGAGTTTATCTTTTTGTATGGTGTAAGAGAATGGTCAAGTTTCATTCTTCTACATATAACTGTCCAGTTTTCCTAGCACCATTTATTGTAGAGACGGTCTTTTTTCCACTGTATATTTTTTCCCATTTTGTTGAAGATTATTTGACCATAAAGTTGAGGGTCCATATCTGGGCTCTCTACTCTGTTCCACTGGTCTATGTGTCTGTTTTTATGCTAGTACCATGCTGTCTTGGTGATCACAGCTTTGTAGTAAAGCTTGAAATCAGGTAACGTGATGCCCCCAGTTTTATTTTTGTAAGGGGGAAATAGATAGCCATCCAAGCCTCCCTCAAAAAAATTGAAAAATCCAGAATACACCAGCTGTCTCTACACCTTAAAGAACTGGAGAATCAACAACAAATCAAACCAACTCCATACATAAGAAGGGAAATAATCAAGATTAGAGCAGAGATCAATGAGGTAGAAACCAGAGATACAGTAGAACGTATCAATGAAACTAGATGTTGGTTTTTTGAAAGAATCAATAAAATCGATAAACCATTGGCCACACTAATCCAAAAGAAAAGAGAGAAAGCCCAAATTAATAAAATTATGAATGAAAAGGGAGAGTTCACAACTAACACCAAGGAAGTAGAAACAATCATCAGAAGTTATTATCAACAGTTATATGCCAATAAGCTAAGCAACCTAGATGAAATGGATGCATTCCTGCAAAACTATAAACTCCCAAAATTGAACCAGGAAGAAATTGACAACCTGAATAGACCGATATCTAGTAATGAGATTGAAGCAGTGATCAAAAACCTCCCAAAAAACAAGAGCCCAGGACCTGATGGATTCCCTGGGGAATTCTACCAAACTTTCAAAGAAGAAATAACACCTATTCTCCTGAAGCTGTTTCAAAAAATTAAGCAGAAGCAAAACTTCCAGACTCTTTCTATGAAGCCAGCATTACCCTGATCCCAAACCAGGCAAAGACCCTACCAAAAAGGAGAATTTCAGACCTATATCACTGATGAATATGGATGCTAAGATTCTCAACAAGATCCTAGCAAACAGGATCCAAAAGCACATTAAAAAGATTATCCAAGTTGCCTGTTAGCGCAGTAGGTAGCGCGTCAGTCTCATAAAAAGATTATCCACCATGACCAGGTGGGATTCACCCCTGGGCTACAAGGATGGTTCTACATTTGCAAATCAATCAATGTGATAGAACAAATTAATAAGAGAAGAGAGAAGAACCACACGGTCCTCTCAATTGATGCAGAAAAAGCATTTGACAAAATCCAGCATCCGTTCCTGATTAAAACGCTTCAAAGTACAGGGATAGAGGGAACATTCCTGAACTTCATCAAATCTATCTATGAAAGACCCACAGCAAATATCATCCTCAATGGGATAAAGCTTGCAGCCTTCCCGTTGAGATCAGGAACACGACAAGGATGCCCACTCTCACCACTCTTGTTCAACATAGTATTAGAAGTCCTGGCAACAGCAATCAGACAACAAAGAGAAATAAAAGGTATCCAAATTGGCAACAAAGAAGTCAAACTCTCTCTCTTAGCAGATGACATGATTCTTTATATGGAAGACCCAAAAGACTCCACCCCCAAACTACTAGAACTCATACAGCAATTCAGCAACGTGGCAGGATACAAAGTCAGTGTACAGAAATCAGTGGCTTTCTTATACACTAACAATGAAAATACAGAAAGGGAAATTAGGGAATCGATTCCATTTACTATAGCACCAAGAACCATAAGATACTTGGGAATAAACCTAACCAAAGAGGTAATGGAACTGTACTTGAGGAACTACAGAACACTCATGAAAGAAATTGAAGAAGACACAAAAAGATGGAAGACCATTCCATGCTCTTGGATCGGAAGAATAAACATTGTTAAAATGTCTATACTGCCTAGAGCAATCTATACTTTTAATGCCATTCCAATCAAAATACCACCGGTATTTTTCAAAGAGCTGGAGCAAATAATCCTAAAGTTTGTGTGGAATCAGAAGAGACCCCGAATTGCTAAGGAAATGTTGAAAAACAAAAATAAAACTGGGGACATCACGTTACCTGATTTCAAGCTTTACTACAAAGCTGTGATCACCAAGACAGCATGGTACTGGCATAAAAACAGACACATAGACCAGTGGAACAGAGTAGAGAGCCCAGATATGGACCCTCAATTCTATGGTCAAATAATCTTTGACAAAATGGGAAAAAATATACAGTGGAAAAAAGACAGTCTCTTCAATAAATGGTGCTGGGAAAACTGGACAGCTATATGTAGAAGAATGAAACTCGACCATTCTCTTACACTGTACACAAAGATAAACTCAAAATGGATAAAAGATCTCAATGTGAGACAGGAATCCATCAGAATCCTAGAGGAGAACATAGGTAGGACTTTTTAATATGTCATCCTGTCATTCAGCAGAGCTCCCTGAAAGTTCAGTGTTCATTACATATTTTGTGAGCACCCCTCATACTTACTTGTGACAAGTCTTCCACGACTATATAAACAGGTAAGATGATCTCTACTTTCAAAGTGTGTGAGTATCGTTGGGGAGTATATTAATGGGACATATTACATAACTGTGAAAATTAGTGAAGAAATGGGGTATAGGAAAGGAATTACAAATGCAGTGGTGTAGATGAATGCTCAAGCCTATCTTTTTTATCTTCTTAATTTCTTAATTTCTTTAGAACACAGCTTTCTGTTTGAACAAACTATAACATTGTATTGAATTAACATATATAGAAAATAACGTAAAAATGGCCAAACAGAAAATAAAGGAGTAGGAGAAAGGCCCTCTTTCCATAAGTATATAAACTGATAAATGAGGAAGGAAAGATAATTTCACAACCACTGTGGTAATAATTGATCTTGGCAAGAATCATCAATGATTGTTGACAATTACTGGAGAAAAAATTTTAGAAACTAGATTCTATGTAGTGTCAGTGTATCACTAACATATACCAATTTGTGTACAAATGATAAAAGGTATCTTTACAGGGTAAAATAATAATAGCCAAGTTCAAAATAAAATAAGAGTCTATCATTTATTTGGAATGATATAATACTATAAAGATATAATTTCTTCCCAATTAATACATAAATATAATAGACTTCCAGCCAAATTTCAGGAGGGACTTTTTAAAAAGTAAAAATAATCTCTTTTTCTAAAACTTGTACTATTTTTCTTGTGGCCAACTAGAAGAGTCTTAAGGTTTTTTTCCCGTTCAGTATTGGGTATAACTGTTAGCAGCTAAGGAAATCCCCTGTTTGCTGAGACATTTTAAAATCACAAGTTGACGTTTATGCCCTAAAGTATATTTTCCTGCATCTACTGAGAAAATTGTGATGAAGTACATTTGCTTATGTTGAACCATTATTGCATTCCTGGTATATATTCTAATAATTTAATATGATTTTTAAAGTACACTGTTGCATTTTCTTAGCTAGTATTTTCTTTGCATATGTGTATCTGTATTTATGCATCATTTTTTGGTATTACCTTTATTCTTAAAATTAATGCAATATCTATTAGCCTACAAAATGAGCTGGGTAACAAGGTTTATGAGACAACTTATATAAGATTAGCTATTTCTCTAATATTTGATAAAACATCTGTAAAACAGATGGAGTTCAGTATTTTTTTCTCTTTCCAAAAATTGTGCTTCTCTTTAGCAAATAGAGTAGAGAGAATTCTTTGTATATTTGAAACACTGAAGTCATACTTTAATTCAGAATGAAAGATCTCAAAAATCTTACTGACTTTTTAAATAATTTATTAAGTGAGATCTATTTATTTCTTGTTCATAGTGTTCACTACCCCGTTAGCAACTGGGTTATGCAAATTGAAAGACGTGTAAACAGTGTTACTGAAGTACTCCATGGCTGCAGGGAACTTGTTGAATGTGTTACAGAGAAATGACAGAATTTTATCCCTTTAAATGTCAAAGCTGTTCTTAAAGGGGACATTACTTACGAGCAAGCAATACTGAATTGAAGTGGGTAATTATGACAATTGTCATTACTATCCCTTGGAATGGATTTCATCCCTTGAAGAATCGAATTCTTTTATGTTGGTGTAACTAATTACTCTTCTAACATGGGGACCTGTCTTGTCATCCTGTGGAGTTACTTGAGAAGAAGGGATTGCAAATTGATAGTAATACTTTGTTTGTTTGTTTGTTTTTTTTTTTCAATGGGCAACATTTAAAAAAGTTGTTGGTCAAGAGATCGAAAGGACTTTTAAAGAGTGAAAAAGCAAGTTATGTCATGAAAGATGGCATTATGTATTCAACAAATCAAACTAGAAAAGTTCTTAGGCTAGTTGACTTTATGACATTACGTGTCCAGTCAGTATACTAGCTCGTAATGTTTATGTGGAGTGTGTTTTTCCGTTCATGGATGTTCAGTGAACAAAAGAAAAGATTGGGGTAAGCTAGATGTGGTCCCTGTATGATGTACCTGGAATAGAGACTGTAATTGAAAGGACTTTTCATAAACAAATTCTGCAAAGCAAGAAACTTAAAGAGAGCCTTGCTAGGGAATATAACAGGCTGAATAATTGAAGAGGCTTGTATTTAGACACTTACACTGTAGTGAGAGATGGCTTTGACATGCTATTTTGGTCTAATCTCCATGGATTTACAGTACAATTCTAGGAAAGGGGAATTCAAACAAAAACTAAGAAAGCTATTTTACTAAAAAAAATAAATAAATAAAAGTGTGAGACTTGGAGATTGAGACAATTCCCTTCTTTGGTTCCCAGTGTAATAGAGGATGGCATGAGTAGGGGGTCACAGGTCCTGTTGGATTATCCATTGGGGCCATATTGCAGTGTCCTGGGATATTGTGAAACTGGCCCAAAAGAGTAATCTCCGGAATAGAAAATCCCTTCTATGTTATCTCTACCTTTCATAGCTTTGAGCTATTTGTACCTCTGTAAGTTGTATAAAACTGATAATAATATAAATGATTCTTGTCCATAGATATGGAAATTGGTTGTGCCCAGTAGAGTGCAGTAGGTTATTACCTTATGGATACACTCATTTAACTCTATAAATTCATTTTAGCGTTTCTTGTTACCTTATATATGTGTTGTACTTTGGATTCTCTTCTGAACCAGGTTCATTTACTGGTTTTTCCCATTAAATTTTTAAAAATTTTTATTTATTTTTTAAAGATTTTATTTATTTGACAAAGCGAGAGAGCACAAGCAGGGGAAGTAGCAGGCAGAAGGAGAGGGGGAAGCAGGGTCCCCGCAAAGCAGGGGAAGCCTGATGTGGGACTTGATACCAGGACCCCAGGATCATGACCTGAGCCAAAGGCACTCACTTAACCAACTAAGCCACCCAGGCACCCTAGTTTTCTCATTAGTTAATGAGTTAAATAAACCTGGGGCAAGGCTCATTTTTTATATGTGTAAGACTCATGATTATGATGTCTTTCATAAATAATTGTGTATCATGTTTGGACGTCATTCACTGAGATGTGCTATAGACTCGCCTGGCAGCCAGGTTATCTGTGTCCAGAAAAATGCACCTCATGGGCAGGCACATCTTTCCTTCACCTGCAGACCTGCAGACCTCTGACAATAGAACTTTAATTTTGCTCAAACTCTACTTCTCTAGTTTTTCTCCGCTCTCTTAATTTTAGATCTTGTTTCTGTTATTAGTTTGTTTATAGATGAAAAGATATTCACAACTGGTGGCAGCAAGGATTGGACATTTGGTTTTATAATCTAAACATTTGGTGATCTTTGTGGATGGATTCATGGATTACAGAGATCTGTTTTTCAGTTGGGAGAGATGACAGGGAATCTGGATTTTTAGTCATTTGTCACTAGAATTAGAGTTCATTTCAATTAAGAACTTTGGGGCTGTTGAGAAGGAATAAGCTCATTGAGATATAGGGAAAAACAAATACGTCTCCTCCTTTATACTTGTTTGATACTTGAAAACAAGCATCAAAATCCATTTAGGGGAGTTATCTCTATTCTTCGGTTTCTGATCATGTGTACGTGGAGTTGTCTTATACTGATACCCTTAGTCCAAGAGTGAGCACGTGACATAGACCCAGCCAAGAAAAAAAGCATTCTATCCCCAGTGACTGGTTCAGGAAGAGCATGTGGTCTACCCAGAGCCAGTAAGGAACAGTGAAACTCTTACAGGAGTTCTTGTGACATAGAAACTCTGTTGTCAGTGGTACTTGAACCTGAAAGGATTTCACTTTGAACTTGCTGCCAGGCATGCTGCTACCACATGAAGCTGGAGAATGAACAAGTACAAAAGATTAGGACCAAGACATCAAGAGAAACTAAATCCTGAGGACATCAGTTGAGCCCCTGCAATAATCCTGGTGTCTGAGTGCAGCCCTCATGTCAGACTTGTCAATCCCATGAGTCAGTACTTTCCTTTGTGTTGGTTAAAACAGTCACCTTTTGATTTTTTTGTCACTTTATTTTAATTGATTCCTTATGATAACAGAGGGTTCTCCATCCCTGGACCCTTCTTTTATGCTAGTCCAATGATTGTACCTTTACTTATCTGTGCCTCTATTTCTTATTCTATTTAAAAAAAGGATAAATGATATCTGTTACTTGAAAGCATTGTGAATATTAAAAGATAAACTAATAGAAAATCAAGAATATGTTTCACAGTGGTTGAAAGAAGCCTCTCATAACTTAATTTTTAAATAATTAGATTCTGTCAGATTTGAAATCACTCTTCACCAGGGTAAAAGACACCCAATACTAGCCAGTACTGGGGGCAACATTGCCTCTTTATCATGATGTCTACTTCAATAAAATGCTTAATGAAGACCTTGTCTTTGGTCCATCATTGTTGCTAAGGGAAGCTCTTAGTGCAAGCCTCTGTGGTTGGCTACAGTGTGAGGGCCCCACAGCCTCTGTGCAAAGTATGAGCACCGGCGTGTTTTGTGTACCCCCTAAACTATGGTGATTATTGTTTAGTCCCTCCAGCAAACACATCGATTCACTCCAGCATAAGTGTAGCTGCATCCGTGGGCATGCCCACATGGGAAAATGGCACTGATTGACATACCACCACACTGTTTTCCTCAATTATCCTGCTAAACTTGCCGAACTCTTCCTCTTTTAACCCGGCAACCATCTTAGCTGCCACCTGCTCTAAGGAATACGTAGCAAAATTTCCTCCCATGTGAGAGCTGGATAGGAATGTGTAACAGGTGTCTAAACATTCGTGTATTTTGGTTACCCTGATATTTGGTGTGTGGTGTGGGGCTTAGTGTCGTATAACTCCAGGAAGCCCCATCCCCACTGCATTCAGTATCAGTGGCACCCCCGGAAGCATAGCCCTGGGCAGAGTGAATGGTGGTCCCTAACTGTGAGTTCTGTGAGCACTACCATTCAAAATGTGTATGTGATTTTGAAGATTTTATTTATTTATTTGAGGTGGGGGGAAGAGACAGAGGGAGAGGATAGGAAGAGACTCTCAAGCAGACTCTGTGCTGAGTGTGGAGCCCAACATGGGGCTTGATCACAGGACCCTGAGATCACGACCTGAGCCAAGATCAAGAGTCAGATGCTGAACCAACTGGGCCACTCAGGCGTCCCTCAAAATGATTTTGTAGCCAAACATTTCCTCTGCCTTTTCCTGACTTCTCCACCCCCAGGGATCAACAGAGCACTACCCTGAACCTCCAACACATGCCTTCACCTAAAGCATTCTATGTTCACTGTGCATTGGATATATTTGCTAGAATACAAAAATGGAACTGTGTTCAGGAAAAGGTCCCTGTCCCTGAGCCCCTTCAGAGCTGTTGTGTTCCCGCTGTCGTGGGTAGAGTGTGGGCGAGCTGGCTCAGGCCAGGAGGCAATTTTAACATGTCCCTGGCTTTGAATTTTGTATGCATCCAGAGGCAGGAGAGTGACCTGAGTGCTACTTGGAAATATGGGAAGATTTCTTGCCCAAACCTGGAAATAGAACACCTTCCTTTCCCTCCCAGCTCAGCCAAGCCCTTTTCTCTGCCCTCCTTACCCTCTGGTTTCCTCCTATTGGGAAAGCAAGAGAAAGGAGATTGCTTTACCTGTTTACCTCCCTGAAGTGTACAGGGCTCACCAGGAAGTAGCCAAGGTGACTGCACCCAAGCTGTTACTTCTGTATATTACTCACTCAGAGATGCTTGTAGGCTCACGTGTTGAGATGGAAAGGAAGGTAGGTTGTTGGTGAAGAACTGACTTAGCCTGGTCCTAGACCTGGATCATTCCTTGCTTTTTTTCACTTTCATAAGCCCTTGAATGAATGAATGCTTTCATACTAGTTTTCCTTTTCTCCCCCAAATGAAAGTCACAAAGGATAATTATATATTTCAAAATTATGTTATCTTAGCAGATTGAAAGGACTCTGGATGATAGTGGACATGCAACCCTCCCTCTCTCAAACTCCCTCCATGCACCCACTCAGTCTTTAGAAGCATAAAAATGCAATTTATTAAAGCCAAAGCTGATACCTTCCTTCTCAAGCTCCTGGTGCCTCAGACCTCAACCCAAACCATGGCACAGATGGACGATACCACTTTCCTGTTTGAAGGAAGAAATGTATTTGTGAAGGATAAACATCACTGATTATTAAAAAAAAAAGCAGAAAACTTCAGAAGATGTGCTCATAGGAGGAATTAATGAAGTTCCTGACTGGACCAAGATAATACTTTGAGTAAAATTTCTTCTCAAAAAGAGTTGGAGAAGCGTTTTCTCTCTGGCAATGAAACATATATCCATGAATCTAGTGGCAATGGCCTGAGATTCCTGGGACCAATAGTGCAGTCTTATGAAGGGCTGGCTGTGGACACAGGCTTCCTGGGGGCACAGAGAGAGGATGCCCTGGACACAGTTATTGATTGTGGGATTTCAGAAGTTTCCTGGGTTGACTGTCTCTAATTTTTTTCTGTCTAGAAAACACACCCTTCGAGGTGGTAGGAAAGGAGTCTAAGGGGTCTTCCTGAACCTGGACTTAGCTGAGCAGCAGCCCAAGCACAAAGTCAATGCTGATCATGAGGGGAGAAACCACATTTCTGTCTCAAGGCTATACCTTTGGAGCAGCTTCTGGGAGTGAGGAAGACAAAGGGAGCGGATTTCAAGGACATGAGAAGAAATGGGGAACCTCCAGTTGTCTGGGTCCAGCTTGTGTGTCTTGCTAACTTCTAACAGTGGGCAGAATAGGAAATCTGCCATGCTTCCTTCCTATGGAGCTCCCTGATGTGGGCTTCATTTGAAAGACTTGTGTTAGCAAACCATGTGCTCTAAGACTGTGGACATAGGAACTCATGGAAGGAGAAATCAAAGGTTACCCTTAGAAAGCTCAGGGTTGGGGAGGAGTCAAGATGGCGGAGAAGTAGCAGCTGAGACTACTTCAGGTAGCAGGAGATCAGCTCGATAGCTTATCTAACGATTGCAAACACCTACAAATCCAACGGGAGATCGAAGAGAAGAAGAACAGCAATTCTGGAAACAGAAAATCAACCACTTTCTGAAAGGTAGGACTGGCGGAGAAGTGAATCCAAAGCGACGGGAAGATAGACCGCGGGGGGAGGGGCCGGCTCCCGGCAAGCGGCGGAGCAACGGAGCACAAAATCGGGACTTTTAAAAGTCTGTTCCGCTGAGGGACATCGCTCCAGAGGCTTAACCGGGGTGAAGCGCACGCGGGGTCAGCGTGGCCTCGGGTCCCACAGGATCACAGAAGGATCGGGGGTGTCTGAGTGTCGCAGAGCTCGCAGGTATTAGAACGGGGAAGCCGGCTACAGAGACGGAGCCGAGGAGTGACTCTCAGCTCGGGCTTACCTTGAACCCGTCGCAGGCTCGGTGAGCTCGGAGCGCGGCCGGAGGCCAGGCAGACGGGAGTAATTGGGCGCTGTTCCCTGAGGGCGCACTGAGGAGTGGGGCCCCGAGCTCTCGGCTCCTCCGGGCCGGAGACTGGGAGGCCGCCATCTTCCTTCCCGTCCTCCGGACTCTACGGAAAGCGCTCAGGGAACAAAAGCTCCCGAAAGCGAACCCGAGCGGATTACTCAGCCCGGCCCCTGGTAAGGGCGGTGCGACTCCGCCTGGGGCAAAGACACTTGAGAATCACTACAACAGGCCCCTCCCCCAGAAGATCAACAAGAAACCCAGCCGGGACCAAGTTCACTTACGAGGAGTGCAGTTTCAATACCAAGGAGAGCAGCGGAATTCCAGAGGAGGAGAAAGCAAAGCACGGAACTCATGGCTTTCTCCCCATGATTCTTTAGCCTTGCAGTTAATTTAATTTTTTTTCTTTTTCAATTTTTTTTTCTCCTCTTCTCCTAATTTTTTTAACTTTTACCCTTTTCTTTTTTAACGTTTTTTAACTAGTTTATCTAATATATATATATATTTTTTTTTCCCGTTTTATATTTTTTCATTATTGGTTTTCTTTTTTTATTTGTTTCTTTTTTCTTTCTTTCTTTTTTTTTTTTTTTTTTGGGATCTCTTCTGATTTGGCTAAAGCATATTTTCCTGGGGTTGTTGCCACCCTTTTAGTATTTTACTTGTTCCTTCATATACCCTTATCTGGACAAAATGACAAGGCAGAAAAATTCACCACAAAAAAAAGAACAAGAGGCAGTACCGAAGGCTAGGGACCTAATCAATACAGACATTGGTAATATGTCAGATCTAGAGTTCAGAATGATGATTCTCAAGGTTCTAGCTGGGCTTGAAAAAGGCATGGAAGATATTAGAGAAACCCTCTCGGGAGATATAAAAGCCCTTTCTGGAGAAATAAAAGAACTAAAATCTAATCAAGTTGAAATAAAAAAAGCTATTAATGAGGTGCAATCAAAAATGGAGGCTCTCACTGCTACGATAAATGAGGCAGAAGAAAGAATTAGCGATATAGAAGACCAAATGAGAGAGAATAAAGAAGCTGAGCAAAAGAGGGACAAACAGCTACTGGACCACGAGGGCAGAATTTGAGAGATAAGTGAGACCATAAGACAAAACAACATTAGAATAATTGGGATTCCAGGAGAAGAGAGAAGGAAGCAGAAGGTATATTGGAGAGAATTATTGGAGAGAATTTCCCCAATATGGCAAAGGGAACAAGCATCAAAATCCAGGAGGTTCAGAGAACCCCCCCTCAAAATCTACAAGAATAGGTCCACACCCCGTCACTTAATAGTAAGATTTACAAGTCTTAGCGACAAGGAGAAAATCCTGAAAGCAGCCAGGGAACAGAAGTCGGTAACATACAATGGTAAAAATATTAGATTGGCAGCAGACTTATCCACAGAGACCTGGCAGGCCAGAAAGAGCTGGCATGATATATTCAGAGCACTAAACGAGAAAAACATGCAGCCAAGAATACTATATCCAGCTAGGCTATCATTGAAAATAGAAGGAGAGATTAAAAGCTTCCAGGACAAACAAAAACTGAAAGAATTTGCAAACACCAAGCCAGCTCTACAGGAAATATTGAAAGGGGTCCTCTAAGCAAAGAGAGAACCTAAAAGTAGTAGATCAGAAAGGAACAGAAACAATATACAATAGCAGTCACCTTACAGGCAATACAATGGCACTAAATTCATATCTCTCAATAGTTACCCTGAATGTTAATGGGCTAAATGCCCCAATCAAAAGACACAGGGTATCAGAATGGATAAAAAAAAACAAAACCCATCTATATGTTGCCTACAAGAAACTCATTTTAGACCCGAAGACACCTCCAGATTTAAAGTGAGGGGGTGGAAAAGAATTTACCATGCTAATGGACATCAGAAGAAAGCAGGGGTGGCAATCCTTATATCAGATCAATTAGATTTTAAGCCAAAGACTATAATAAGAGATGAGGAAGGACACTATATCATACTCAAAGGATCTGTCCAACAAGAAGATCTAACAATTTTAAATATCAATGCCCCTAACGTGGGAGCAGCCAACTATATAAACCAATTACTAACAAAATCAAGGAAACACATCAACAATAATACAATAATAGCAGGGGACTTTAACACTCCCCTCACTGAAATGGACAGATCATCCAAGCAAAAGATCAACAAGGAAATAAAGGCCTTAAATGACACACTGGACCAGATGGACATCACAGATATATTCAGAACATTTCATCCCAAAGCAACAGAATACACATTCTTCTCTAGTGCCCATGGAACATTCTCCAGAATAGATCACATCCTGGGTCCTAAATCAGGTCTCAGCCGGTATCAAAAGATTGGGATCATTCCCTGTATATTTTCAGACCACAATGCTCTGAAGCTAGAACTCAATCACAAGAGGAAATTTGGAAAGAACCCAAATACATGGAGACTAAACAGCATCCTTCTAAAGAATGAATGGGTCAACCAGGAAATTAAAGAAGAATTGAAAAAAATCATGGAAACAAATGATAATGAAAACACAACAGTTCAAAATCTGTGGGACACAACAAAGGCAG
>NW_022631016.1:9979247-10267946 GCF_010015895.1 Lontra canadensis | reverse complement strand
CGACGTGGATGGAACTAGAGGGTATCATGCTTAGCGAAATAAGTCAATCGGAGAAAGACAACTATCATATGATCTCCCTGATATGAGGGAGAGGAGATGCAACATGGGGGTTAAGGGAATAGGAGAAGAGTAAATGAAGCAAGATGGGATTGTGAGGGAGATAAACCATAAGTGACTCTTAATCTCACAAAACAAACTGAGGGTTGCTGGGGGGGAGGGGGTTGGGGGGGTGGGGTTATTATGGACATTGGGGAGGGTATGTGCTATGGT
This sequence comes from Lontra canadensis, assembly GCF_010015895.1. Lineage (NCBI taxonomy): Eukaryota > Metazoa > Chordata > Mammalia > Carnivora > Mustelidae > Lontra > Lontra canadensis. Next base: position 10,267,676 of record NW_022631016.1, on the reverse strand, counting down.
GAGTGCAGTGAAGTGTGTAAACCTGGCGATTCACAGACCTGTACCCCTTGGGGAAAAATATATATAGGTTATAAAAAATAAAATAAAAAAAAAAAAAAAAGAAAGCTCAGGGTTAGAAAAGTCAAAACCAACTTGTCAGTGATCTCTTTTTCCCTCTACCTATCTCTGCCTTGATTCTGAAAGACAAAAAAAGAATAAAGGACTCAGACCCAACTCTGTTTCCTCTCTCTGGGGATGGAGCAGACATCAATAGTCATGACTTTCTACATTGGATTGCTAGAGCTCTGTGTTCCTTACCTGTTCTCCATTTATAAGGGCATAGCAATATTTCCTTGTAGTATTTCTTCTTTGGAAAACTCAATTTCTTCCTCTAAACCATCCTAAATTGATGTTTCACTCAGTAGTCCTTTGCTTAAGAAGGATATAACATTGCAATCCTCTGATCAGTGGCTCTCAGGGCCTCCACACCGCTCTCCATCAGCCTGCACACAAAAGCTTGGCTATCCCACCTGGTATGGGAAGGAGATCAAGGGCCGGGGCACTCTGTTCTCCAACAGGTATCTGGAACCCTCTCAATAATCAAATCCAGGGTCACTGAACCACTGTGTTTGAAATTATACCATATAGCCTTCTACCACATGCCCCCAAATTGGTCTTTTCTCCTGGAATGATGATGTTCTAATCCATCCCGAAAGCTCCTGTGTCTCTCTTTGACAGTATGTCTGCTTTGAAGAAGTGGGAAGAGGAAAGAAAGGACCGAAGTCCATCCAGTTGTTCTGTGGTCTGGGCCAAGCATTTCCTCATTTGATCGTGTTGTTAATTCCCCAGGTACTGATGAAGATGAATCCCTCTGTAGAAGGTGGAAAATTACAACCAGGAACCATATACCACACAACCAGAGAGAAATAAAAATGGAATTTCAAAAGGAGAGAAACTTCATCATCATCTGAAGATGTGGGCTGGGACAAGTGGGATTTGGACATGAATCCCAGATGCATATCACAGAGTTATGACACAGTCACACAGGTTTTCTGAGGATAGCGGTGGTACAGGAAGAAGATGGGCACTCACTCTCTCCCTGACCTTAGGAGACACCTCTACCTATCCTGGGTTATGACATCACTCCTCTCTTCTCTCATCATTCCTGTTTTCTAGCTCCCTTGTTGCATCGTATGTTTTTACCTAGTACAACTTCTGTTCATTCCTGCATAACCCAGTGTGTGCTGCATTAATGAGTCTGTTACTGCTGTTGGAAATAAAAGCTCTGCGTGGAGTAAGCCTCAGAATTGTCCCTCCAGAGGAGTGAGAAACTATTTTGCTTGCCCACCACCTCCTGATTGTCATTGTTTGTAGGCTGCCTCAGAGCTCTTGAGTCCCCCCGCCCCCGACCACCCAGTTCTGATGTATCCTGCAAGGAGGCTGAGCCAACTCCTGCCGCCAAAGATGGCCAGCCATGGGAATGGTCACTGTGGGCACTGCAGAGGTATGAGCTTATCACAGGCAGCATTGCCTATAATTTTCTAGCACATTTCTCTTAAATATGCCTCTAGATCCAGATTTGTGAGAAAGGAACTTAAGAGTCAGTGGTTTACCCTCCTAGTATTTACAAATATATATATATATATATATATATATATATATATATATATATAATCTGTTCTGTTTCCATATAATACTAACCAGTTTGCAAAACTGGAGGCATCTCGAGCTGCTTCTGTACATCTGTATTTCATGGTTCCACTTTTGCATTGCCCAGTCTGCACACTGGGTGGGCAAAGCTGAGGGAAACATCTGTTATGGAAGACTATGCCAAGGTGTGCCATCTTAATCATGTGAGAGCCACTCAACTATTTCTGGGCTTTCTAGCCACCTTACTCACCTGGCCAGGTGCCTCACTGATCAGTTGCCTCACATCCATTACTCATTTCTTAAATGTGCTATCACTCCAGGATCATCCGTGTAGCTTCCTAGGAAGGTCATCATGCATGAAGACATAATTTTGAGTCGAAAGGAATGATCAGGATGCACTGTTTCTAAGAAAATTATTTTCCAAGGAACAATGGGCTTCCTTTTCTATGGACTTCCGAAAAATTTTGTTTTCAGAATTGTCACTTTTTCCCCCTCAAACTCAGAACTATGGCCAGAATTACTGTATTTAATATACTAATACTTTCACTTTAATTCAAACACTAGTATTGCAGAAGAAAAAATTATATCATAATTCATTGGCCCTTAAGTTCTTCCCTACTGTGTATGTATTACAGCAACCTGAGTGACTATGCAATAGCCTATGCAGGCCACAGACTAGAGCTGTTATTAGCAGAGACTTTCTTCATGTCTCTGTCTACATTTTAATGGCCTCCTCTCCACACTGAAGCCCCCAAATGACTGTGTCCTACTCATTTTCAAAGTCTGAACCTAATATGGGCACTCATTACTCTTAAAAGACTAAAAAGGGATTAGGGCAGAAAATTTGTCTGAAGTTGCTTAGTAACCTCTAAGTAAGTACCGTTTTGAGAAACACTCTGTTCCTGCTTTCTTCCTGCGGAATTTTCTTATTAGCAGGGCAACTCATCAGTGGCTATACACATGTGTATAAGCTGGTGAGCATAATGGAAATGCAAGATAATCACGCAATAGCCTCTCACTCGTCCTCACACTGCCATTGTGTTCTGAGGTACCTGGGGTATTTTCTTCTTTATCTCAGGAAGAACTGTTAAGATTTCTCAAGTTCCCTTCTTCCCTGGAGAGATGTGCCCCACAGTTCCCAGTTCCCAATATTTCAACCAGAGACAAACTTGTCAAAGAGAGTCACTCAGATATCATCACTGCTGTTCCTCAGAAGCAAATAGTGGATAAGTTTTCTGAGTAATGAGAGACCCTTCTCCCTCGAGTCATTAGCAGAAGACACTATTCCTTTCTCCCTCTCTGACGGTTCTATAGAAGAACATTCAATGCAAAGTTTCTTCAGCTGTGTATTCTCATATTCAAGCCTGAGGCTATAACATTTTTGACTGCTACAATCCAGCTGCTTTTTCCAGTCTGCTCCCACTAATAACTCTATTATAATATTTATAATACTGTCTATTAAAGTGAGAGGTTCTTTTCCCCACAGACACTATCAAATTATCCTCCATCTTTAGTTTATGCTCATGCCTTACTTCTTTTCTGAGAGAGGGAAGACCTGTTGACAGAGAAGATTGCTACTGAAGATCTTTGCCAACATTACGCCCACTGTAGCTAAAAAAGACTGGCCCATCTGCCGTGGCTTGGCTTAGAGCCACCAGTGCTATCAATTCCAAGGGCTGTCAGACGCGCAGCTGGAGTCTTACCACATCAGCCAGGGTAGATCTTGGGAATGCTTGTGGACTAGAGAATTTGCATTCTGGGGGCTTGCTTTGTTTTGGATGCTGAATTTATTCCTATATATGAGGCAGGTGAATTTCTGGCCACAGGGTTTGCAAGACATCATATTCTGAGATTAAGTGAACCTCTTCAACCTAAGAAAAATATCAGAGAGATAAAACTGTGTTTCAGAGACACGTAAGGCAAGAGTCCTAGGGCATGATGGGTATGATAAGGTATGATGACAGAGCGATGACAGGGATGAAATGAGTTCAAGGTGGGTCAACATGAGAGATGGGTCCTTTAGACCGATTCTTGTCAGGATGGTTCCTCTAAGCATTTTTATAATTGAGATGGGTAGGTGCCATGCTAAAGACACAATGACTATTGTGGAGGCCCCTTATGTCATATTGCAAAGAAGATGAAAGTGAGTTGGCAGGGATTCCTGAGAACCCAGGAATCTGATGTCCTATTTACCATGTTGGTATAGAGAGAGTTTTATAGAAAGGGTAATGACTTGATACTCCTTTTTACTAGAAGGTAGGACAAGTATCTTTGCACACAAAAGCAAAATAGCAAGTGTAGGAAATCAACCAAGATGAAATGGCTCTGGCATATCATACAGGCCCAAGCATATGGGGACACACTCAACAGCATTAAGAATAAAATTAAAAAAAAATAGTCTTTATCGTGAGTCATAAACTACATTGATAGAACATTTAACTCAAATCCCAGGGGGGACAAAAAGCTTCTTTTTTAAAATGTGTGAGTGCGTGTGTGTGTGTTGTGTTTTATGCTCCTATAAAAGAAATGGCTATTATAGGAGTTACAGTTTAAAAAGAAAAATTTCTAAGGTCTTAGAGCAAAACCACAGGGCAAATCTAGTTGTTTTCTCCCAATCGAGACAGAAAAATAGGCATGGTCCTATGTCTTCATATTTTATAGCTGAGTTTCAGTTGGTTAGTAAGTGAAAATTGATCAACTGATGGAACTTATCAGAGGAAAAATGTTGGAATTCTATAATCAGATTGAGGCACGTTCCATGGTGAAGGCCAGACTGATAGGAAGAGACTTGTTCTAAAATGAAGTTGCTCCAGAAGTTTGAGGAGTACCACGATCAACTCGTTCCATTCAGATTTTACTTCCGTTTTCACTGTGCAAGGTCAAGGGGTGTGTGTAAATAAGCCTTTTCGTGATAGTTTGTTGAACGTAGAATGAAACCATTCTAAGTTATAAGAGAAGCTTAATTAGAAGTATTTTTATTTTATAGATAATATATGGTGTTCTAGATTTTCTGAAAAGTACATTTTATTGTGTTTATCTATCCATCTACTTAAGTACAGAACTTGTCCTAAAATTTATGGCAAGCTTAATGGACAAAAGGGGAAAAAAAAACCCCAAAATGGGAGAAAAAGCAGGAAAACAGAAGCAAAATGCTATAATGCTTGCTTTTCACTTTGTATCATGGCTTTTATTCCCTGCTTATTGACTCAGTCTGTGTAGAAATTTTGTTGTCAAAATTTTAATTTTTTACCACTTTCAGCTGATAAGAAATAGCAGGCCAAACACATTTATGGTATGTATTTCATAAGGCCTAACAAATTAATCAAAAACCAATACCCTTAAAAAAAATAAGGAGAGCTGGCATTTGGTTTATAAAGGGAAACAAATCATAATAATACTGATTCATCAGTACAAATGCATATTGAATCTTTTTTAAAGAAACTATGGAACAGCTGAATATATTTTGGAATGGCTTCCTTCAAAAATGGTTATTTTTAATGACATTATTAGAAGAGGGTGAATCTCAGGTATTTTGAAATCTTCAGAACCTTCTCCAATCATGACAAAATAATTTCATTTTTATTATGCGGAGTCATTTGTAAACAAATACTTGATTTAACTGGTTGTATAGAACCATATTCTAAGGAGTACCCGCAGGAGGAAACGTTGTGTTTGTGGTGCAAGCTTTAGTGAGATGTTAAAGTTGACACTCTGAAAGGAAAGTAAGTTGGGCAATGCAAGCCAAGAGTGGAATTAATGACAAAGTCAGGCAATTTCAACACAATCTGCCAGTGTCTATACCAATTAGAGCACCATCATCACTTTCCAGACAACTAAATGTCTACATGAAAGAACAGAAGGTGGCCTGGTCCAGATTTCTCACTGACAGCAAAATTCACCACCACAGATTTAAAACACTTGCATGGAAATAGTGCTCCTGCTTATTCTTGTAATAATCGACAGTAGTTAAATCTTCTGTTTCCACTTTATTCTACGCTGTTCTAAGAAAATGTGATGAAGTAATCCTTTTGGATTATTTTTTTATGGGGCAGAAATATTGTTGGGTTTGTTTTTGAGGAGACATAGGTAGACATTTCTTTCTCCTTGAATGGTAATTATATAGATATCTATAAAACTAAACTTGTACTCACAGCAAGGCTGAATAGAGCAAAAATTTGAGTCATTTTCCTGAGTTTTCTTAAAGTATAGCTCATGGAGGGTCCTATCTCCTTTATACGATAGACATAATTTACGAGGGCTGATCTGAGGTTAATTTTACATAAAGGGGTCTCCAGTTGTCTATGTACTATATTCCTTAATGTACTTATCACTCAGCAAGAGTTTTTGAATATATACTCACACCATGCCATGCTCCTTACAGGAAGTTTCAGGAAGGGGGATAAGAGAAATTTGAATAAAACACCTGCCCTCAAGAAATTTCTGGTTATGTTCAGGGTAATATAACTGTCAAAAGTTAATTACAATACAATATTGTTATATATCCATTTGTTCCTTCATTTTTCATTCTTTTATCTATTCATCCATCCAATAATTTACTAAGCAAATTATTTTGAACACTATTGTGTTTCAGGCCCTGCAGTAGATGCTAGATAGGAAAAATCCTAGAGATAAAATTTCTCAATTAATTTAGCTAAGAAGGTAAAAAGGGTCAGTTGCATTGTTGTTCCCAAATACATTCACTGTTGTCATTGTACGTGCAGTACCTCCTACTGATGCTGGGTTGGTCCATGTGGCTTGCTTTGTCCACCATGACTTTGCTGTGTCCACATGTGTGTGTGGCTGGACATAAGTGCTGAAGCCAAGAGACAATTTTAAAAGCTATTGTGTGTTTCCACCAGCTTTTTAGTTCTTTTTCTCTGGCCAGGAAGAAAGTGAGTTCAAATAAGGGTTTGCCCTTCAGTTTAGTCCCAGAATGAATAAGAAAATATGTGGAACGGCATTTAGCAGCCAGTCCTGAGCTGCTTACAGAAAAGACTTGAGAAATAGAATTGTTGTGAGCCATTGAGATTTTTGAGGGGGTTATTATCAGTGTAAGACTGACCAATCCTGTGCTATTCAACTTTACCCATCAAATCTTAAAAATTATTTATTGGAAAGGTTCAGAGTAAGCCAGAGTTTGAAATTTTTCAACCTGAAGACAGGATATGGTTCTATCATGTCAAACAGCATGATAAAATCCAAGAAAGTACTGATAAGGATGATATATTTGGGGAAAAAAAGGTAGACTGTGGTGAAATATAAGTGAAAGGAAATATTTAATAAGAAATTATCCTGAAGAGAGAAACAAGAATCGTGCCTTGCATGTCATTCTAAAATGTTAATATGTTTATCCTCAAGCAAATAGGGAACTAATGAAATTCAAAGAACAAAGGCAAATAATTCTGTATCTTTGAAAGTCTTCCATGGTGTCATTACTCAAAATCCTCATGAGACACACAGGTACATACCAAAAGAAAAAGAGAGAATGCGGTAGGGGCAGGGAATGGCTCTGACTGAAGGCTGTAGTTCATCAAGGAAGTGCTATTTGAAGCCATTTTAAAATATGAGTATCTTAGTTCATTTGGTTGACTGTAATAAAATACCACAGATTTGCTAGCTTATGAACAATGGAAATGTATTTCTTACAGTTTTGGATGCCAGAAATCCAAGATCAGGTAACCAGTAGGGTTGAGTTCTGGTGAAAGCCCACTTCCTGATTCATGGATTGCGAACTTCTAATGGTGTCCTCACATGGTGGAGGACAGAAGGGAGTTCTCTGGAGTCTCTTTTTTAAGAACATTAATCTCATTTATGAGGGCTCCTCCCTCATGACCTAAGCACCATCCCAAGAACCCACCTCCATGTTCCATTACATTGGCATTAGGTTCCAACATACGAATTTCGGTGGGGGCTGGGGGTTGTGACAAACATTCAGGTCATAGCAATAAGCAAAATTGCACTTGGAGAGCTAAAGATTGAAGTTATTCTATGGAAAGAGGATGGCATTATAGAGGACAAGGATTAAAAAAATCAGAAGTAAAGATAAAGTGATCATAAAATTGGTGGTACTTCCAAGTCGGGTTCATCTGGGCCAGTCGTGGGAAATAAAATTAAAAGGCAAGTAGATGACTGGTTATTAAAAGATTTCTTTATGCTATACAAAGATGCTTGAATTTCATTCATGGGACAAATTTGGCTGACAATGAAATAACTAAAGCAGGGGAACAACATGGCTCAGTTTGCATTTTAGAAAGAGATATCCATGGAGAATGGATTGGAAGTAACAAAGGAAAAGATTGTTATTAAGAAGGTGACTTCCAGTGTTAGATTAATGGTCCAAGGGAACTACAGTGAGAGCCCAAAGGGGGGCACTAGCAGTGAAGACAGAGATGAAGAACTGCCTCTGAGGGTTATTTAGGAACTTGAATTGACACAGTGTACTGATTACCTGGTAGAGAGGGCTTGGAATTAAAGCTGACATCTGGACCTCATTCCACATACCTATGTGGATGATTTCATGTCACAAAACTGGGAGGCTAGGAGATGTTGAAGATGTTCTTTTAGGGAGAAGATGATGTGAGGCAAAAATCAGCCTTACTCAGAAGTCAGTATCTGACTCCACATCCTGCTCCAGGGAGCAACAGGGGTTCTCAGAAGGGTGTCTACCTGAAATTTCAAGGTCACGGAGTTCCTTTCCATTGTCAGTTTAGGGATCTTAATCTTTTGTGTTTTCAGTGTCTCATTCAGATAAATCCGTAAAAGTATAATCAGATTAATGTCTTGGTCAGATAAATACATTGTAAATTTGTGGAGATTCAGAGACACGATGTATGTGGGATTATTTAAGGCTACCTTCTCCCTTCCCCACCCCCCACCCCCAGAAATATAAGTAGCTATTTCTTACTTTACGTTTCATACTATTTGAAATTTCATTTTCTTCTGCAATCTGTAAATTGGGTATCAGCAGGTAAGAGATGGGCCCAGAAACATGTAATATGTAAGAACATATTAGGGAAAAAAAATCCTCTCACTTCTGGCTTAAGTGATGCTGCTTAATAGTTGGGATGATTTGTTTCAAAGTTACCTGGATGCTGTGTATCATGGAAGAGAGTCTGCTGAGTTGTCTTGGCAGGTTTTGAAGTTATGCATATAAAATGAAATTTCCTGACCTTGTTAAAAATGCAAAGAATAGGGAACCAGTCAAATATTTAAATAATTTTCCCAAAATGGAGCATCCCTTTGGAATCCTATGATCCTGAAAATTAAGGGGGATTCAAAGCATACATTTAGTGCCCAAATTTACCTTTAGGGAGTGCTAAATATAAAAAACACTGAGTTATGTGTGGGTGGATGTCCACACACGTGTTCATGTAAAGTTATTGTCATGTTTCATCAATGACTTTTGAATTAAATATATCAAACACAGAGGCCCAACAATTTAGAAAATTTACCCTCTGTGCTTCACAAAAAGCTGTATATGTGTTGCTTTTTTTAGTTCCTTTATTTCTAGCAAATTATAGTTGCATCTTTTATGACCATAGCCTATTTATCTTAGGAAGTATTAGTAAAATGCATCTGCATACCATAGATGCTCATCTGATAAGTGCTTCTGTGTGTACCGAATGTTTTAACTTTCATAAATAGAGAGAACAATTTTTCCCTTGGGTAAAATCTATTTCATAGATTAATATACACCCTTTCATCATTTAAATGGGCTGCAGTTAGAGATCTATGTTTATGATGCTGCTTTGGTGCACTGATAGGTGGATAATACGTATTTGGTTCTTTCAAAAGCAACACAGTTGTATTATTCACACCATTGCCTTTAATGAGCTGGCTCGGAGCCATCATCATCAATCCTGACATTTACGCTCCCTTCATGTTGTACCAGAGCCTTGTGATGACATAATTGTTGCTTGTATAATAAGTGCCGATGTGAAGTACATTAGCCATGAAAAAGCTAATTTATAACCCAAATGGCCAGTTTGACCATTATCTGAAAAAAAAAAAAATTAGAAGATCGCACAGTTTCAAAATCAATGCTACTTCAGGGCAGATAAAATATATGTTTAAAATCTTACAGCTTGGTGAAGATTGCAAGGTTGATTGAAATGCCTCAAAAACAGGGATGAGGGCCGTGCAGCTGAGCAATATAGGACTTGTAATTTATTTCTTTAATACAGCAGCAGTTTGTCAAGAATGTCACAAAAATGTGGATTTGGCTTTATTATTGTTTGCACACTGTTCAGTACAAATGAATAATTCATTCCAAGGCAGAGAAAACAGAAGAAATATTAACAGTTATTTAACCTGACCACTGTTATGTTTCAGAAAACTGCAGTGTCACTAGGGTTTCCAGACAAAATACAAAACACTCACTTAAACTTAAATTTTAGATAAATAACAAATGCTTTTTAGCATCAGTGTCTCTCAAATAGGGCAACTTTCATGGTCAGCAGATGATTGGTCCCATGTTGCATGCTGTTCCAGATGGGTAAGGGTGAAGATAGGACAGTGGTTAAGATCTGCTTGGATTCTTTTCAATACTTTGGTGTCCTTTCTTTGAAAATGTATTCCCTAAGCATTCTACGTGAATATCTGTTCAGGTACCCAGAAACAATGGAGAGAATAAACTATGCACTGCACTTAAATCATACGTTAAATTAATCTTGTTCACTTTGATCTAAGAAAGGTGCTTATTTTTAATAGATAAGGCCAAATTTAATAATGGATTTCTCAAAAACTTGCTAGAAAACAAACATGCCTGCCTCAAAAGGCATTGTAAGTTAAGGAAAGCCATAATAAGGTACTGCACTTTAAATTTGTTTTGGAAGTAGTTGAAAGGAATTACGAGTTTGGAATATTTTCCACACCATCAATGAAAGGAGGTTTTCGTGGTGTCAAAGCAGCTGGGAAATTTGATCCACTCAGTTACTAGTCAGTGAGAAGGTTTATCAACCTAATTATCTGCCAAGCCAAGAATTTGACCAAATGGCTGATAAATTTTGTCAGGAGAACTCATCTGATGGTTTTGGTGAACCCAGTCTTTGATTTTTATTCCAAGACTCAGTGTGTTCTAGCATAGAGAGCTTTTGCTGCAGATGTTATATGAAGAAGCTAATTTAGGTATCATGAGATCATTCCAGCTAGAACTTGTTTGGAATGTGTTTACACAATTAGTTTATACATGTAAACAAAACTGGTACAGACTGAAGATAATCTACATAACAGTGTGATTGAAGAGACTAAAATTTCTATTGTCACTTGTGCTATGCTGTTTTGATATCACAAATGCAGTAAAAGCTTTACAATATTGGCACCTATGTGTTATTTAATATCGACATTATCACTAACATGGAAACTCACTGAATTTTGGCTGTGGAACATATTGTAGTTATAGCACTTGTCACAAAGAATCTTAAAACAAAACCACTAGGATTTAGAGGTGGTTTTTTGACCAAGAGCTGACCCAGTCTACCAGGACCACTATACACACAGAGCATCTATAGAGTATGGAACACATACACATCCAAGTCACTCACACTAGTCTAACGAGCACACATATACCATCAGTAGTTAATTACAACAAAAAACAAAATAAAATATAAAGCCCTGAATTACCCCCAATCTTAAAGAGTTTCTATTTTCAGGAAATTATTTTTGGCAATTTGGCTATTTAATGTATCATGCCCTAAATTTCATTGTGAATAATGGTCTGTTTTATTGCTCTGGTTGGTGTGTGTAACACCCATATTAGCAAATATGTACCTGGACATAGTTTAAAATCTCATTCAGTCTCATTCTTTCCCCAAAGATAGGTTATACCTTGACTTGTGGCTGCATGTAGCACAATATTTTGATATTATTATTGTAATGACCAATATTTAACTTTTAATTCAAAGTCTTTGGTGACTTTTGTGATTATACAAAAGGGAAGAACTAAAATGTCTTGACTGTCTATTTTGTGCCTAATACTTATTGTAATGGATCATTTAATAATCAGAAAACCCATGCTAGGGAGAAGAAAATAACAAAAACCATACAGGTAGGGAGTGAAAGAGTGAAGTCTGAATCATTTACAACATACCATCTTCTAATAAATCTTCAATCACCTAGAACCAATGCTTTACTATGACCTCTGCAATCTGTGCCTTCATCAGCTTTGTATGTCGACACTCTGATTGTATCAAGCAGGATATGTAGAGCAGGCTTTGTAACAAACAAGTCCAGAATCTTAGTGGCTTAAAATAGTATAAAATAGTATTTATTTCTTATTTGTGATACATATCAATCTGGGTTTTTTGGAGGGTGTCTTCCCCACTGTTTCTTGATTCCAGGACCCAGCTTTAACTACTATCTCTAGCATTTATCTGTTATCACTTATAACTAATACAGAATGGAAAAAATAAAAGAAAAAAAAACAGTAAAGCTCACTCACTGTCTCTTACCCATTTCTGTACAGAAAGTACGTATGTCATAGGTGTGTCGTTTGTCACATTTTATTGTGACTCACATAAGTCTCATGGGCACACCTGATTTCCTATTTGGGAACTGTAATCTTTCCATATACCTGGAAGTAGAGGGAGTAAGAATATGTGTGAGATCAGCCCTGATGACTGTCATAGCATAGTAATGCAATAGTCCCATTTTCTTCAGAGAAAGGCATGTTTTGATTTGGCAAAGGCTACTTCCACGTTGTTCTTTTGGTTTTTATGTGGAACTTCCATTTCTTCTGATGCGACAGTTCAGTATTATAAGCTAAAACTAGGTTGAATTAGTGTCAGTGTTTTTGCTCATTTCTACTGTGAAAGGATTAAAAAAAATCCTAGGCACATTAATTTTGTAAAGCTGGAATTATTTATTTTTTTAAAGATTTTATTTATTTATTTGACAGAGAGAGAGAGAGAGAGAGATCACAAATAGGCAGAGAGAGAGATCACAAATAGGCAGAGAGAGAAGGGGAAACAGGCTCCCTGCTGAACAGACAGTCCAATGTGGGGCTCAATCCCAGGACCCTGGGATCATGACCTGAGCTGAAGGCAGAGGCTTTAACCCACTGAACCACCCAAGTGCGCCAAAGCTGGAATTCTTAAATATTTTGTTAACCTGTAAAATCGTGTATCTCTCTCCATTTTTTCCATTTTTTTCATTCTCTAATAATTTAATTTTTTCTGTATCCAGTTCTCTCATCCATTTCATTCAGCATGATACATCTTATTGACCTCCATGTCAAATATAATGACTATACTTTTTAAAAAAATTTATTTATTTATTTATTTTTAAAATTTTTAAAAAAAATTTTTATGACTATACTTTTGATCAAATATACTATAGAAAGTGAGGACAAAAGACACTTAAAAGACTTGTTCAAAATCTCAACTCCACCTTGAAACACACCTCTAGATTTCTTAAGACATTCTCAGTTTTGGTAACCGAATAAAGGCCCAGAATTTGATCTTAAAGTGCTGACCTTGGCTTCACACTGAGAAATAGTATGGCAATTAAGTTGATCTTGCCCAATTCAGTCAAGATGTTTAGACACTGTTTATAGGAACCTAGTATTATAGGTACTTGATTAGCTTCTTGGTAAATTAGACTTATTTTCTGAAATAGCCCTTTTCCTTAGTAAAATGTCTCATTTTCTCCTCTTGAACCATATTTATCACACCTACTCCTGGATGATTGTCTAATTCCTGGGTTCTAGACCTTTGTGCAGAACAGGTCTCATAATCTGGAGGCTTATAAATGTTCTCGTTCTTTTAAAGACTTCTGAAGCACAAGCCATAATAGCAAAAAGTAATTAACATATTCCTATTTGTATTCAATTTAATATTCACAAACACCACCCATGATCATCATATCATCAATTCCCATGTTGAAACATACTTGTCAAAGTGAGATTCCTTTATTAAAATGCATATATTCTTAGTATCATACACAAAGAAACAAACTAGTTTCTAGTAATTCAGTTACTTATATACATTCACATTGTGCAAGGCCTTATTCTGTGTCATGGCATTTTAACAAGGGATGTACGTGGTATCATCTTCATGGAATTCTGGACATTTGAGCTGTCAAAATAATGGTAGTTATGCTGGCATAGAGGGAAGTATTTCAAGCTGGAGCGATTGCCCTGAGTGGATGTGCTCACACAGGTGTAGTCAGAAGGACCACAGGGCTGAATGAAGGCAATGATTTTACTGGTGGATGTAGGAGAGGGGCTCAGGAAAAGGATGGGCAGAATGCAATACAATACAATCTTCGTTTCAAAATTTAATTTTAGACTGGATTTGGGGGAGGGGAGGCGCAGTTAACAAAAGTGAGTTTTGTTTGTTTGTTTATAAGTCTTTTCTTTTTGCGTGGTTTTGTAGTAGTCGTGGTATGTTCCTATGAACCACAAGAACCCCTATCCCCTCCTTTGTTCTGGTGGGATTTGGAGCACAGTTTCTTACAAATAGCCCAGAGGACCCCCGTGACCAAGCGACTGCAAGTCAGGGCAATCTCCACTTGGTGGCAGGTCGAGTTTGTTAGGAAGAAAATTCTAGCAATCTCCTGCCCTTGAAGTGGATGTGTACCACTTCTTCCTTAAATTAGGTCAGTGTAGAGTGACATTCCCCCTTTTGTCACTGTAAGATTACCAGTTTCACTAGAAAATATGTCACATTGATTGTTACTCAGAACTTTGGGAGCAATCGTATTTCTAGACTAGTCTCTCTGATAAAATGTCCCTAGTTTTGTTTCTGTTTACTCTCTTCTAGTATTTGCACTCTTTGTTGTGTTCCCAAGTCTTTAGTAGACAATTTTATCATCAGCTATCCTCAGCTAAACTCCCAGATCGTAGAGTTTTCTTTTCTTTCTTTCTTCCTCCTCCCTGCCTTCTTCCTCCCCATCTAATTCCCCCTCCCCCACCTCTTTCTCCTCCTTCCAATTAGAAAGTTTTTATCTTTTCTATCCAAGTCCAAACAGAAAGCTCGAATTGATTTATTCATTTAGACAAACACTTATGTGATGTTTACTGTGTACCAGTGCAGCTTTGTGCATAGTGCTAGCCCACACACATAAACAGTCTACATCTCATAGTCTACTGATGATGACAGACCACACCTGGCTACCGGGGGCCCATCAAGGAAGGCTTTAGAAATATTTCTTTGATTAGGTTATTATTTATATAATGATCAAATTACTTTGTTAGTTAATTTCTTTTTTGGATTTGATTCTTCATGCTTTAGAAAAATACCTAAGTATCAAAGAGAGATCCTGACATAAAACTTTGTGTATATGTGATGGTCAAGTTAAGTCAGTTATGGATCTTATATTAGAGTATACTGTTCTCTAACTAAAGGATTGAAGTGTTGTAATAATGAAATTCTGGAATGATTGTGATAGGAATAACTTAGCTTTACAAGTACCTAAGTACCTTGACATTTCTTGAAAATTGTATTGCATTCCATGCCTCCTATTACACTGCCTCCCCCATGATCCATGTCAAGATCACTCATCATGTTATTATTTCTTGGATTTACTTTTTACTACATTCGGGGTTATAGCATTTGGATGAATGTCAAAGTCTATACAGATATTATGACTTAATACTTAGGTCATCTTAATTTTAATTCTGCAACCCTGTTATTGAAAGCAAATAACTGAGTGAAGAACAAGGGAAAGAGTGAAAAATTAAATCCTCTCTTTTTTTCCTTCAGTTTTTTAAAAAATATTTTATTTATTTATTTAGAGAGACCAAGCATGAGCAGGGGGAGGGATAGAAGGGGAAGGAGAGGAAAGGAGAGGAGAGAATCTTTAGCAGACTCTGCACTCACTGCAGATCCTGGTGTGGGGCTTGATCTCATGACTCTGAGATCATGACCTGAACCAAAACCAAGAGTTGGACGCCTAACTGACTGAGCCACCCAGGTGCTCCTAAATCCTTTCTTAAGTTTTAAGGACGTAAATGCATGATAAGTGGTATATATGAGTTCAATGTAGCTTTATACTTATATGTTGCTTACATGTGATTCTGTGATGATCCCTGTCATAGGAAAAATTCTGTCTGTTAGATGGGACTGTTTTAAAGTGTGAAATTGATTTTGAACATCTCTCTGTTTCTGCCACTGTTCTGTAATGTCAGAAAAGCCTCAAAGTAGCTAAAGGACCATTGGGACTTCATGGCCACTGTGGTGTCTGTTTCTTCATAGATTAAAACAAATGTCAGTCTTGTGTGTGCACAGCAAAGAATGCCAGGTGGCTTTGGCCTCAGGATAAAGCTGTGAGGTAGAACGCATAAGCAATACGAGCCTTCCACTTACCCCTCTTGGATCTGCCAGTTCCCATCTATTGTGGGATGACAAATATCTTTTTGTCCTAGGGCAGTTGATTTAATACATTCTCACTGAGTCCAAATTGTTGTCAAGAAGAGGGTTTCGTTTTCTCTTTTCATTATTTGATGAGGTGAAGTGAAGTCTGTTACGAGGTGTAGTGAGGTTCCAAAGGCGCCTGTTATTTATCTGAAAGTTATAAATGATTTGGGACTTTGCAGCTCTGCTTTTCTAAAACTGCTGCAGTAATAGACCTATTGGTACAAGTGAGAAAAAAAAAAAAAAAAAGGAAAAGCTTCGCAAGTACTAAGGATTTTTCTGAAGTATCCACATTCTTGGTGTCTGCTTGAAGAGTTTCTTAGATTAAAGATAGTGGCAAGTGAACATCAAAGCAATTAATCTGTGCTCTTTGTTGGCTAGAGGTAGTACAGTAAGATTTGAGGGCACTTTCAACTACTTCTGGTGATGATGGTCATCTATAGCCCACTGTGAGGTCTTCAGTGCTTTTCCATGATGACCAGCATATAGCAGATGCTTAACAAGCTCCCCATACTCAGTTGTTTTATAAATGTACAACAGAGGTTTTACAAGAGTGAGAAGTAGTATATAATGTGAAGATATGAGGCCTTGTGATGATTTGTTGTATAGTGGTCCTTCTCAAACTTCCTGGGTGCAGAACAAGTTTTTTTTTTTTTTTTTTCCCCCTTAGCCCATTGCAGATGAGAAATGAAATTTAAAAATACATAAAAATACCAGTTTGTATTTTTCTCTTTAGAGTCAACAGGCATAAAATTAATCTTCAAAGCACCATATATGTTTTCAAACATTTATTCTCAATTCTAATAATTAATTCATTGTGAACAGGTAACACATGGTGGACCAGCTATGGTCCACGGTCCTCATTTGAGCCCCACCAGATTAGGTCACACATGACTACTTTTTACTTGTTATCCATAAAGTGAGTCATAATTTCATTGGCTTTGTATGTATATCTTGCTAAACTATAAATACATAATATTAGGGAAAACACTTTTTAAAAATGTAGTAATTTTATGTATGTATATATAGTGGTGGCAGGAACTTGGGTTATATTTTGATTTCTGAAGTTGAAGGATTTTCTTATTTTCTTTTTCTTGCTTGAATTATTTCACATATGCATATTGTCATGGCATATGGAATAGAAACATTGTAAATGACCACAAAGTAGCTTCTTGCTGCATTTATAGGTGAGAAATTCAAGAATCAGGTAAATGTAAACCACAAGATCCTATTTTTTAAATACAGATGCATCCTTCTACGTGTGTCTGTATCGTAAACATTATTGTATGTGCATGGAGAGCCGTGTGGGGAATCCATAAATGGCCGCTAGTGATGGCAGTGCTGAAATGGGAGAAGGGAGTTAGTGCTGGAGGCTGAAAGAGACCACGACGAACTGGAAAATATGCAAATCACCAAAGTAGAAGACTTGGGCAGGGACCCAACAGTCAGCTTTTGACAGTCCAGAAATTAACAGTCTGTGGAATGGTCATCTGAATGTGGAGTCCATGGGTAGGTAAGCACCGATCCTGAATGCACAGACATGTGTTCGTGGCTGGAATTCAGATTGAGCCCCAAGAAAGATGCAAGAGAATGGGGTCACCCATAGAAGAGGATCTCTAGTGGATACCAGTGTCAGTCCTTCGTGGATCAAGCCAGTGGACCTCATCCTTCAGAGCCATGACTATCTGTCCTCACCTTACACAAGAAGTAGCCTTTCGCCTTTCTGTTGTGGACGGGAGAGGCTTATAGGAAACTGCTCTCTTCCTCAAATACTGGCAGGCCTGGATGTTGGCTGAAGACTGCAGGAGATGACTGAGTCCTTGGAAGATCCCTCGTGGATGTTTTCAGTACTTTGGGCTCCACGGTGCAGAATTAGCCTTGCGTGGAATGAAGTGTGACGCTGCTTTAAGAAGGACCAGCTGTTCTCTCTCCCCTCCCATCTGCCACACGAAGCTGGCGTCTTCTCCATGTGGATAATCAGGGAAGGTGCTGTGCCTCAGAAAGTGAAAAGCAAAACAAGCACAGCAGTAGCCTTCTAGTGGTTGATTTTTCTCACATGCGTAGACTGTGACCTACTCTGAAATTAAGAGGGAAGATTTGGGCAATTACCTAGATAATCTAACCTAAAACAAAACAAGCAAGCAAACAAAACATTTGAAAAACACCCATTTTAAGTTGTGTTGCCAATATTCAGGTTTCTCTAGCATGTCATGTTATTAATTTCTCTTTTAGCTTTTATTTTTGGCTATTTTATTTGGCTATTTTAATTTTGGCTATATAGTCTGGCTACAAAGTTGTAATCATACGGCATGAAAGACACCGTTATCACAGTGACTTCATGAGGAAGCTTCCCACTCCCCTGACTATAGGTCCAACTCAGACTCTGAATGGATAGATTCACCTGCTTTTTTTTTGAAGATGTTATTTATTTATTTGAAAGAGAGTAAGAGTGAGAGAGAGTCCTCAAGCAGGGTGGAGGGGCAAAGGGAGAGGGAGAAACAGACTCCCAACTGAGCAGGGAGACCTATGTGGGGCTCGATCCCAGGATCCTGGGATCATAACCTGAGCTGAAGGCACATGCTTAACCAACTGAGCCACCCAGGTGCCCTCATCTACTTTTCATTTTCAAAAACAATATACTTTGATTATTAGGAATTTTTATCATAGCATGATCCCAGAAGTTACAACATTCTCAAATTAATAATTCATTCATAGTACTTTTGTCAGGTATATATAGTGTTAGATCTTGGTGTGGTAAACAGGAAAATAAATATGAGAGCAGAGCTCCTCTGATGACTTTCATCTATTGAACTGGTGAGTCAGGTGTAGTTCTTAAGTCTTGTAAACTGTCATCTCTCCCCTTTGTACATGCTAACGAGAAACATTGAATTTTCTGACTCCTGTTTCTATTCATTTTATTTAAAACAGAATTCAAGGTTTAGAGATCGATATACTCAAAACCAGTAGAACCATGATTCTCCACTAGCTTAACTGAATTTATTTCCCTCAGGATAGTTTAAACAGGGTTAAAATGTTAGAGGACTCTGTTTTCATTTTATCACATATCTAGAGGAGGGGTAAGCGAACTATGCCCACAGGACAAATTTGGCTTGCTGCTTGTTTTTGTTAATAAAGTTTCATGGGATCACAACAGTGCCTGCTTTGTGAGTGTTGTCGACGGCTGTTTTCACACTCCAGTGATAGAGTTGAGCACCAATGTGGAAACTGTACGGCCTGCCGAGGCTAAGTTATTAACTAGCTGGCCCTCTGCAGAAAAAGTGTGTCAACTCCTGATCTAGATGATTAACCAAACTTGAGCAAAATCTTTAGATGTTTTGAGTAGTATGAATAACACATTCGGGTTTTTATCCAAATCTACATTGAAGATATAGTTTTATCTTTATCTGGAATAGAAGATATAAACAGAAAAAAATCTGTGAATTCTGGATTAATTTCATCTAGGCTACCAGTGGTATCTCTACAATATAGACATTTAACTTAAAACGCTGACCTGTATAGGGAATTGACTACATGTCAGATAATGCTTTGCATGCTTTATCCACACTTTCTTATATAAATATCATAGTAGTCCTGTCAGGTAGGTATTAATGATACACTTACTTTACAGATGAGGAGATAGAGGCCGGTGACATGGGAGACTTTGATGATGTTCACGTAGCTGGCATTGGCAGAGCTGGATTTGAACCCAGGAAATCTTGGTTTAGAATTTACATCCTTAACCATCACACTCCTTCCATTTGGCAACAGCAATGAAAAGTTTCCTAATGAATTTCAATGCTTATGTCCATTATTATTGCCAGTTATATGTGTGAGTGGTAAGATGTAAGGTTGCATGTGCATTTGTTGCCAGACAGGATATTACTTTTGATTATTATGTAGAGTCTTTTTCATTTTATTTATATGTAGCCCATGACTAACACTTTCATGGATAATGTTTTATGGTTTTGGTACCTGCATCTATGGAAAAAAGTTACTAGAGTGAGTTTTAACTTCTCTGTTAATTGTTTGAAATACTGTAATCTTAGACACAAATTAAGAATAGTTAACTATGTAAATGTCCTTGAACATTTTGTTTTCAATAGATTCAATGTCTTCCTTTTGAGACAAGAGTGGAAAAAGAAAGGGATCTAGCTTGAGAAAATGAAGTAAAAACGTACAATTAAATAAAATTATAGGTAAGACTTTATATTATCATCTCCCTGAAAATTATAGGGTTTCTCTGTCTTGTGTAAAGAAATGTTTTACCCAAAGTGTTTCTCCAACTTCTCTTTGGTAGTATGTTAACAGCCATACAGAGGCAATGTGATCCAGAATGGAAATAATTATGGTGTAAATTTAGGCTAAAAATATGCATTCGTCTCAGGTATTTGGTAAGTGAGGCAAAAAGGAACATTCCTAAAATGTAACCTTTTTTTCAGCTGGTGCCTGGCTTTAGAATTTGAAACTCGCTCATTATTTTTTTCCAGATTAGTTTCATGAATTGATACCATGTTTTCTAGAACCTAGAGATCCTGTCACAGTAAGCATGCCTTGGCCCTTCTACAAATTGCAACTGAAATATTTTAAATCATGGAGACTATTAAATAACTAGGCATTTGGCAGTAGTAAAACAGTTTTTAGAAGTTTTTTGGCAAAGTAATGACTTAAAAATATTCTCTATACTGAGTCTAAGTGGATAGAGGTTCAGAAAAAAAAAAAAAAGCTGTTCATCTTTCCTTTTTGTAACTTCATCACCAAAATTTCTCATTAGTGAATACTCTTCAGAAGAGTGTTCACTAATGAGAAATTTTTTATAGATCAAAATTGTAATATAGATTACAATTATTTATAGATCAAAGTCTATAAACAACATGGAAAATAGGCTATTGTGCTATTGGAAGAAGTGACCAATGCTCTTCCCTTTGAACCCTGCTAAGTCCTCCCAAGGACTGATGCATCCTTCTCACATTTTGGTAGTTTTGGCCTTGTCAGTCCCATCGTGGAACCACCCAGTACTATGCTTTCCAGCCTTCCAGGCCTGTGGAGGGCAAACATGAAGCTTATCTTCCACCAGTGAAATTTACAAATCATGTGTTTTCAGTGAAAAATGAGCTCCCTGAGGAGACAGAGAGTAGTGTGATGCACATCCAAGCTGGGGAAGCAGACACTGGGGTCAGCTGGGGTTCTGTAGTGTGGCAGTCTCTTTGTCTTTTCCAGGGCACTGTGGTGTGATTCTGAGTTGTTCCTGGAAGGTCAGCCCAGAACTTTCCTCTCAGTCATCCATTAGTTTTGGGAGTTCTCAGAATCTTGCTAGTACTATACTCCTCCTCCTCCTCCTCCTCCTCCTCCTCCTCCTCTTCCTTTTAGAGCCGGAGTGAATTCTGTGTATGCACATGTAGGGCAGGCTGAGCCTTCTAAAACTGACAAGGAGTGCATTAGAAGTTGGGAATCAAATTTCTGGGCCAGAGTCCAAAGCGCTCAGAGCAAGTTCAAAGTGAGGTCACACTCAGGACTAGACGGAGCCTGGATTCATACCCACTTTCTAACCACATCAGCCCTTTAATTCCTGCCAACTTGCTCCAGCAGTGCCATGCAAACAGCACTCTTTCTCACTGAGATCTTTAATCTGTTGATCTACAAATGTATCTGTTTTTATAGTAAACTTACTAATTCACTTGCATCATGGCAATCATACCCATTTTTCCCTCTTCCAAAATTCCATCGATCTCTCCTACTGCCCCCATCTTACAGTTGATTACTTATATTTCACTGACAATGTAGATGCTGCCAGGAAATAACTCTCTCCTCTTCACCTGGTCAGATCAAAATATCCCTGTTTGTCTTACCTGCACACCCATCTTCTCTTTTCAGACTGAGTACCTTCTCCTGCCGGAGGAAGTCCTTCCTTGAAGGACTGGGATTCCCTATCTTCTGGCTTTTTCAAAGACTCTAATCCTTTGGCTATTACCATTTTTCTGCATCATCAGCCTTCCTCTTTCTCTTGGATCTTTCACATCACATATAACCATCTTCCTAACTTTTATAAAAGTCCCCTGACCTTCATTTATTCCTTCAGCTACTGTACCATTGCTTGGCCACACTCAGTCTTTTTCTTAAATGAATTATCAAATCACCCAATCTCTATTTCCCCCACAAGCATGAGCATCGCATGGAACCCAAGGGTAGTGAATAAAGCCAGGCTTTGTGGTGGGCTGTTTCTGAAAACTGGAAAATCACCAGGGACCAGGGTTTCTTTCTCTCAAAATCTTGTTTTGCATGGTCTTTTTTGTCCGTTTCTTTTTCTACATGTGTGTAATTTCTTCTCTTTGCAAAACACAGTAAGGTATAGAGATTTCTGGAAATAATTTTTGTCTGATAAAATATGTAAAACTCTTGGCCTGGCCTTTTTGAGATAACCCACAATGTAGATGAACAATATACCCTGAGGTTTCTGGAATAAATCTGTGATTCCTTTGAATGTGTCTCTAGGCAGTGATTGGCCAGATGAGGGTTCAGGTTTTATTAAAGTTATTTATGTCTTCAAAAGACTAGTTTTACTTAAAATTTTCAGAGCTCTCTTTTCATAAATTTTCATGTAGAATATGATAGAAACAAGAACCTTAAAGGTTCACTGGGAAATATATAGTATATTTCATTGAAATTGCAAAGACTTTTATCAGCAAGATGATATGTTAGTGAAACATTCAACAAAGATAGTCTGATCATCCTGCATTTAATGATGTCTTGTCTCCAAGTTGATTTTTCTTACTGTTGATAAATGATCTTTAATAGATCCTCTAGCATTATGTTAAATATATAGACTCTGTATCTGGAAAATATGTGGTTTCAAATTATTGCCTTTCCACTTACCATTAATAGCTTAAAAGTTATTAATATCTATTAATAACTTGCTGCTTAATAGCTCTACTGCCTTGGGAAGGTTACTTTAATTAATTTGTGCCTCAATGTATTCATCAATAGAATAGAACTATATGGGAACTATATTGATAAATACTAGTAGTATTTGTCATTGAATATCAAAAAATATCTGTTATGTCCTCACTCGTAAATCATAGTTTGTCTGGGTATAAAATTCTAGGTTAAAAGTTTCTTCCCCAAGGGATTTTGAAGATAACATCATATGCTTTTCTGGCATTTTTGTTACTAACATAAAGTCTGCCGATAGCAGGAATAAATCTTTTTTTTCTGGGGGATTTTGTGGGCTTTTTTCTCTCTCTGATTAAAATACGTGATTTATTACTTAATATAATAAGGTTAATTACATATTTTTTTTGTCCTTTTATCTTGTGGTAAAAATTCCTTTTTTTAAAAAGATTTTATTTATTCATTTATTAGACAGAGAGAGAGAGACAGTTAGAGAGGAAACACAAGCCAGGGGAGAAGGAGAGGGAGAAGCAGGCTTCCTGCTGAGAAGGAGCCTGATGCGGGGCTTCATCCCAGGGTCCTCAGTTACTTAACAACTGAGCCACATAGGCACCCCTATTGTGGTAAAAAATTCTTAACATGAGGTTTATCCTCTTAAATTTTTAAGTGCAAAACACCATATTGTTAACTATAGGCAATATGTTGTGTAGTGGACTCATAGAAATTGTTCAGTTTTACGACTGTCAACAACTCCATTTTTCCCTCCACCCCAGCCCTTAGCAGCCACCATTCTACTCTCTGCCTCTACGAGTCTGGCTATTTTAGATTCCTCCTATAAGTGAGAGCAAGCAGGTTTTGTCCTGTAACTAACCATTTCACTTAGCCTAATGTATATCAGATGTACCCATGTTGTTGCAAAATGGTAAAATTTCCTTCTTTTATAAGGCTGAATACTAGTCCATTAAATGTATGTGACAAATTTTTTTTTTAAGATTTTGTTTATTTATTTGACAGAGAGAGATCACAAGCGGGCAGAGAGGCAGACAGAGTGAGAGGGGGGGAAGCAGGCTTGCCGCTGAGCAGAGAGCCCAATGTGGGTCCCGATCCCAGGACCCTGGGATCATGACCTGAGCTGAAGGCAGAGGCTTTAATCCACTGAGCCACCCAGGCGTCCGGTGACAAATTTTTTTTTTATCCATTCATCTGCTGCTGGAAATTTGGGTTTGTTTCTGTATTTTGGCTCTTGCCAATAATGCAGTGAAGATGAGAATGCAAACAGCTCTTTGAGACCCTAATTTCAGTCCTTTTGGAAACATGCAGAAGTGAAATTACTGGGTCATATGGTAGTTCTATTTTCAACTTATAGTAGTTCTTTTTTCAAGTTTTTTTTTTTTTATGAATACCCTCATGTTGTTTTCCATAAAGATTGAACCATTTTACATTCCTACCGAGAGTGTACAAGCACTCCAATATCTCCATGTCTTTGTCAACTCTTTTTTTATTTTTTTCTTTTCGTAATAGTCATCAAGTGAGAGATAACATCTTACTGAGGTTCTGATTTGCATTTCCCTGGTCATTAGTGACAGTGAGCATCTTATCATATACCTGAGAGACTGTTTGTGTGTCTACTTTGGAGGAATATCTAAGTCCTTTGCCCATTTTTTAATTGGGTCATTCATCTATTTATTTTTGCTATTGAATTGTAGGAGCTTCTTTTATGTTTTAGATCCTAATCTATTACGAGATAAATGGTGCGAATATTTTCTCCCATTCCGTAGGTTACCTTTCACTCTGCTGATTGATCCCTTTGCTGTGCAGAAGCTTTAGTTTGATGCAATTCCAGCTGTCTATTTTTGCTTTTGTTGTCTGTACTGTTGGTGTCATAGCCAACAAATTATTTCTAAGACTAATGTGGAAAGGGTTTTTCCCTATGTTCTCTTTTAGGAGTTTTACAGACTCGGGTCTTATGTTTATGTCTTTAATCTATTTTCAGTTATTTTTTGTAAGTGGTGTAAGGTGGGGTCCCATTCAATGTTTTTGCCTGCAGATGTCCAGTTTTCCCAGCACCATTTGTGAAGAGACTGACAGTCAAAGCAGATAGTTCCAATACAGATTTTATGGGACAAGGATAACATGCAGGGAAAGCAGAAATCATCCCTTACCCTCAGTTCAAGCACAGATCTAAAGTGGTTGAGAGAATTACCTAAAATTACATGGCATTTAATACATAGAATATATATATTTATCTACCTATCTATATAAAGCATAATACTTTTTTTTTCCTATTTCTAAAGTCCTACTACCTGTTGTAGGGTTTGCTAAACCTTATAGACAAAGGATTTGCTACGTGCCAATTCAGACATCTAAAACTTGGAAAACTCAGCATTTTATGAGGAAAGTACACATGTATGTGATTACCATACATTATACACAGTAAATTATATAATAGAGGCCTGGACATTATGCAGTAGAAGATGAAATAGAAAAATAAAGAAGGTAGTGAAAAATGTTGCCTAGGCAGTCGAGGAGGATCTCACATGGCAGTTTTAAATTTAATTATATCTTCCTTATTAAGTACCCATCCTTTTGGTATTCTGGATAATGAAATGTAAAGGACACATAAAAACCTTCTGTTACTGAGGTGTGATGGTTGTTTCCAAAAGAAGCACATATATAATTGTTTGGGTTGTGAGTCTATCTAACAGCTCTTTTCATGGAACAACATTTTTAACTGAAAAAAACAACTGACAAACTGGTTTTCAGACCTGAGTAGCTGCAGACATTTTCTCATAAATGAACAAGATGAGACTATCACTTCAAGAAAGTAACTGGTAGTATTTGAAGCCAGTGTTAAAATGTGAATGCTCAAGGAATAATTAAAATTCT
The DNA here is from genome assembly GCF_010015895.1 of Lontra canadensis. Lineage (NCBI taxonomy): Eukaryota > Metazoa > Chordata > Mammalia > Carnivora > Mustelidae > Lontra > Lontra canadensis. The sequence goes on along the minus strand of NW_022631016.1, from coordinate 10,241,925 downwards.
GGAATATGGGTATTTACCACCATTAGTCTCCCTGAACTTAAGGATTTTTGTGACGAGATATGCGATTGCCGGTGATGTTGATAAATGCACTTTTTGACATTGTGTAATGAAGTGGGTTGACATTTAGATGATCCACATAACTGAGGGAACCAGTATTTTCTAAATGACCAATTCATGACGTTAGCAAAATCTTGCAATGAGCAAAAATCTATTCAAAGTACAAAAACAAAACAAACAAAAAAACCCACAAAAACAAACAAACAAAAACAAACTGTCTTGAAACCACTAATAGATTACAACGTAGCAGAGTACAAAAAGTTAATTATTATGATTTCAGATTTCGTATTACAAAGAGTCACTGTGAGTTCTGATGTGTTAACAGAAAGAATGTCCACAATTCTGTGAAAGAACTGTAAATGCAGCTCTCCCTTTGCCAACTAGATATCTATTTTTTCATTTACTTTAACCAAAGCCACAACATTGCAACGGATAAGTTGCCATTCATTCAAAGAGATTTGCAAAACTGCGAAAACATACTACTCTTCCCACTATATTCTTTGTTTTGGGATATATAGTTTTGTTGTCATTTTTGTTAAAATGTAATGAGATTATTGTTATTTTTAAATGAATAAAAGACTTAAAAATTCTCAGTTTTAATAATTAATGCAGCAAATATTGATACATATATCATCCAGAGTTCTTTGTGGTCCCCATTAATTTTTAAAGTTATTTACAGGATCCCCAATACAAAATATTTAGAAATTTGCTGTTTTCTAAGACATTACATATAAGGTTTTGTTGGAAAGACTACTAGTTCCTCTGTTCCCATTAACCATGCAAAATCACGGAAACTGGAAACCATCCAGTAACACTAAAAATGATTCTTAGAAACTGATACAATCTGAGATTATAGCTGCTTTTTTCGGCTGCCTTATGGATGGACATAGTTTAAATTTAAATTACTAACATACTGCTATTTCTTGTTATGTTCTGGATGATGTAAAATTCTGTGGTTTTGTCTCAAATACATTGATTTCCAAGTTTCAACTTCACTGTATTGTGAGTGACTCACTTGTTAACGTGATGTCCTATGTAAGCAAGACAACTGGTGTATCCAAGTCAGTAAACCTAAATACTATTTTTAGTTTAAGGTAATATTTTAACATATGTTAGAAGCTTATTAAGGGTTTGTTTATAGGTCAACAAAGCTTAGTTAGGAATATGGAAATTCAGGAAAGGAAGCAAACTTTGTTAGGCATGAAAAATAGTAAGTTTCCCCCTTGGAATCTAGTTCGAGATTCACATAAAGGAGTAGCAATTTATGAAATGTGTGTAATGAATCAAGTTGGACATTACATTGATAAATTCAGAAGCAAACAAAAATGATGAAAGAATAAATATGTAAATTGATCAATTGGTTCAGCATAAAAATCACATAAATTATTAGAGCTTGGTATAGCAATATGCAGAGTAACTCTTTCAATTGAAAAATATTTTTGTTAGTGAAATGAAGAAATAAATCATTCTATATTAAAGAATATACAATAATTTTCTTCTACTCTCAAGGAAAAATAGCAAAAATATATATCACAAGCATGACAATAAAGTTTCCAAAGTAAGGGATCATTTTTCAGGGACTACAACTGTAATTGATTTTTAAAAAATCCACCAGACACATCGAGAGTAATAATGTAGAAGGAGGCAATCGTGATGGATGGCTATGGATGTGTTTCCCATTAGATCTGTATTTGAAATAACCAAGATAAAGGTGGACATTTCTCTCCCTACTATTATTTAGTTTTATATTTTCATTTTATTTCTTGCTTGTGTAACATGCACCAATTTGTGAGTTCAAGGGAAAGTTGTGTCCGGGTTTTAGTGTGAAAGCACTATACATTTACTAGTCTTAGCAGATTAAACATAGCAGCATGTCAACTAGCATGCGAAGAAAACACAGTGTTAAGTTGGATAGATGATGTATCAATGCCCTCCAGCTAAAAGTCCCCCAGGAACACATCTGTAGTTGAACAGTTTGGTTCCTTACAAATCGAAGTAAGGTAGAACACACTGCATGGGGAACAACGAGGTGTCTCAGTAAGAAGGTATTGGAAGGACTTGGGCTTGTGTTAGGCGATTTGTGGAGGGTTTAAGGATGTGGGCTTTGCTATGAATTGATCTCTGTCATGAAGTGAGGATACTACTATGACTGGGTATCTTTATACACTTTATCTAGAAGAAAGGAAGACTAGACTGGGAAAAACTATGATTAATATAGAAATATCAGCCAGCATATGGAGATGCTTGATCACTTCTGTGGTTTGTACAATGTTCATGCTTCTTTTGTATTCAAACATTATTATGGATGGGTCATGTTTTTTTCTTGATCCATTGTAATTACAAAGTGACCTTGTCTGATATTGATGCTCTTGAACTTGTCGATGTTTAAGAGAATACCAACACCAGGTCCTAGACTAGCTTGTGGCAACACCAAGACCTGGTTGAAATACACATCCGTCTTTTTTTGCATAACCATAGGTGTGGATAGTCATAGATCACATTCCACCTTAATTCTGTTTCTTTCTTTTATTTTTACTTCTACTACACTGGAAATTCTTATAATTTTTGTCTTTATCTTCCTCACAGAAAGCTAGATTTTTAGGTAGCATGAGTTTGGAATAATGAAGAGATTATTCAGTGAAGACTATGTACACATCCCATTAAACATTAAGGCAATGAGTAATCAGGATTTAAGATTCATAGTTTAAAGATTTCACAGAGGTGTTAGCCAGTGGGTGCCTAATACATTCTTGGCTGCCATATGGTTAATATTGAGCAGCCGTTTATATAGACAATGATTCCAAGAAGGAGCTGCAAGGTTACCAGAGGTGGGAGAAGCTGGCTAGAGCTGAGAATTCAAAGGTGGGAGAGTAGTTATAAGGGGACCATGGAACTTGACCATTCTCTAGTCCAGCCTTTCCTACCCATGCCCCATCATTGTATCTACCATCACTGTATGCTTTGTGAGGGAAATATTGATGATATAAAGGGTAAATCTCTATTCCCAGGCAACTATCATCTCAGTTACTGAAAACTTCTGGAAAAGAGCTTATCAGGAAAGTTAATATTCTCCATATTTCCATCCTTCAAATAGGGATCATCATAGAACATTTACAGTATTCTCATCAAAATAGCTGGGCCTTAAGAGCATTAATCTTTATAATTTTGCTACAAATGTGAAATGTTTCTGCATTTTGTTCTTCCATTCTAGGAACCAAGATTTTTTTATCTCTCTTTAATAATAATAAATAAGTTTTTTTTTAAATTCAGCAAATATTTTTTGAGTGCCTTCTATGCTGTCCCTAAGCAATGAGAAAGGGATGACTTGATAGAGCAGACTCTTCTAGAGAATCTTGATCAAATTTAGGATGAAGTTACTTCTTTTTGATAAAAGAGTACAGTGAAAATCATCTTCCATAACATGTAGATTTCTATAAGGTATATTCAAAACAAAACTGTGGACCTGAAATTAAATCCCCCATTAGATTATACTGGAGTAAATGCATTCCTCAGAACTCTTCAAGACTGAGTGGATATAGGGAGGGATCAACAAAAAAATTCAATTAAAAATTAATGAACCTATGTTTTGCTTGTCTCTTAGCTTAGCTCTTGTATTAAAGTTAAAATTTTAAGTCATAATTGTTAGAAACTTATATTAGTTCAAACTAGAACTGAGGTCCCGATTTGAGAGTTGCTGAGTGTAATCAGAACATCCGAATGAAAGCAGCGGATTACTTGTCAAGTTTTGGTTTAGTTTAAGAAGGCTCGCTAATTTGAAGAATTTTTAGAAGAGTCACATTATGAAAGTTATAATCAAGATGCATAATCTAAAGTCAAGGATAATCATCTTTTACTACTGAAATGTCAGACATGAGCCAAGTGATTTCAGTGCTGACTACTTTTCTTACTTGACATTTAACCTCGAATAAACACTCTTATATGTATGTTTATTTTTTATTTTTTTAAAAGATTTTATTTATTTATTTGACAGAGAGAGAGATCACAAGTAGGCAGAGAGGCAGACAGAGAGAGAGGGGGAAGCATACTCCCCGCTGAGATGTGGGGATTGATCCCAAGGCCCTGAGACCATGACATGAGTTGAAGGCAGAGGCTTTTAACCCACTGAGCCACCCAGGCGCCCCTTTACATGTAGAAGTTTTCTCAGGAATTGAAGTACTCTCAGTGAGAAGTACAGTGTGAACTCTGCTGTATTTCTTAGCTGGACTGGCCTTTCAGACATTTCCTCTCAAGTTCAGGATTATAATGGAATCTCTGGGTGTTTCAATAAGTTATAAGAGAAAAACATGGCTAGGAACTCTTGGATATGAGTAAATTTGATAAGAAGACCAAAAATAATAGAAGCAGTTTCGATTCATTTTGTGTTTATTTGTTGCTTTTAAAACTATTCCTTTTTATTATATTTTCTAGTATTTTTGATTTAGAAAAGGAAATATATGTAATCTGCATATTGGCTTTACATGATCAACATATGGTGTATACTCATGAACCCTCCGTTCATCCCAAGAAATAAAATGTATCTGATGTTTAAAGAAGGTTTTGATTATTCAGGCAAAGGAATATTGAATGTATTAAATAATAAGAAACTTAATAAAGGATCAGAAAAGTTGAAGAGTGCTGACTGACTTTTGTGGTAACATTAATACTATTAAGGTCAACTGATAATAAGAACACATGCCTCTATTTGCCATTTTAAGGGCTCTAGTCCTGAAAACAACATTTTAGGGGTGTCATGAATGTGCATATATTTTCAGATATCTTTTAACCTTAGTAATTCATAACTTATTATTTGTAGCATGTATAATCTGTATTCTCTTACACTAATAAGTATTTGTGGAGATAGAATATAACAATTTAGCCAATAAGCAAATGAAATCCAACATCATTCATTCATTATCAGTCCCTGGATATGAATTTCTCAGACTTGGACTTGCCGCAGATTTCCCTGGTCTTAGTTTTTTTTGACGTTTCAGAGTTCATATATTGCCATCTGTAGGGTATAGTCAAAAGTTCATTTTCTGTTCAACTTTAGGCTATATTGTAGTTTTCCCTTTGGGTTAAACAAATCAATCCTTCCTTGGATGTAAGGTATTGGTTTTCTGGTTCACCTGTTGTCAGTGATCTATATTTCAGATGGCTGGTATCTATAACCTTTGTAAACTGCCACACATTTACCAGTAGAGACAAATCAAACAAATACATGTAGATATATAAAAGACAATAGTTTTATTTTGCCCAGGAAGAATTATTTTCCCATTACCCCTGTTGGGTTCTTTTCTAGGCATATTTATTTCAATTTCTGGTGTCGATTGCAGCCTTCATGAGCTGCTTATCCATATGCCTGTGTGATCAGCTTCATTAGCCATTGCATTCATAGTGCTGTGAGCATCTGTATCTGTAACTGTTATCTAGAAATATCTCTGATAATAGCTATGAAGTATGCCACAAAAGACTTCCAGGTTCAAACAAGTTTGGCCACCCCACCCCCTACCCCTGCCCAATATTTTACTTGTACATTTTCTATATACTATCTATTTTTCTGTCTAATTTAAAAAGCCAGTTTTGTATTTTTTCTAGCTTTCCCAGTTAATTGCAAACTTAAACTCAAGGGTCATTGTTTATTTCTAATCACCTAAATTGTCTAGACAGTGACTGGCATTTGGGCATTAGTCAACACAGTTTTATTGAATAAATTAATGTCCTCCTATTTAATGAGATTTGTTTCTGTGTAATGAGGTCTGTTAAAGAAAAAAGCTATAGTCTTGTCATGTGGTGTCTGTCTCCCCATAGCATCCTGTGCATTGTGGTCAATAAGTAAATTTTATTGACTCAAATTGGGAAATTTTACTGTTATCTGACATTCTAAGTGAGCAGTGACTAATATCTTTATGATTTGGAAAGTAAGATCTTTTCTCCAAAATATTTTTTTCCTTGTCTTCCATAAATCTTGTGCATGAACCTGAAGGCTCATGAGACTGTCCTTAAAACACAAAACAGCAAGGAACAGAAGCTCTTTAAGTCTGTAATCAGTTCGTGTATGTTAGTGGAACTAAATAGGGACTAAATTTGGCATTTCTTTTACATCCTGTTTGTCCAGTTTTGTCAAGAGAGGATGGGAAGGGATCAAAAACAAGCTTGTATTTCATTGTGTCAGGATGGCTTTGGGGCAAATGAGTGATATAGGTTATAGATAAAAGCCTTTAAGTGGGCTGAATGAGCTTAACCATTAGCAAAATCACTAGCTTTTGCTAAATTTAAAGGAATGTTCCTGAAAGTTATCTGAGGACTTTATCCTGGTTTGTGGTTTCCATCAGGAACCAAGTATCCATTCTCACAGCTGCTGGTGGCCTCCTCCACTAACTGAGCACAGCTTAGCTCCTCTCCAGAGCTGCCTTTCGCTGGAGGAAGCTGCTTTGCTCAAGTTTATGCCTGCTTTCTGGGGGCAGCCTGTGTCCAGTGACTTGACGTAGGAGTAGAGAGACAATTTCCTCCATTGCAATAAACCAAGGGCCTTCCTAGCCCCAGAGCTCCCCATAACGCCCACTGGAGACCTCTACTGAAATGTCATCACAGGTCAATCTTTCTTTCTGCCCAATCCTGCCCCCTTTACCCCTTCATCTTTTATAAACCACTGGCATGCTAACTTCAGAGACTCAGCAGGTGCATTGGGATTCGTAATGAAGATGATTGGTACCAGCTATTGATATAAGAAGCTGACTCTAAAATGGGGTTCTCAACCTGGATTGTTCAGTGACTGGCTGGCAGTAAAAATCTTGTGGGAGATAGAGCAATTGTTTTGGCATGTGGTTGTGGTATATGCACCTTTTCTGGTGGTGAACTGGGATGGAATCGTGTGGTAGAGAATGTGCTGGTGTGCACTCCATATTAGGTGTTTGGTGGGTTTGGAGGAATTAGTAATTAAATAGGATGGCTATTGCTGGAGATTACCAGTGCATTAAAGCATGAAGAACAGAGTCATTACGGCAGCACATAGACTCTTAAATGCTGCACTCAGAGGGCAGAAAAAGGTGAGGATGCAGCTCAGTTCTTATTTGTGAGAGTGAAAGAGCTCCAGAGATGATTGAATCTTCAACATTTGCCAGTCTGATATGCCAAGGTCAGCACCCTGATTGTGAAGGAATGTCCTTATAAGAAGAGACACAGAGAGCTTTTTACCACGTGAGGACACAATAAGGTGGCCATCTGTAATCCAGGAAAAGAACGCTCACCAGAAACCCAACCCTACCTGAAGTTAGGTTTTGCACTTCCCAGCCTCCAGAATTGTGAGAATATAAATTTCTTTTGCTTAAGCCACCTAGTCTGTGGTATTTTGTTATGGTAGCCCATCAGACTGATACATGCCTCAAGGACTAATATTCCCAATGACACACTTAGAAATTCGTGCTTCTTAGTAAAAAAACTCTTTAATTTCTACAGATCTGATTTTAAGAGTGGGAATATCCATCTAGGAGTGTGATGGCAGTTTTGCTAAACTTAAAGCTATGGAGGCTACCTGGCTACCTTTGACTCATTGTCTCAAGGGACTAGCAGACAAAGAAAGGAGGCCCCTTCCTGGGTAATTGAGGAAAATCTTCTATTATATCATGGGGGCAGGGAATAAAATGTTTAGCCCCCATGTAACTCTCTAGGGTGTCTTTTAGTACTTTTGTATTCAATCTTTATTGTAAATGGAGAAGACATCAACTACACTCTAGGAAGGACAAGGTAGGCAGGAGCACAGAACCACTGGAGGCGAGGGTTTGGTTCATCACACTAAGTCCCCAATGCCAGTTAAGGCCCAAGAGAAGGCAATGGGAAATATAATGTTGGTACTGGAGGAAAGATGATGAATACCTCCTGTGGCTTTAAGACCAGCTGCAGAAGCAGTGGCTATAGTTAACCCACTAACCTTCCTCATGTAAGTTTTCCTAGATAAAGAGACCAACCAGAATCCTAGGGAAGCTCTTTTCAGATGGGTAGAACTCCCTATGGTTAGTTAGAATGGATTCTGAGGTATGCTGTCCAAAGCCCCCATTAGAATGGTGCAAACACTGTCCCAACTGCAGGAGGTGTTACCTCTGATTGTTCGTGGTTAAGTTTCTATTTAGGAATTGACTTTGGCCAAAGGCAATGCCTCACTTCAGAGGGAAGCCTATGTCCAATGGAAGACCAATGGAGGGACATACAAAATCCCAGCTCTCTAGCCTCAATTAAGGAAATTCTGAAGGGTCTTTCAAATCCAGGTATCCACATAGATTACCTGAAAACTTCTCGACAAATGCATCACTGCTCAACTTCTCCATCTGCTCAGTCCTGCTTTATTTACCTGTCACAAGTGCTCTTCCACGGATGACTTCCCAGTAAATGTCTTCCACACAAATATCAGTGCCTTGGGATCTTTTTCCTGTGGGACGTGACTTGCAGCAACACTAATGTGATAGGAGCATAAACCCCAGAGGCTGACAAAGAGCAGGTAGAGACAGAGATCCAAGTCTGGTTTTTGGTGGAGTTCTGTTGAAGCTCAACTTTGTCTTTGCCCTACACATTCTTATTCTGGGAGCTGCACTGATGAAAATCTTTGTAAAACATTGATCACCTTGTGGAGAAAGTGTTAATGGGAAACTGCTTCTGGATCTTCTCGATCCTCCCCAGAAGACAAGAGTACAAGTAACAAGAGTTGGATGCAATAATAAATGTTTATTTATAAATAATAAATAAATGTGTCTGAGCACAGGGTTACTTGTACTCAAATATTATTGTATAGAACTTGTCACATGACTGTGCTGCAGAGTTCAACACAGGGATGGTCCTTTAGGGACTAGTGTCTTGGGATGGGGTGCTAGAGATAGGTGAGCAGTGATTCAGCCTGCTACAGGGACTGAAGCAGGAGAGAAAATTCAGAGCCTGTGCAAGAGAATTTGAGCACAAGGGGAAGAAGAGATTTCAGGGAAAGTACAGAAACTATGGCTAATGTTAAGACATTGGGTTCCAGGTCAGAGTTTATTTAAATTATGTAATGGTAGTGTATATGTTGGCAAAGAGCTGAAACTATAAATTTGTAGCCTTGGGTAATTTCCTTAATATCTCTCAGCCTCAGAAAGTGGTCATGATAAAACTTAACATGTAGTGTTTCTGGAAAGATTGAATGAGATAAGGCTTGTAAAGTGATTAGGAGTACATGTGGCATCTAGAAAATGTTCAATGGTTATTAGCTATTATTAGGCATGGGCTCTAAAAGTAATTTGTTAAGTCTCAGAGTACTGAGTTAAAGTGGATTTGATCATTTTTATCTAAAATCGTATTTATTTCTGAATTGACCATTTAAGTTACTGATTAGAAGGAAAAGGATATAAAGGCAAGGGAATGTATGGGGCTGATATGATCGCCAAAGCATTTTGGTCCTTTCTTTTAGAAGTTAGCCTTTTCTGCCTCATACTACAGGTATTTTTTTTTCATTGTTTTTATCTTGTATGCATGTGTATTTTTCCCACTCAAAACAGGCACTACACCTTATTAATCCTTTTCACCATGCAGTACCATGCCTTGTGTAGATGATTATGACATATTAATTCTGGTTAATTGCTGTTCCATTGCTATAGGTCAGTTCTCTACTTAAAAATTATCCATGGTGTCTCATGCATACTTTGAGTTTTGATTTCCTTAACCTGGTAACCAATGCCATCTATAGTCTGGTCCCAATCTAAATTTCCAGATTTATTTCCTATTTACCACTTTATGAAATATTAACCCAACCAAACTGAGCTACTTGTTCTTTGCACATGTTTGTTGATTACCTTGAGCCCTCATTTTAACCCACCTCTTGGTTTTGCTCCAGTCCACAGTTGTAAACCACCTCTTCCCACACCCTTCCTAATAGTCATCCACACAAGTACTCTGCTCTACCAAAAGGAGTCTAGGGGCTCAAAGTGATTGGTTCCCACTAGGTAATAACTGGTTTTCATTTGTGTATAGGCTTCTTAACTGTTTGTGTGTGTCTGAGCACAGAGGTGGATGGTCACCTATACAAAGAATCGATGGTAGCATGCTATAGATTAGGTCCCTGTGCTCATCTGGTGGCTCTGGGTGTGAGCTCAGGGTCAGAAACATAATTTTGTCATCTTTTTAGCATGCATTTTCCTGGAGGGGCATGAGATAGATAGTTGTATGAACAGAATTAGTATTGTGAACTAAGTTATGAGAGATTATTTAAAGCATTTTAGGTAGATAATACTGTGTCATATAAATATAATTTTACTCATATTATTTGATTTGGGTCAGAGGACATATTCTACAATTGCTTAGCAGGAGAAAGAAAAGAACAGAATGAGTGAAGAGTTCAGAATGTTTTTTTTTTTAACTTTAACAAATGGAGTTTAGTAAAACAAACAAACAAACAAAACAGTAATCCATCTATATAGAAGGAAGTATGAAAAGGGTTACTAAAATATTTAGAGTTGGATGCAATAATAAATGTTTATTGTGTTCTTTGTAATGTGCTATCTTTTTAGCTTCAGTCCTTTGGGACTATACTGATTGCTATTGAGGTCTTCTACCAAGTTTCCTGCATTTACATGTGCCCAGGAAATCTTGTAGCTCTTGTTGGGAAAGCTACTCCAATATATTCAAAACAAAAGAACGTAAAATTGTGATACTAAATTTTTAATGAGTGAGAACCTTCTGTAGATACATAAAAGACAGGTGTTCCATGCCTGTGGATTAGGAAAGCCTATTTCAAACCTAATTTTGATTTCATGAATGTTATTTGGAAAGATCTCAGAATAAAAGAAATTGAGTCTGTTGCTTCATGAATGTGAAAAAAAATGAGTTTGAAAGGATACATGTCAACTTACTTTAAACAATTTATGTGAAAACTAGAAAAGAATTCTATAAATATCTCGGTATGTCCTTCATGTGTAATAAAATATCTTGGTATTTGGAAATAATTGGCTAATTGAATGTTACAGTTTTCATGGAAGTGACTGGTGTCATGGCAGGATCTCAAAAGTTGGGGGATAAAAGCATGGATGGGTATCACCTGGTTCAGCATCCTCAACTCACCAATGAAGAAACTAAACCAGTACTTACTCTGTCTCAACCTATGATAGAGCTGCAATGCAGTTCAAGTCATCTGACTCTTAGTTACAATACCCTCCCTGTTTTTTCAGTTCAGTCTCTATTACCTATTTTTTATTGAGTATTTTGAGTTAGTAAAATATTTTTGGTGATGTAATCATAGGAAATCTTGAGGGCCAGCTTGATGTTGCCCAAGAGAGACTCATGGAAACTAAGGCTCTGAGGTGAACCAGCTTTCAAGGGATTAGAGGCAGGGCTAGAAAAGGGTCATGAGGCAAACTTTCTCTACCCTTGCTTCTTGACTCTCCTCTTCTTGGCATTTGTTCCATTTGTCTGCTCTACAGACCAGCTTTCCTCAGAGCCGTCATACTTGAGAGTTCTGCCATGCCCAGCCATGGCAGTGTGTGGCTCTCTCACTCTGCAATTCAGTTTACCCACCAACTTAAGTTGCTGTAATGCACTCCAGTGCCCCCGACTAATAAAATATTTCAGCAAAAATAAGGGGGCAATCTGACTGGCTAGTTTAGGTTTAGTGCATACTATTTGTCCAGTCAGTTACAGCAAAAATGGAAAGGGCGTTACTACTTACAGGGTCCACTTCTCAAAAAAAAAAAAAAAAAAAAAAAAGGAAAATGGGCTGGGAAAACATCCCATAAATTAGGTGATAAAAAACTTGCTTCCTTCATTCGACAAGCATTTATCTAGGGCTGATACTATATATCAGGTTGTAGAAGTGAGCAAAAAAAAAAAGAAACAATGTTTCTGCCTTCAGTGAGCTTGTATTCTTACTTAGAGGGTAGCAGGTGAATGCTAAGGTGTACACATGTTCCAGGATGCATATTCTTATTTCTAAACATTTGGCATTTATAGTTTAATGATTTATTCACCAGTAAGAACTCAAGTCTAGAAAGCTTAACAGTTGAAGAGATTAAATATTCTGTGTAATTTCCCTTTTATGACATTGCTAAATCAAATCTATCAGCATTTTCAAGTACCTACTGTGTAGTATTCTAGGCACTTCGTGGAATACAGAAGAAGAATAATATAGGTCTTACCGACAAGGTGATTAAGCACTGCTGGGGAAATAATTTACACAGAGAACAACTACAGAATTTAAAAATATGTGATTAAGTTTATGCCGGGAGCCATAAATGCAAAAGGCACTTGGGGAAAAGAAAAAGAATCTCTATAGGTTGGGTTCATCAAGGAAAACTGTCACAGGACAACAGGGATTTATATTTGGGCACTATTTAAACATGACAATCATTTTAGGTCCTATATTTTATTGTCTTCTCCAGTGAACCATTAAGAAATAGTACGTTTATTTTCCATTAATAGTGATAGAAATATAGTAATCGTGAGTAAACGTGAACCTTAAAGACCCAGATGAGAATGAATGACAAATATAGTGGGCATAGAATTTAAGGCCTTTGTGATATTCTGGTTCTGTAAAGATCCATCACAAAGAGATCTACTGATGGATACAGGTAGTTTAGAAATGGCAGATGATGGAGAATGCCATCACTGCTTTGTGCTGCGTTATTGCTTATAAAGGAAGCATTATTTTTCCCACTAGAATTGTTGAGTGTAGCATGTGGGCATTGGGCCTCATAGGTAAGACCTTGGGTGGCTGGCCATGTTTGGAGACATTGGGAGTAAATGTACTGAGATTAAAGGCCAAAATAAAGAAGGAAAATGGGGACACTAGGAATCCAGAATTCTCATTTGCAAACAACTCATGTGGTGATTCATCAAAAATAAGTTCACAAGAACTTTCTTAGTCTCTATAAAACCTTTCTTAAAAGAAAAATGTCAAATTTGCAATGCAGAAAATTAAGCACAGATGTCATCAAGGGGGAAGCAAGCTTTCTGATAATTAATGGCACCATTGAGAACAGAAGTAATGTCTCCATAAGAAGAAGCTTCATGTATGCCAAAAACTGCTTGAGGAAAATGTTTTAGTTTTATTCATTCTTACATAGAGATCAGAAGAAGAGTGAAAAGTGATTTTAATGTGGTCATGAAAGGTGGTCCTACCCCTACCTCACCCTCCCTTCTCTTACCTGCAGTATTCACTACTGTTTGAAAGTCATGCATCGTATTCTCTTTTGGATTGTGTTTTATAGTCACATTTGTATTACCTCAAGACCAAACTTCAGAGCTGGAAATTTCCTGTTGTCAATGTAATGCATAATGTTTAGAACAGATAATTTGGGTTGAAGAATTCTTTATCAACTACTTTTTTTGTTTGTTTTGTTTTGTTTAACCTTGAAACATTACTGGTCTCTTCCCCAAGGAATTGTACAAGAGGCATCTCTAATCAGGGGGAACCATAACATTCTTTATTCTTTGAGGGCCCAACATATTTTCTGGAAAAGATTATACACATTCTTGTAATAAGAAAGGTTATTTCTTTGGGAGTATAACATTCAGAGCCAATGGGATGTGGATCACAGAATTAACTGTCAGACAGAGTTAATACACAGAGAAATTGTGCAAAAATATCCCAAACTTACTTGCATTTAAAGTCCAGCCTTGAGTTTTGAGAGAATTTCCATTTTGTCATACTGTTGAATAGTTTCTCTGGACAAGTCCAGCCAGACTAGAGTGCAGAATAACACTTCAAGGCAGAATAAGACAGAATAATGTCACTCCTTTGTCTTCTCTATACACCCTGAAGAAAGCTGTTAGTGTATGGTAAAGAGCACAAATTATGCATCAAATTTTAGTAAGAAACATTGTCAACACAGAAGGCTTAATGATCTTTGAGTCAGGTCACATTTTTATTGGTTTGATTGTCCACCTAGAAACTTAGTGAAATTTCTTCATTGAAGGTTTCATAGGTAGGTTTCTAGCTCACTGGTTTATCATCCCTTTCTCAAAGACATACACACTCATATATGCGCACAGAAATACACACCACGCAAACACATACACAAATACCATACATGCATGTGTCATACATGCCCAACAAGTATGACCACGTGGATATACCTTCTGCAGTCATACTGGTTTCTATTTCAAGACTGAATTCTTACTGTTATAAAAGTCAGCATCTTTTATGCATTAGGGAACCAGATAAAGCTCAAATCCCACAATATCCCATAACAACCAGCACAGAATATTACTGAAAATCCTAGGGAAATCTACACTTTATACCCAAGCCTAGTACATCTCTCCTAATCCTTGGCACGTGTCCCAATGTAAGGGCACTACTTTCTGGAGGCCTCGGTCCTGTGTGGAGGAGTAGAATAAGCACTGTCTTGCCTGGTGAGTTTTGTGAGCAGAAGTTCTCCCCGTGGCTACATTCTGGTCCTGGCTCACCAAGGATCTTCTTATGCCAAATTTAACAGACTCTTTTTAGAGAATTACTTAAATTCTCTGTAGTACTTGACACAGCTGGTTACACCCTCCTCAGAATGTCTCTACTTCCCTCTTTGTAGATTTTCTGCTTCTTTTATATTCACTGCAAGACTTACCCTTGACCAAAAATTGTATCAGCCAAAGGTATGGATTTTCATCCCAGTCTTCCTGGGTCTAAAGCTTGCTCTATCACTTCCTAGCACTGTCACATTATAGATAATTTACTAAACCTTGCCTCAATTTCCTCAAAAGGAAAACATGGAACGTGATAGTGCTTATGTTGTAAGTATGATGTTGTGATGATTAGATGAATTAATATATGAAAATGACTTAGAAATATGTCTGGAATATAGATATTTCTCCTTAAGTGTTAGCTAATTATGTTTCCAAATTATGCTTAGCACATAACAAGTGCATTGTAATTGGCAATAACCAATTATACCAATAACCAATTAATCAATTATACTAATAACCAATTAACAGTAGTGTTCAGATTTTTAAAAATTTTTAAAAAGATTTTATTATTTGAGAGAGAGAGAGAGCACAAGCAGGAGGGGGAGAGGCAGAGGGAGCAGCAGACTCCCTGCTGAGCAGGACCCTGAGATCGTGACCTGAGCTGAAGGTGGATGGTTAACCAGCTGAGCCACCCAGACACTGTAGTGTTCAGATCTTTAATTATTCTCCTTTTCTTTCTAGACCATTTGCCCATATATTCTCAACTTCAGACCTTCAACTCTGAACACCATGCTGGACTCACAAAGATCACTGCCCAAACATTCTGCCAAGTTTTATATTAATATAACTAATTAGGGGCACCTCAGTGGCTCAGTTGTTAAGTGTCTGCCTTCAGCTCAGGTTCTGGTCCCAGGATCCTGGGATCAAGCCCCATATCGGGCTCCCTGCTCAGCGGGAAACCTGTTTCTCCCTCTCCCACTCCCCCTGCTTGTGTTCCCTCTCTCTCTGTATCTCTCTCTGTCAAATAAATAAATAGATAAGATCTTTAAAAATTAATATAACTAATTACATACATAATATTTCCAACTCAACTTCAAATTTTATGAAACAGCTCCCCCCCATTATTATTTTGATAAATATGGCTCTCTTCCTGCATCTTCTACCATGATAAACATAGCTAAGGAGAAACACAGGCTAAAATGTAGGTAGTCCTAAGCACATTGAGACCAACCCTTAAATTCAAGTTGAAGACCCTGATACCTCTCCTGGCTGTAGCTTTCTCCTTCTCCTCTCTGATTCTACCTTAGTTCAGGTCTTCATCCTCTCTTACCTGAACTATTAAACTGATTTCCCAAATAGTCTCCCTGTCTCTAAAATTTAATCTCTCCAATTTA
Organism: Lontra canadensis; assembly: GCF_010015895.1. Lineage (NCBI taxonomy): Eukaryota > Metazoa > Chordata > Mammalia > Carnivora > Mustelidae > Lontra > Lontra canadensis. The sequence goes on along the minus strand of NW_022631016.1, from coordinate 10,226,065 downwards.
TCCTACTCCTCAACACTCCTCTGAAGTGTTCTCGCTTAAATGAAATGATCATATCTTTGTCTTCCTTAAAGGATTTTCATTCCCTTTTGTCTGGAGAATAAAGTCCCCCTACTAAAATGTCACCAAAAATCTGGTATTTTTCACCTTTCAGATCATTTCACACTCCTTTCTGCTGACTACTTTGCCATTTCCTATCTTGGGTGAAGGGTAGCCCCAATGGCCACTGAAGAGTGCAAGGTTTTAGTACACAAATTTCTACAGAGAGAAATAAAGATAGTCATGATAGCCCAACTTCTGGGTCTTGGAATGACTTATACTGTACATTGGGCATAGACAAGTCATTTTTTTTTTTAATGCACAGTCTTTATTCTCTAGTCAGATGCACTGGAGAAAGCATTATCAAAAAATAACTCAAAATTAATATGCATTACATCATATTTTGATATTGGACTCATAAGTTCCCATAATTACATTTGAGAAAGCTTGTCACTGATCTTCTTGGGAGCGTGATCAACTGGAAGCCACTGCACAGGCATCTTGATCACAGGTACCAGTGTTAGAGACAGGACTTAGGAAGGCCAAACTTCTGAAGTGCAGCCAGACGGAAATCCGTCCACCTGATAGGTAGTAAAGGGAAAATAAACAGTCCATTCCAACAAACTTTAGAAACTTAAGAGAGTATCTGAATCAGCCTAGTTAAGTAAATCATTAGTTTCTACAGATTTAATACCTAACTCTTTTAAGATTCTTTTCTTTGCTTTTTCATCAAAATGGGACTCGGGATTTTGGGGACACAAGGTACCCCAAGGGATCTTGCAGCAGTTGGAAGGAGATGGGTCTTTGAATCCTAGGGAATTTTCTAGATTTATGCTGATAGTTGGAGAATTTATCTAATTTCTGGACTCTTCTAGATTCTGGAGCTAACATCTATCATTGGTAAAAGACAGGTCTGTTGTCAAAGACATAGTTTACCCATAAGGGAACGTAAGTTGTGAAATAAAAAAAAAAAAAAATAGCCCAGGGGCACCTGAGTGGCTCAATGGGTTAAGCCTCTGCCTTCAGCTTAGGTCATGGTCTCAGGGTCCTGGGATCAAGCCCCACATCAGGCTCTCTGTTCAGCAGGGAGCCTGCTTCCCCCTCTCTCTCCTCTTGCCTCTCTGCCTACTTTTGATCTCTCGCTCTCTGTCAAATAAATAAATAAAATCTTTAAAAAATAGCCCGATAATATATATTTTTTATAGACACATATACACATTCATAATTATTACATATACATAAAAGACTCTATGATACTAATGTGTTCTGATGCTCTTGTTGGTCACTATGATCCTAAGCATTACAAAGGTAAATATTGTGGGATAGAAGTTATATATTAAAACAAAAATAAGTAGACTTACTCAGGTGTGCGCTTTCCTTAACAAGGATGAAACATGACATATATATTTCATATAATGTATATAACATATTATTATTATTGTTATTTGCATTTTTTTCCCGAGTTTATGTCCTTTCCATTAAATAAAACCAGTGCATTGCTAAATTTAATTATGGTTTCTTTATAAGATTCTTAGGCTGTTTATGGTTTTGTAAAACAGAGTTTGTGAGCAGATTGCCTTCCGGGTATCTTTCTGGAAATCAGAGCTCTGAGGGACCTACTCTGGGGACGGAGGAGGAAGACATGCAACTACCATGAGATTGTGGGGACTCATGAGGGCCAGAGAAGGCTGAAGGTCCATGAGATCGCAAATCTTCCAAGGCAGACATGGACTGAGCAAGGGCTGATGGCCATCTGGCAAACAGATCCTAAATCCAGCATCTTGTCCTGCTTATTTATTCTTTTCCAAATGATGCAGTCTGTAAGGAACAGTTCCTGATCATTAATTACTTTGACTCCAGTGTGAATTTTATGACTAATTATGGCCGCAAAAGGAAGGCTCAGCATCTCGTGCCACCGTTACTGTGCTTCCTGGTAAGCTGGGCACCATGCAGGCTGTTGGAAGGGTTCTGATTGGCTGGATTACGAATAAAATCATTCACCTCCCAGTGAGACACTCTTCTATTAAATTCATCCACAGGGATTCTTGCCAACACTACACATACAGACAAATACTGTTCTAAATTAACTCCCCAGCCAACTATTCAGTAAAATAATAGATGATTTAAAACCATTAGCTTAAAATAACCTCTGCAGGTGTTTGCCCTTGCTGTATGCCTTCGAAGAAATTTATTCTGTTAAGAGGGCATGATTTAGGTTGTTCAAGGGAAAATATCCTATTATTTTTTTATTCTGATTTTCTTCTATTTCCACCTACTTTGTTTCTATTAACCCTAGTATGGTAGTAAACCTTTTCTTCTTTTCTTTCTTTCAGTTTACAGTCAGAATTGTATATATCTTAGCTCCCTTTCCCCATACCTCTTTTTATTTTAAGTCTTTAATTCCATCTTGTTAACATACAACATTAGGGGCACCTGGGTGGCTCAGTGGGTTAATGCCTCTGCCTTTGGCTCAGGTCATGATCCCAGGGTCCTGGGATTGAGCCCCGCATTGGGCTCTCTGCTCTGTGGGGAGCCTGCTTCCTCCTCTCTCTCTTTCTCTCTCTGCCTGTTTCTCTGCCTACTTCTTCATCCTAGTGTGCGAGAGTCACCATACAAATAGGAGGTAGCTTAAGTTTATCTATAAAGTTGTTCCTCTTAGAAACATACCCAAATTTAATCAAACTCAATGTATCCTGATTAAGCACTTAATTTTTAAAAATTTTCTGGAATAGACATTTCTCTTTTTTTAATATGTTTTTTGTTTTTTTTTTTAAAGAATTTACTTATTTGAGAGAGAGAGAAAAAGAGAGCATGGAAGGAGTGGAGGGGCAAAGGACAAGCAGACTCCCTGCATGAGTGCAGAGCCCAGTTTGGGGTCATGGAAGGCTGGTTCCAAAACCCCTGAGAGGAACACCTGAGCTGAGGCCTTGCACTTAACTGACTGAGGCACCCAGGCACCTCCAGAATAGACATTTCTTTCACATAGTTCAAATCTGAATAATTTCAATGCCATGTAGACATTTCTTTCACATAGTTCAAATCTGAATAATTTCAATGCCGTGTAGCATAATACTTCCCTGTCATCGTGTGTTTCTATAGACATCCTACCTCTCCTTCATTTAGCCATTTAGCACATAAAGATAGCACCTTCATTTCCTTTGTAAATTATTATAATAATTTTTAATTGAAATTTGTAAAAATTATTAGAACTAACTCTAGAAGTTTTTTTTTTTTTCAAAGATTTTATTTATTTATTTAACAGAGAGAGATCACAAGTAGGCAGAGAGGCAGGCAGAGAGGAGGAAGCAGGGTCCCCGCTGAGCAGAGAGCCTGACTGGGGGCTCCATCCCAGGACCCTGGTATCATGACCTGAGCCGAAGGCAGAGGCTTCAACCCACTGAGCCACCCAGGTACCCCAACTCTAGAAGTTTTATGACTAAATGTCAAACATATGCTATATAGTATATATACATATACTCCAGTTTTCCCTTTCTTTAATTACAGTGATAAAGTAGCATGCATATTATTATTTATCTCTTTTTTTCTTTCAAACATATCTGGAAGATCATTCCCAGCTAGTAATTGGGGTGCTTTCTGCTGAGTTGAGATCGGACTTTTATTTAAAGACCTTGTTTATAAGTGCAGTGCCTGCAAATTATTCGTCATTAACAGAATCTCCACAGACCACTTCACCCATTTGTTCATTCATTTATTTATTTATCAAATGTTTATGGACGCCTATGGTTTTTCCAGCATTGTTCTAAGTGTTGGCAGTACACTGAGGAACTGGAGGAGTCAAGCCAGAGAGACAGGCAATCTTGGGAGAGACTGGTAAGAGTTGGGTGGATGACATGTTGTTTATGTTTTAGGAAAATGGACACCAGTGCAATAGATTCCACCGTGTATGTAGAATGTTTCAACGCTTGCTGGTCTATGCTAATTTGATTGGCTTTTACCATAAATTTATTTTACAAACTATAGAATTTATTTTTGTAAGTTTTTGTAAATAGGACATTTATTTACATCAAAATGAGTCATAGGAAATAATTTTTTTTTGTCTCTGAGATGTTGTGATGACTTGTGCTAAGAGGAAGTAAATCATTTCCAGAATATCTGTCAGCTCTAAAACAAAATGTCCTTTAGTCATCAGAAAAATGTGAGATTTCAGGCACATATGTTTATACATGGGGCCTAGTCTAACTGGATCCTGCCAAGATGCATTGCTGTTATTGAAGAAAAAAGTAATACCACGTTTTATTCACTTGGCTCCTAACTTAAGAATAATTGAGGTTAACATTTTTATAGAATTTTCATGGCTTTTACTTTGTTTCCTGTATCCATAACACTTAAAATGACGAAATGTAATTGGATGACATTTTCCTTGCAAGTAAGGTTTACATGGATTCTCCTTTTCAAAAAGATCATAATGTCTGAGAAAGTAAAGACAGTTTTCTAACAGCAGAACAAGGCAATTGGTTGGAGATTTATCCCTTTATTAGGCATTTTCAACAGTGGAAAGAACACTATTATTGTAAGTGTTATAAGGCAATACCCTTGTACACCTGATTAGAAACTAAGAGTTCTCATGATCTGAGTGTTAGTGTGAACAGCATTGATGAGAGAATCCAGGAACTTGGGTTATGATTTCTTGGTAGGCATTCACTAGCCATATATTTTGATGTGCAATTTGACTTCTCCAGGTCAAGTTTTCTCATGTCTTTAATGAAGAGCCTCAGCTTCATGATTGCCAAGGTCTCCTACAGGCCACATAGAAGTTTTAGTGGCTTCTTGTTCTTTTATCCTTCCTTTAAGAATATAGCCTTTCTGTATTATTTAGGGGAAAGTCAGCAGATTGATGAAATCATACAGGAATTTCAATCCAGCAAATATTTTTTGAGCATGAAATTTTACATAAATAATGCAAAGGTGGATAAAACACACACCCTTTGTTGGGTAAGTAAAGTTCAGTTCCAAAAATCACTTCCTCTGGGTGGCCTTCCATGATTGTTATGTTAGTCTAAGGCCTGTTATATTACAGTAATACATACAACAACAATAATACCTGTTATTTATTGAATATTAGAAACCTTTCTAAGTGCTTTCTATCTACTAATTCGTTTAGTTCTCAGAAAATGCCTATGAATTTTCTTATTATTGTTAACAAAAGATGGATAATGTGAGGCTCAAAGAATTTAAGCTTTTCCCCCAAAGCCACACAGCTACGGAGAGTCAGAGTCAAGATTTAAACCTTCAGAGCTTGATTCTTACACATTCTTCAAAGTACGTTTCACTATGATTTAAACACACACACACACTGCTCTCGGTTTCATAATTCAATGGAACACTAATATAAATAGATTAGAGTTTTTATTCTTTGCATGATTATTACCTCCAAGTGTTAGAATCTTATTTGTGAAATCTTAAGTACACAGAAATGTTGGATGTACTATAAAACAATTTCCTTTTATGAAGCTCATCCATTATAGTTTTGCTACTCAAATTCTAAAGTAATTTTAATTCAGTATCTACTATTTTACATATTTTTAATGAAAATAAGTTTTTCTTGGACAAGAAACCCAATATTTTCTTTTAGGATGTTTTCTTCTGTGCATAATTCATTTTCATTGTACACTGTTACTTCAAACAGAGGATGAATTGTTGCAAGTGTTGGACATTTTGTTTTCCTAAAACTTGGAAGTTTGTTACAATGGAAACAAAATGTCTATCTAGGTCTTTCATTTTCTGTTTGCCTCTACCTCCTGCCCTCAAAAGGAGACATCCTCTTTCTTAGGGTGATCCTTTGGAAGTAGCACAAAGATTTTTTTAAATTGTTATTCCAATACATTCTGAAGTTTGAGAACACAGCTCTAGCCTACACTGCCTCTATTCTGAGACTTTTAAGTGAGTATTGTTATTTCTTTGTTGGAATAAACTATCATTTGAATTAATTGACCTCTTAAAAATCACAAACCTTGGGATTTTTTAAATTGAAAAGGCAAACAGATGTAGACATTGTATGGTGACAATTGTCATTTAATTAATGTATTAATGATGACAGCCATGAAAATCAATGACACTGAAAAAATTAATGCTTTTCTTATAGTGAAGTTTTAAAAAGATAATTTCATTAATGGCTGAAATAATTTTACATTTTTTTGTCTTATTATCTTGAGACAAGACACAATTCTTTTTTTTTTTTTTTAAGATTTTATTTATTTATTTGACAGACAGAGATCACAAGTAGGCAGAGAAGCAGGCAGAGAGAGAGGAGGAAGCAGGCTCCCTGCTGAGCAGAGAGCCCGATGTGGGGCTCAGTTCCAGGACTCTGGAATCATGACCTGAGCTGAAGGCAGAGGCTTTAACCCACTGAGCTACTTAGGTGTCCCAAGACACAATTCTTTAACAAATTACTCTACCATTCTCTCTTATAAACCTCTCTTCTCTTTCAGTCTTTTTTTTTTTTTTTCCCTTTGGGTATGTTTGCAGGGATTTTTTTTAACTTTGTAACAAAATACTGTTATGAATTGCTTACTTCTTGCTTGATGTAGAAATCTAAATTGCAATGAAGATTGACTCCAGAAATACACCAGTGTTCTGAGAAGAAAGTTGGTTTAGGTAGTGATTATAATATTAGATATGTGATATTGTATCTCAACTAGACTATGATAGTTTTTTATACAAAAACAAATAAATCAAACAAAATATATGACAGAATTAAGCCTAATTGATAAATTTGAACTCATATTTGACATTTTGTCTTGCAAAGCCAATATTAGTAAAATTCCCTTAGGGAATTGAGGAACTTCACTAACTTAAGCATATATAATATTATATTAATAATATTAATGTCATATACATAATTAAGTTTGTAGTTACAGTATCTGGGTATTTTCTGTTATAGCTGAAAAGTAATATATCCTGAGAAAATGCTTTTTAACCCGCAGAAAATGATTAAATAATCTACAGATAGCTGAAGGAAAATCAGGGGGGGAAAAGTACAAAATTGTTAAGATGGCATTTCCTTTTCTTTATGTTGCATTTTGGATGAATCAAGCAATTTAAAAATAATATCCGGGTGCCTGGGTGGCTCAGTCTTAAGCATCTGCTTTCAGCTCAGGTCATGATCCCTGAGTCCTGGGATTGAGCCCCGCATCAGGCTCCCTGCTCAGCTGAAGCCTGCTTCTCGCTCTCCCACTCCCCCTGCTTTCCCTCTCACTCATGCTTTCTCTCTCTCTTTCTCTGTCTCTCAGTCAATTAAATGAATAAATAAGATCTTAAAAAATAAAAATAATATCAAATGGCAGGTGCATCAGTAATACTTAAAGATTTAGGACTCATGAGGCGAGGCTTTATTCTGAGTCTTCAGGTAATGTAATAAAAGTATCTAGGATCTTGAAACAAGCATATTGAAATAATTTTCATGGGAGTTTGCTGCTTTGTAGCAGCTATGAAACAGTGCCACATTAGTCCCACTGTTTACCCATACATATTTATCTTCTAGGCTTGTGTTTCAAAATATTTTGTTTTCTCCAAGTCATAGCTATTATTAATTAACTACATGATTCCAATACCTGCATTCGGAATTCTCATAGCGTGAACAGAAACCACTAATTAAAATGGCAGGGAGAAATTTGGGACTCTGTGCAAATAAAATCCATGAATAATGATTGTCAAGGAAACTTGTTGCTGGAAAGCTGTCAAAAAGATGAATGAGCTGAGCTATTTCCCATGTTGAAACAGAAGATCTTATTCTATAACTTGAATTCTAATATTGAACAACCATTTATACATCATTGGTCACTACATAAAAAGGATGAGATATAGACCATTAACTTTAGGTTCTAGATGGTAGGGTATTAAGTAAGGAGCTTCAAAGAGAATAGGACAGTACCCACTAAAGTGGGCTACAATGTAGCTAATAAGATCACTTTTGTTCATGCTGACACACACATTCCCAGGAAGGACAATGCTTATATCCAAGATGGGCAGAGACTCAAAGGGAATGAAGCCATTGAACAGCAGATTAGATCTATATTGTTCATGCTGATAAACATTTCCAGAAAACCAAAACACACATACATGAAAGAACAGCTGGTTCAAAGCAGTGTGCTCTTTGGAATGACGAAATCTCTGGCAATAATCATGCTTTTCACAGTTGATTATGGTGTTAAAGTTTTCACTGCCTGTATATGTATTTATTTATTGAATTGAGGCATATCTAGAAAAATGTATCTAGGAAAAAATATCTAGAAAAAACATATTTAGAAAAATCTTTACAAATTTTTCTGGACAAATTAAGAAACCTTTGGAAGGAGCAATGTATTTAACTGTCTTCAGTGAACACTAGTCTAAAAGAGTGAAAACTTGGGAGAAGACAGATTCTTTCTTATAGCAAATAAGCTGGTAAAATTCTTACTCCTTCTGGAGTTTTGGGTGATGTCGTGGGATAGGCACCATACATGAGAACTTACCAACTATAACCATGTGGATCTAAGTGACTACAGAAAATGGAAGGGAAATATAAAATTTAAATATACACATTACTCTACTTATATGAAATATACAGAATAGGCAGATTAATAGAGATAGAAATTAGAGGTTACCAGGGGTTCTGGGAGGGAGAATGGGGCTTTACTGACTAGTGGGTACAAAGTTTCTATTTGCAGTGCTAAAAATTTTAGAAGTAGGGATGATGTTGACAAAACATTGTGATTGAAATTAATGCTAGTGAATTTTACACTTAAAGGTGTATAAAATGGTGTATTTTATGCTACTTGTATCTTACCATGATAAAAGACAAAATAAAGGTGACAAGAGCATGAAAGACAATTTATGTGTCCTGCATAATTTTGCCTAGGTTCAGCCTGAGCTGACTTCATCTTGGGATTCTATTCTAAATATGCCTATTAACAGGTATTGGTTAAACTGTCTTTTCTTTCTAGGCATGGGAACCTGTTCCTGCTTTTAGGGATCTCACAATCATGGAGATTATTAAGTTATATAAAGCAAACATATCCCCGTCATTTGGTGTTTGAAATAGTGCCTTAGACTGCAATATCTATGCATCATTCAACTTCCAAACAAAGAATATACCATATTTTAAACAGACACAGAGTAGCATAAATTAAGTATTTAGCTGATACCAAATCTTAACCATTTCTCTGCCTTCAACAATTTATCTTTTTATTGTCACTATTATTAAAGTATTATTTTTATAGATTAAGTGTGATATAACTTATTCACATAATCTGAGGGAATCATTTGTATGTAATACTTCTTTCAGTATTTGATTATTGAAATACTGCAATTTCCATCCTATTTCCTAGATAAAGATACAGACTTTGCATAGCCATGCCAGAATATATACTCCACGTAGACAATTATGGCTTAGAAGAAATTCAGTTTGTATGTTATGTACACATGGAAACCAAAAAAGAAAATTGAAGTCACTGCATAATTTAATGTTCACTAAAAATATACACACATTTGATTTTAAAGTTAAGGTTTGTCTTTTAAAGTTAACTTTTAATAAATTTATCATTATCTGGGAAAACCACTGCATTCTTGAAACATACTTATAATATAATATATTCCAAATTAACCAATGTCCTGACATATTGAGTTATTTTGAATATTTTTTGAGTTCTGATGAAAAACAAGAAATGAAACAGGATATATAAATTTTTCCTTGCCCTCAACACACTGACATCTATAAGATAATTTAGCTATGGTTCCAAACTTAATTCAATATAGAAAAAGTAGATGAAGATCCATAAAATATTTCAGCATTTCTTATTGTTATTGAAAAATTAGATTAGAAAAATTCAATTCTGTTCACTTTCAAGATGTGAATCCTTTATGACATGTTTAATTCGTACAGAAGAGGAACTGGTTGTAAGAAGCTATTGAACTAATTTCTCAGATGATTCAGTCTCTTGAATATTTTTTTAAAAATATATTGACAGTTGAGGGGCGCCTGGGTGGCTCAGTGGGTTAAGCCTCTGCCTTTGGCTCAGGTCATGGTCTCAGGGTCCTGGGATCGGGCCCCGCATCGGGCTCTCTGCTCTGCGGGGAGCCTGCCTCCCCCTCTCTCTGTGCCTGCCTCTCTGCCTACTTGTGATCTCTCTCTCTGTCAAATAAGTAAATAAAATCTTTGAAAAAAATATATTGATAGTTGAAACAAAAAAGATCAGTATCTGTATGGCTTGCCTCATTTTTACTCTAGTGAAAACTATAGTTTATCCAATGTTTTTAATCTTCCCCTGAACGTCATATAGACTAAGACACATGAAACAAAATGAACCACTAATGAAGCAAAAGGGCAGGTCTCCATGCTTATGGGAATGATGGATTCTTATTCCAACTCAACACTGTACTCAAGAATGCCCCAAGGCCCATCATGTCTGCATCATTACTCTGCAGTAGAAGGCCAGCTTGCCACGCACCTACATTAGTCTGCAGTAGATTAGTGGATCTGTGAATAGAGAAAAGCTTTTTCCTGAGGCTCAGAGTGGGATGAACTCAAGTGGAAAAGGTGCAGGTCCTTTCGACCTCTTTACGCCGGAGAGGCGCTCCTCATTCTTCGGTGGGCAAGCCTCTCTCTTCTGGCATTCATGGCTGTATCTTTAGAAGCAAGTTCTATGACACATATATCCACATTACAAAGGCCTCAGTGAGATGAATTAGACACAGTTTATTTTATTCTTCTCTGCTGTTGCTTAAAATTTCAGCTTCAGCGTGGTATCATGAGGATCAACCTCAAATGATTATATTTAGATTATTTAGATTAAAACATCCAAAAACCTCAGAGACTTCTCTTGTCATTGAAGTACACACACACACACACACACACACACACACACACAAACACATCCCTTATTTACCTTTATTTTTTAAAATTTTTTAAAGATTTTTATTTATTTATTTATTTATTTGACAGAGATCACAAGTAGGCAGAGAGGCAGTCAGAGAGAGAGAGAGGAGGAAGCAGGCTCCCTGCAGAGCAGAGAGCCCGATGTGGGGCTCGATCCCAGGACCCTGGGATCATGACCTGAGCCTAAGACAGAGGCTTTAACCCACTGAGCCACCCAGGTGCCCCCCTTATTTACCTTTAATACACTGTTCTAATTCTTCTTAATTTAGGTTCTCAGAACCTGATCTGAACTAACTCAAATCCACAATCAGTTCCTATGATAGGTGGTTTTATGTGTCACTTTGAGCTAAACTAGTGGGTAAAACATTTCTGGATGGGTCCATGAGGGTGTCTCAGGAAGAGATTAGCTTTTGAGTCAGTAGACCAGGTAAAGAAGATTACTCTCACCAAAGCTGGTGGGCATCATCCAATCCCTTGAGGGCTTGAATAAGGTGAAGGAAGGGTGAAATCCTTTCTCTGCTTGAGCTGAGACATTTATCTTCTCCTACCCTCAGACATAAGCTCTTCTGTTTCTTGAGTTTTCAGACTCAGACCAGGACTCTTGGCGCCTAGATTCTCAGGAATTTAGATTCAGATGGGATTATTCCATTGGCTTTCCTGGTTATCCAATTTGCCGATGGGGACTTCGTGGCCTCCATAATGGCGTGAGCCCATTCTTAAATCTCCTGTTATATATGTCTCTATCAATATCCTATTGGTTTGGTTTCTCCAGAGAACCCTGACTAATGTAGCATCAAATAACATAGGAAGGAATTTATTTTTCTAGGCTAATAATAGCAGCAGGAATACCAATAGGGCATGTCTTAATCAGCCTGGGCTGTTATAACAAAATGCCCTAAACTGGTGGCTTACACAACAGTTCATAGTTCTCTTCCTAAGACAGAGGCTTTAACCCACTGAGCCACCCAGGTGCCCCAAGGAAGATTGAGTTCTTGATGGAGGCCTTCATCCTGGTTTACAGATGACGACTTTCTCACAGTGTACTTTCAGGGCCTTTCCTTTGTCTGTCTCTCTTCCCATCATCCTCCACTATAAGGGCACTAATATATAAGGGCACTAATCCCCTCATCCTCATACACCTAATCTAAACCTAATGACCAGAGATCCCATATCACATTAAGGGTTAAGATTTATCATGCAACTTTTGGAGAGACACAAACATTCAGCCTATTACAGGGCACAAATCTTTGATGCTGCCTCGCTCCCTCCCTCCCTTCCTTTTTATTATTTATTTATTTATTTATTTATTGTAATAAGAACTACTAGACTCTCACCAATAACATACCTGGAGGAAATTTTGAGAATCACTGAAAAATAATGGGACAAACTTTGGGAACCACCAATGTAAACAAATTAAATTACAGAGTTACAGTTTGACAATGATCTTAAGCACCCACCCTCATCTCTTAAAATTGTACCACAGTTCTGAGATATGAGAAGGTTAGGCTTTGCTTTAGACTGCTGGGTCTTAGTGTGTAAATGCTGTTATTGTAATACCGTTGATGTAGATCACGTTGATGATAAATCAGTGATGTGCAGTCGTGGTGATTATAATCTAAATTGAAATCACAATTTCATTTCTTAAAAGAAACATAAATATAGGTTAATGTGCTGTACTCATTAACCATCCTCACCCCAGAGTTATTTCTAGGCTTCTCAACAAAGCAATCATCAAAAGAATTATACTTCGCTACTTAGTGCTAGATTAAGGTCAATTGGCTGATTTTTGAAAAGGAAAAGGAAGTTTTCTGCTTTTAAGAACAGTATCATGAGTATAGGTTGGGACTTGAAGCTTCCAGTATAAACTTAGCAAATATTATTGTATTTACCAAGATGAAAAAATCCTTATAAATGTGGTATAATTCTTGTGAAGCCTAAGGCATAGATCAAAAAACATTTTCCTGTATTTAGTAGTGTCCATTTTTCTTTGAATTGGTAATAAAATGTATCTTTGGAGTTACCATTCCATAACAATAAAGAAAACTAATCAAAACAAGTTTTCATTCTGTTTGAAAAAATGGATTTAGCTTTGTTTAAAGCTTTTGAATATTCTGTGAAAATAAAAATGGTACTTTTGTTTAGTTTTTATGCTTATATTTTCCAAGACCTCAATATGGCTTTTTTTTTTCATTTCTCAAAGCAAAGAGAAGACAGTAAATGCAAAATATTGTATTTAAATGCAAATGTTAGATTGAATATAACAGAAGGGATTTGGTGGAATGACTTGCCACAGATTCTTTGAATAAGGTCATTAACAGTACTGGTCCCATCATTTATGAATTCATTTTAAGAAATTACAACAAACGGGAATGTTCAGGTAGTTCATTAAATTTGGTCTTACATACCTATTTATAGTCAGAGTATAGACATAATACCTTTACAAAAATGTAACACCAGAGTGAATATTTCATTGTTACATTTATATTCCAATTGCACAATATAGAGCTCAGAAGACTGAAAACAAAGATATGAAAATTTGCATCATTCTGCAATTCCAGAAGCTAATATTTAATTTTATTAAAATCTTTCCAGAAAAGAGCTGCAAGTGTTACATACCTAGAGAATTGTGCTGACCCTCAGTTAGTGCTTTCTTTGCTTTTAGGACTAATACTGTTTTGTTTTGTTTATTAAAGCAAAATATGACGTTAACAAATATATCCTTATATATTTGTATTTCTCAACCTTATTAAAACAAAAAACTTCTTGGAATTCTCAGAGTTTCACTCTAAAGGGAAAGGAATTCCCAATTTCACCTGGCCACAAGCCTCCAACAGCAGCAGGTCTATGACTCGGGAATTGATCTGCAGAAACCTGCAGTGATGAATGTTCCCTGTAATGTTCTTAAACTTAGGAAGGAAGAATTCCTTTATTTGTTTTACCCAAAGCCTCCATATATTCTTTGAAATTCTCCCAATTATTCCAGTACACAATAGTCTCATAAATCAAAACCCCAGACTAGTTCAAGATCTTCCATTTAATCTGACACACAATCCCCCCAAGACAATGAGACGGGGCAGCTTTTTGTATCTACTTAGAACAAAGTTTCTCATTGTCATTTCACAAGTATAATCCTTCTAAACATTTTCAATAGCTTCTGGCCCTGATAACAAATCATGCCAGTGTTTTGCCTTTATGACTGCTTTGTAAAAGTCAGACTCAATAACCTTGGGACTCACTCTCTTTTGCCCATTTTCTTCTAGTTGTCTCTGCTACATCCTTCATCCAGCCATGAAGGTAAAAGTAAGGGATTACTGCAGTTGTGGGGGCTGGTAGGTAATCTTGGCACAAATTATATCACATGACTATTTATATTAGGTTGAGTTTAATGATGGCAGTGTCTTTTTTTCCCCATAGCTCTGTGGCTTCAATTGACATCAAACTTCCCAAGACTAGAGAGACTAGAAACATCCATTAAACGGATATCAGGGAGTTGTGCGTGTAAAACAGGCTGCTCCTATGATATCAAAAACTAAGGTCTTTTTAAATCACTCCAAGATTTTTTTAAAAAGATTTTATTTATTTATTTGACAGAGAGAGATCACAAGCAGGCAGAGAGAGCGAAAGCGAGAGCGAGAGAGAGAGAGAAAGAGAGAGAGGAGGAAGCAGGTTCCCTGCCGAGCAGAGAGCCGGATGCAGGACTTAATTCTAAGACCTTGAGATCATGACCTGAGCCAAAGGCAGGCTTAACCCACTGAGCCACCCAGGCGCCCCTCCAAGATGTTTTTATGTTGTCATTTTCTCCTCTAACAATTACATTCAAGTCACTGAGAGAGAAAAACATGGAGAACATCGCCATGTTTTAGTGAATCATGACTGCATATGCTATAGTCCCCGGCTAAGAGGAAAGAAATTCAGTATCTTGAGAGAAGACACTTCACTTTGTATATGCTGGCTGTCTACCCTTTAAAGGGAAGCACTTGTTTAGCCAGTTATGCCCGCCATGTCTCTTATTCCATACTTCTGAAGGGGAACATTACATAACTGTATTATTTTTCCTTTCCAGGTCAAAAATACATAGAAAATGAAATGAACAAGGGGCAAGTCAGAGTGATATGATCTGAAGGATGAATGTTCTAATTAAATTTCAGATATTTGTGGCACAAGTCTCAGGAATCAACTGGCACAAAATGACATTTTCTAAAATAAAGCACGAGCTAGTTCTTTCTCTCTAATTAGCAAAGAAGAGGATGCAGTCATTTGTTCCTGGAGACACAAAACTAAGAGTGAAGCAGAGATTTGCATGAAACCGCATGTGATTGAGAATGACCTTTAAATGAGGAGCCATGGTTCCAATCAGTCTTATTGGAAGGCACTGCATAAGAGTCCCAGGTGCTGAATGAGGTTCAAAAATCACTAAATACATGTGATTTCTATTCCTTTCTGGTATCATCTCAGATTTCAGAAATCTTCTTTAAGAATAATCTTCCCTTAAAAAATCCTCAGAAAAGAAAAAAAAAAGCCTTTTTGGTGAATCACTGTAATTAACTGACAAAAATATAAAATCACTGTTTTTCTGAAGTCACTGTTTGGTGACAATTATAAATTTTATCCTGGTTTATCACTGGGCAAATACAACATATGAATTTCAAAATATGAAAAATATATAGATATAAAATATATAGATATAGAAATGGAAATTTAAAACTAAAATTTATGTCTGTGATCATCTAATAGAATATCCCCATTTTAGAGTAGGAAAAGAGAATCCCTAAGGAATGGAGTGTCTTGTCCCACTTAGCTGTTAGTCAAAGGACTTCATATTTCAAGTCAAGAGTGTGGAAGCCCAAGATTTAAGACAAAAGTGTTATAATTTAATCCCTCTAGTTCTACTACTAACTTTTAAAAATAAATGTATTACCTATAAAGCATTTCTGAATGTCTGTTGTTATTTCTTCTATGCCACAATGCTCTTATACCTAGAAGTCTACCTTCTAGAAACTTTACCACTGCCTTTAGTAGTATTGTCATCAATACAGATGCTATTCCATATGTGTTAGTCAAAGTTTATGCTTTCTTGTGTGCAAGCATGGGGAAAAATTTTGGGTTATATTTCAAAGTACTTTTCACGGGAGCTGTTCAACTTCTATAGAAACTACTATTTCCTCGTTTTCCTTTATAATGAGGTTTCATCTTAACAGAATTATATTGGTGGAATCATACTGCATTCAATTTTTTACTCAGCATTAGTTTTTACAATTCATCCAAGTCTTTTGTAGCTATTATCCATTTGATATTGTAGCTACATTATATTTCATCATATGGGTACACCACAAGTATCCACTTTATATTTTATGGCCTACTTGGTTTGTTCTTGGTGGTGCTATGGTTAAAATGACGCTCTGAAATTGTAGGTACATGTTTCCATGTGCACATTTTTATACTTTGCAACCATAAAGTGGGATTGCAATAATGATTTATTGAATAAACATTCTACAATATAGCCCTTCTACTGAGTATGAACAACTGGGTTGTTTCCAGTTTGGCTGTTATAATTAGTGATGCTTGAACATTCTTGTATATTACTTTTGTTGAACAAATATATTCATTTTTGAGGAGTTTATACATAGGAATGCTGGGACATGTGATACAACACATATCTGGCTTGGTAAGTATTGCCAATGATTTTTTTTTTCCCAAAATGATTGTACCTGTTTGCCCTCTGATCTTCAGAGTATGTGATTCCTGTGCAAAATTCACATCGGCACTGGGTGTCATTTGTCATTATTATTTCAGCCATTCTAGTGTGTGTGCATTTGTGTCCCCTCCTGGTTTTCAGCATACATTTCCTTTTTTTATGAGAGGAAATGCTTTTGGATGGATGTACTAATCATTTTGAATGATCTATATTTTAAAGTGTCTACTTTCCTAAACCACTATTCTTTTGTGTTGTCTTACTTAATGGTTTGTACAATATTAAACTGTATTTTAGATATGAACTTTTTGTTGCTTAACGTATGTAGCAAATAACTCTTCTCATTCTAAGATTTGAAATTCTCTCTTGATTAATGATTTTTTTGATGAACTTTTCATAAACTTTAAATTTTAACTTTAAATATAGTGTAGTCTTTTATTTAAGGCCAGTATTTTGTGCTGGACTCTGCCTACTCCAAAGGCAAAACAGATTCTATTTTTTTTTTTAAGATTTTATTTATTTATTTGACAGACAGAGATCACAAGTAGGCAGAGAGGCAGGCAGAGAGAGAGAGAGAGGAGGAAGCAGGCTCCCTGCAGAGCAGAGAGCCCGATGTGGGGCTGGATCCCAGGACCCTGGGATCATGACCTGAGCCGAAGGCAGAGGCTTTAACCCACTGAGCCACCCAGGCGCCCCAAAACAGATTCTATTTTATCTTCCAGAAGCTTTAGTATTTTGCCTTTTATATTAAAATATTTTTGTACATTATACTGAACATCCTTCATATATCATGTGATTAAAGCCAAGATTCATTTTTCTCTTATATGATATCTAGTTGACTCAGAATCTTTTGTTGCAAATAGTATCTTTCTGTATTTCTTTGCATTCTTTTGTCCTAAGACAAGGAGCCATGTATCTGTGTGTCTGTTTCTGAGATATTTATTCTTTTGTCCATCTATTTACTGTGACCTCACTGGCTTAATTACTACAAATTTATACTACAAACTCATGTAGAGCAGAACAGCTCAGAGCTTGGCATTCTTCAAAATTATCCTGGCTATGCCTGATCCTCTGTTTTTTCCATTGCTGTTAGCTTTCTATGTCATATCTATTTTTTCTCTATCTCTCTCTCTGCCTGTTGCACACACACAGAATTTGGATTTATTTATTATAAGTGCTTATTATAAATATTGGATTATTTATTATAAGTGCTTTGAATCTACAGATCTTTTAATAATGATACATTTTACATTCTCATACTTTTTTTTTTAAGATTTTTATTTATTTATTTGAGAGACTGAGAGAGAGAACATGAAAGGAGAGAGGTCAGCGGGAGAAGCAGACTCCCTGCTGAGCAGGGAGCCCGATGTGGGACTCGATCCCAGGACTCCAGGATCATGACCTGAGCCAAAGGCAGTTGCCTAACCAACTGAGCTACCCAGGTGCCCACATTTTCATACTTTTTAATTGAAATATAGAACTGCATATTATGATTTTCTATTTGCTTTTTAATTTATCAACCTTGTTAAATTCTCTGATAAATGCTAATAATTTTTGGTAGATAATTTTGTATTTTTAATACACAATCTGTTGTATCTGTTCATAATGAGACATTTCCCTCAGTCTATCTGCATGTATATGGATACGGATTTGTGTTTCTTGTCTTACTTGTCTTTATTCAATATTGAGTATCAAGATAAGAAATATCCTTGAATCATTTCTAGATCTTTAAGAAAAATATTTTAGTGATTCACCACTTGACATGATACTCTCTCTACTGTTTTTGAGGATATCCTTTTCATTGGGTACACCACAAATGTCCACTTTTTATTTTATGGGTATCTTTGTTGGTTCTTATTGGTGTTATGATATATTCCTACTTTTAAAAGTATTTTTTTGTGTATGTAACTGTTACTAATTTTGGATGTTGAATAAAAGGTCTTTTTCTGCAACCACTGATGTGATATGAGTTTTTCCTGTTATCTGTTCACGTGGTTGTATGAGTCAGAGTCTCTCAGAAAACAGATGTCATGTTCACCAAGTAATTGAAGAGTTTAAAGAAAGGGTTATTTGCAACAGAGTGGGCACAGCTTAGGGAACCCTACAAGAGATACTGAATCACTACAAACTAACAACAGTTAGGACCCATGAACACTCTTTCTTCTGAAGGGAGAGTGAAAGGGATGACAAAATTATCAGAATTTGGAAGGAAGCTGATGCTATGTGTATATGGGACAGCAACAAACCTAAGCTCAGAGTTTCAGTGACATAAAACATCCCCTGCCAAAGCATAGCAAGGAAGGAAGGGAATATATGCTCCTGTATCATGTTCTTCTACACGTATAATTGCCTACTCTTGTGCCGCCCGTTGCTATCCTTCTAAAACAGGTAGCCTCCCAGGACACTTAGTTGGGTGAAGGAAAATGGAGAGTGGGTCTACAGAGACAAAAGGAGAGTATGGTGGTTGGATTCCAAGATGGATCCCAAATAGTCCTGCTTCCTAGAACTCATACCCTTGAGTATTCTCTCCTTGAGTGTAGGCAGGACAATTATGCCGCAAAATATTGTAAAGTCGGTCTTGTCAGGAGATTCTCTCCTGTATTGGTCTAAATAAAAGAGGGCGTGTTGGGAAAGCCCACAGTGGCAGAGAACTGAGGGCAGCAGACTGGCCAACAATCAGCTAGGAACTGAGGGTGACCTATTGCTAAAATGTAGCGAGAGGCTGAGACTCTCAATTCAATAGCTCTGTGAAACTGCATCTTACCAATAACCACGTGGATTTGAACACAGATCTTTCCCAAGCTGAGATGAGACTGCAGCCTCAACCAATACTGTGATTGCAGCCTGTGGATTCTGGAACAGAGGACCCAGCCAGACTGAGTCCAGAATCCAGACCTACAGGAACTGTGACATAGAAAATGTGCATTCTTTTAAGCCACTATTTGTGGTCACATTGTTAATGCAGCAACAGATAAATAAAACAAGGGGAATATCCAGGGCACTACTGAATTGTATTAGTAAGATGATATTAGTCAATTCATTTAAAAATATTTCTTTTTTCTGATATTTGCAGTTTGGATTAAATTTTTTACTTAAAATGCTTCAATTATGACTGACCGGTTCTATCATTCAGCAGAAAAATCCCTCTGATTTTTAAAACGTTCTCTTCCTTGACAATTTGGAGGCCTTTTATTTCTTTTTGTTGTCTGATTGCTAAGTCTAGGACTTCCAGTACTATGTTAAATAGTAATGGTGAGAGCAGACGTCCCTGTCTTGCTCCTCACCCTGAAGGAAAGGCTGTCATTTTCCGTACTGAGGATGATATTAGCTGTAGGTCTTTCATATATGGCCTTTATGATGTTGAAGTATGTTCCCTTTAATCCTTACTTTGTTGCAGGCTTTTATCAGGAAAGGATGCTGTATTTTGTCAAATGCTTTTTCTGTATCTATTGATAGGATCATATGGTTCTTACCCTTTCTTTTATTAATATAGTGTATCACACTGATTGATTTGCAAATATTGAACCACCCCTGAAGCCCAGGAATAAATCCCAGTTCATTTGGTGAATAATTCTTTTAATGTACCATTGAATTCAATTTGCTAGATTTTATTGAGAATTTTTGCATCCATGTTCTTTAATCATGGACTATTTATATGCCATATCTGATGTCTTTAATGGTTACACTGCAGTAAAAAAAAATATATATATATATGTATATATATGTATATATGTACATATATATACATATATATATATTTTATCATTTTAGTTTGGCTTGGTTTTTTTTTATTTATTAAAGTCTACTTTATGTCCAGAATTTAGTTAACTTTTATAATATTACTTGTGTATTTGAAACAAGGTATAATCCACCGTTATGGAGTACATATTTCCATTGTCGTTCTTGAGGTTCAAATTATTAATCACATTCTAAAAAACACCTATATCTTTATAGATTTTCTCTGATACAGTAATCTTATCCTTAATTGAGATTTCTTTCCCCATATTTTCCATTTCTTTTTAAGATTCCATATCTCTTTCAGTAGTCCAAATTATTATCTAAGATTCCCATAATTTTTGGAAGTTTCATGAACATATTAATCCTAGTTTATTTATAACCCTCATTGCAAAATCTTAATTTCTATAGTCTGTTTCTATTGATTTATTCTTCTTTTGACTCTAGGTCATATTTTCCTTTTTCCTTCTATATGTATTTTATCTTTTTTTTTTTTTTTGTATACTGGAAAGTGGATGATACGTTTATAGACATTTGTTATCTTTTTAAGAGTTCTTGAGTTTTGTCCTAGAAGGCAATTCAACTATAGATGATTATGTTGATTTTGTATGGCTTAGGCTTTAGGTTTTGTTCAAATGTGTTTATGTCCATTATGATCTTATATATTGGACAAATCTCTTAGGGTATGAATGTGGTTCTTACTCCTGAGTCCTGGCCCTTGCTGAGCTTGAATAGAAAGCACAAAATATTTACAAAGCCCATCTTACCTGGAAGAATCAAACTCCAAAATCTGTTTACTTAGTTACTAGCAGCTTCTGAAATCTTTAGCCATATTTTTCAGATTTACAGCTATTATTTTCCCCTCATTTTATTTTTTTTATTTTTATTTTTTGAGAATTGAAGTTCAAGCCCCAGCTATTGATTTCAAGTCATTTGTATATGTGCTCTTATAATCATATCCGTATGGCTCTCTCCTTTCTAGTAGATTCTCCCTCAACTTCCAGCTTCTCTGACAGCTCTAAATGATACTTCATGAAGTTATGGGGTCATGACTCTAATAAGTTTGTACTTTCTCCTTGTACCATGCAAATAAGTAGATTATTTTAAACCACTAAATTTCACAGTGTTTTTGTTCACCAAAGCATAGATAACCATTTCAGAGAAATTATTTTACTGTGGCAGGAAAGATGAGACAGTTGTTTTAAAAATATTCTTATTGGTTTTTGTATATGCAACTTTATGTCCATCCATAGTCTAATCAAATATTAATGACTAAATAAAGGTAGAAATTGCCCTAAACAAAGATAGATTTTATTTGGTGTTATTTTTCAGAAGTGTTACAGTATTTGTTTATTATTTTTTTAAAAAATTATTTATTTATTTATTTATTTGAGAGAGAGAGAGAGTGGGGGAGAGGGCAGAAGAAGGGAGAGAATCCCAAGCAGACTCCACACTGAGTACTGAACCCCATGCAGTGCTTGATCTCAGGATGCTGAGATCTTGCCTTGAGCCAAAATCAAGAGTGGGAGGCTTAATTGACTGCACCACCCAGGCACCACTACAATATTGATTTTTAACTCAATAAACTTTATTCCTCTAAATTTTCTTTCACGAAGTAATGGAATCAGATAGAACAAGTGATATAAAGTAGAAATATAAATATTTAATTTATTAAGTAGCAAATCATATACAGAATCAGAAAGTCGAGTTATACAGTTCCCAGGAAATTTCAGAACACAGAGATCAAATTTACAGTTTATAAAATATTCAAATTCTTCCTCCCACCCTCACATTATCTCATTCTTTGTTCATTGCAAAAACCCATTCTGAAATATTTTACAGATATGCCTCAATCTGTGAGTCTTTATATGTTCTTTAATGTGGATTTTCCAATTTTAAAATCATCAAAATTAAAAGACTTACTTTGTAACTGGAATGCAAATCAGTGTAGCCAATGTGGAAAACAGTATGGAAGTTCCTCAAAAAAATAAAAATAGAATTACCATATGCACCAGTAATTTCATTACTGAGCATTCACCCAAAGAAAATGAAAAGATGAATTGAAAAAGATATATGTACCTCTATGTTTATTGCAGCATTATTTACAGTAGCCAAGATGTGGAAGCTGTCCAAGTGTCCACTGATAGATGAATGGATAAAGAAGATGTAGTGTGTATATATATAATGAAAGAAGATGTGGAATATTACTCAGTTATGAAAAAGAATGAGATCTTCCCATTTGCAACAACATAGATGGTCCTAGATAGAGGGTATAACGTTAAGTGAAATCAGTCAGTCAGACAAAGACAAATACCCTGGGGCTTCATGGATATGTAGAATTTAAGAAACAAAACAAAGAAAGAAAGAAAAAAAGATTAAAAAAAAAAAACCACACTTAAATACAGAGAACAAGCTGGCGGTTGCCAGAGGGGAGGTGGATGGCAGGATGGGTGAAGTCAATAAAGGGGTTTAAGAATTAACTTAGGGTGATGAGCACTGAGAATTGCAGTGAGTTGTTGAGTCATTATATTTTACACTTGAAACAACACTGTATGTTAACTGTATATACAACACTATATGTTAACTATACTTCAATTAAAAAAGACTTGTGGTGAGCAGGATAAACTATGCACACACCTATTTTAAGTGGATACTTAACCATATCTGATTAAACTCTTGCTGTGACCCCAACTCCACTGTTGTGTTAGTAAGTCAAAAACTATTCTGAAGATTTTCTGTCTCATTTTGGTTGGTTTCTTTACAAAGTACTTCTGAGGGTGTACTTCTCTCTGAATTTACTAAATTAACATATTTTACTTAACACCAACTAGCTTTGATATCCTTCAGACTTCCATTCTAACAATCAGTAATATGCATTCAGCATTTACTTTCTGCTCCCCTTTTCCCTTTAAAAAAAAAAAAAAAAAGGAGGGGGGGATTTTAGTTAGTTATTTTTGAGAGAGAGCCAGCAAGCACGAGCCATGGTGGGGAAGGGCAGATGAGAGAGAAAGGGACAAGCAGATTCCCTGCTGAGTGCGGAGTTCAACTTGGGCTAGATCCAGGACCCTGAGATCATGACCTGGCCCAAGGCAGAGGCTTAACTGACTGAGCAACAGAGGCATCCCTGCTTTCTCCTTTCTATTCTTGAGCCTGGGATAGTCTATTTTAGCCCATAGTCAATAAAGACACTTTCTTATTTTATACCAAAGATTCCTGGATTTAGTCCATGACCTTCCATCATAACTTTGTGATCATGTTCAGTTCCTTGACTAGAGTTTTTGGTAGCTCTGGAACCTCTACTCTTTCTCCCTTCATCTACTTTTTGTTCTCCTGTTTAAAATCTACTAATCATATCTATTAGTTGTGTCATTTCTACTCTTTAGTGAAGGTTAGCTTCTTGACCTGGTCTTACAATAGACTTTGTTAGGGATGAAGATAATGAAAAGATTACTTATTATAACTCAGAGAGTAGTCAAGTGTCCTTTACCGCAAGCTGTTACAAATAGAGGCATACATCTATAATGACTCTATAGTCTGAATGTGAAACCCCATCTTTACTGAAAGCTCCATGCCATGTCATTTTCCCCTTTTTCAAAAGAGGTCTCTTTCAAATTGTTATATCAAATTGAATGTGACATTTTGATCCTCTAGTAAAGGTGAATAGGGAAAAAAATAACATGCTTTATATGTGTATTTATAATTTTATGGTTTAACTAATTCTAGAGAATATTGTGCTGGGTTGAAGAAATGCCTCGTATTTTGACTTTTATCAGGAACATATTTTGCTCCTGGGAAATTTCTTAATCATTAGTCTACATATTCCTAAATATTAGAGCCAGAGAGAAAGTCTGCTAAACGCATGGATTTTTACTGAAAAACAGATTTGAACAGCATATTTTTGTTCTGAACATACAACAATACCAACAGAAAATATGGTAAAAATGGAATATTGTCATAAAAGTAAGGGCATAGATTGGGTTTGTTATATAAAGAGTAAAATGAAAATAATGGTGGTGGTGATAAAATGTAATGGTAACCTTGATGCAAATTTGAGTCAGATGAATTAATTCTTCATAAAGCAATGTATTTTTAAATACATTTCAGGAATCTCTTTGCCTACTGAAAATTAAAATAGCTATTTTGCTTTTTTTGGAGAAAGTTTGTTTTCAGACTGTGGTATAGCTGGTAAAGAATCAAACTCTTGTCACTTCCTTTTTTTCTGAGACATCATCATGGCAAGTAAATAGAAGAATCCCAGTGATGTCTAGTACTGGACCAAAGGCTACATGGTGAAGTCTAGAATTTAGGAATTGTAATCTCTGATGAGTGATTGCTTTGATGATCTGAGACTTGTCACTTCTGTCTTTTTTTATCTTTTATCCTGACACTGAGCTATTCTCCACTCTAATCACACTTGCCTATTTCATTGTAGCACCAGAAGATTAATTGCTAAATGCCTGCCTAGAGCTCAGGGGAGGACAAAAAGTTAATAAAAAGGAGCTGCCAAAAATGTTGCACTGTCAGTTTTTTAAAATATCAGAATATCTAGTATGCTTTTCCACACATTTTCATCTGTCAAAACCTTACTCATTTTCCAAGGCTATGGAAGATGTGATTTTACCTTTTTTGTGTGTGAACTTTTCCCTTGTCTTCAGTCAGAATAAATCAATATCTTCTCCTTAATACTCCCAAAACTTTGTTTTCAACTTTGTTACAAAATTGCTCACAGTCCCTTTGTAGCACGGTTGTATATGTGTCTGCATGCAAACAGTTTCTTTCCATTTAAAATATACTTTCAAGGTTTACTATTGAACAAATTAGAGACATCATAACATCATAGGAAGAGCTGTGGTTCTACATATTATTGTATAAATCCCATAAACTAAATTAATCTAGGATTTCTTATTATAACATTATCAAAGGTAACATCTTTTACCTTAGTGTACATCAAAGTGGAATGAGCTAGTTGAGGAAAAATATCTGGCAGAAAACCAACAAAAAACAGGAGAAATAAGAGCAAACTTCCCTTGTGATTGAGCTGACAAAGATGGCCTTTCGTAGCATTACCTGGGGAGTGATGATACTCTATGAGATCAATTCTGTATTTCATTACTCATCCTAGGAGGATTGTTTAGCAAAAGGAAGATTAGATTTTTACTCTAGAACACAGGTTTGTTCTGGATTATGTGTGTGTGTGTGTGTGTGTGTGTGTGTGGTGGGGAGTATTTTGACAGCATTTCAAGCACCTTATTGTCTTCTCTGTAGTATTCTCCTGCTTCAACGACACTCTTCTTTCTGCATCTCATGTGAACTTGTGAATTCTCACACCTCTCCGTTTAGACCTGTGGGTGTGCTTGGGCACAAGCCCTGTCTTCAGTATTACCTCACCCATCCTGTTCCTTGTGCAGAGAATACTCATGTATTATTACATGAAAGTTATTACAAGAAAGTTACATTTTCTCCTAACGCTGTTGCTGTCATATTATCTCCAGAGTCAATCACCCTTCTTATATAACAAGCTCGCAAATTATCCAATTCTTTCTCCTTTCCTTGTAAATGATATAATTGTTGCCCTTTCTTATGGAAATTCAACTTTCTTTTCTATCCTAACCACCATGAAGGCTGGTGGTCAGCTCTCTGCTTGTCATTGTCAAAAAAAGGTGAAGGAAATGTGGAAAGATGTACAATGCAAACAGAGGCTAATTTTGACTTGCCACCGTAGAAATCAGATTTTGTTTATTTTTATAGTGTGTGTGGATGTGGTTGTGGGTGGGTATGTGTGGGTGTGTGCCCATTATGATGTTGGCAAAATCTTACCTGAGAGTCACACAATAATATTATATGTTCTACTGAATATACAGGTATTTGCATGTATATGTGTATCAAGAATAATCAGGGGAAGAATGTATTCTAGTAAATATGGAAATACAGTAATCATAAAGATGATTTTAACACAAATAAGTTTAAATTACTTGGAAAAAAATCAAAGCAATTGTTTGCCAACATACATTCTCCAGAAATCAAGTTGTTGTGTTAAGGATATATCTAATGAAGTGAGTTTGTAAAAACTAAGTTAAACAAATTATGCAAAAGCTATTCAGAAATCATTCAGTCAAATTTCTTCAAACCTTGGGTATACTGATTAGTGTGATTGATTCTCCAAGGCAAGATAAAAAATTGTACCTTCACAAAGTTCATTTGCTCATGGAATCCTAGTTCCTGGAAGATATTCCATTTAATTCATGTTCCTTAATATAACATTTTGGATTAATCAAACGGAGAAACCTCTTTAAATTTGAGCAACCATTATAAATGCTGAGCTTCATTCTTAAAAATGTGAGCACTCATTATGGCACAACTCTGGTACCGGAGTCCTAGCCTCCTGGTTTTTCATTTTATCTATTTGTCTACTACCCTTGGAAAGAAAAATAAATGACTATAATGAAAAGATAGGTTATAAATATTGATTGGGAAGCATTCATTTTTTATTTAATGGACAAAGATAAAAATTATATACCTACCAGCCATGTAAAATACTGGACAGAAATGACACATCAGGGTCTGAATTTATAGCTAAAATAGAAAGTATAAAATTCACCATAAATCCTGCAGTCTAGCTTTGATCTCAAGCATATTGACCTCTCCTGTGTTTATGGAAAAGGTTTTACTGTAAATCTGAGGAAAAGTCATCTTACGTTAAACATACATTTGTGTAAAATTCACCTCATTGTCAATGTCATCCTTATTCAATTTAAACACTTTTTCAGTTAAATGGCCTATTTCATACATCAATAGTGGCAAAGGCAAATAATAGAAAATAAGTCTTGAGAGAGAGGTGTTTCATGTGAATATAAATGAACATGTATAAAGCAAAAGCAAACTGTATGACTTTTATAGGTGAAGGACATGAAGTAAGTACTGTGACTTCAAACCAAAATAATTTTGCAAAAAATAAAAAAATGAAATTGGAGTAAATATACTCATAATTTGTTTTATTTTCAAAAATGATGTTACATTACTCCTAAGAAATGTTTTATTAATGTTAAAATCAAGTTAATTTTATCAAATTCCATATTTCTTCTATCTTATGATTTTAAATAAATGATACTTATCTTGCACTTATCATAGAATGTTATACATAGCATCTTTCATTTGTTTGCCTTTCCAAAT
The DNA here is from genome assembly GCF_010015895.1 of Lontra canadensis. NCBI lineage: Eukaryota > Metazoa > Chordata > Mammalia > Carnivora > Mustelidae > Lontra > Lontra canadensis. Next base: position 10,198,559 of record NW_022631016.1, on the reverse strand, counting down.
AATGTCTCAAATAATAACAAAATGACATCCATTTCGGGATATGTTTCCATCAAATGATGAGGCTCTATGTTTATTTATCTATACTTGTAATTTGATTTTATTTGACTCCTATAATGAATTTTCGTGTTGATAAATTGGTTTTCAATATTGAAACTCTTGTTTATGCTAATTCACCTCATAGAGACCTAACCTATAACCTTGGTCTTATTAGAACAATGTTTTCTATATTCAGATGATTTACATTTATTGATTTAATTATGATTCCTTCATCCACCCACAACTGTAAATACCTACTATATGGCAGTCAGTGAAGAGAGAGAAGACTTCCTCTCAATGGTAGATTGCTTTTGATTGGGTGTAGAAGTCTTCAGTTATAAATGAATAAACAAAACATGAAATATGGAGTATCACTCAGCAGAGAGTGAAAACAAGACAACAGACCAGAGATTGACTGGCTACTTCAAGGGCCGGCCAGGTAAACCCCACAAATGCAGGAAGGTGTCAGCCCATGACAGCATCAGGGGGAAATGCTTCATGGGCAGAGGGAAGAGCTAAGGCAGGATTGAGCTTATATTTTTTTTAAATAACAAAAGACCCATTTGCTCTGACAGCTGTGGTTTGGGGGTGGTGATAAGGGGCAAAATTAGAGAGGTAGATGGAACCAGGTTAGATAAAGATTGATAAGATAGTACAAAAGTTTAGAAATTATTCTAAGTCCTTTGGAAACTGCCGTACATCTTTCCTTAGAGATATAGCATGGCTTGGTTGTGTCAATTCGATAATATTTTTCAAAGATAAAAAGCCACTGAGTTTGATTTTCATCGTAATATCCCAATAGGTATTTCTTAGAGTCACCTTTAGTAATTTTTTATATTTTCTACTCTACTTAGGAATGACAATGATTATGTATGCACGGCATTTTATATTTCAAAGATATTTTCACATGTATTGCTGCATAAGATCTTCATAATATCCTTACATACTCTGTTTAGAGACCATAAAAATGGCACTGTTTGGCATTGGGGACTCCGGGGCCAAATTACATCCAGGTTCTGCTACTTAACTGTGTGACCTTGGACAAATTACTTAACCTCTCTGAGTTTCTTACGCTTCATCCATATAAACCTTATTATTATTATTTTTTGAGTACTCACTGAGGTCATTTACTGACAGTTCCTAGGAGGTGCTGTGTATCTTCTAATCATATTAATTATAATTATATCATACCTCCACATGATATTGTGAGTTTAGTGACAAACCTGAAATACGTTTCTAACAGGGTGACTGTGGTTCCTGGTGAGTAAGTTTGGTTACGTCTTTCCCCTGTTCAAATGGCAAAGCCTAATTTAGAGAGATTTAATGAATTCTCAAACTTTGTCTCAGGAACAATTAAGAGGGAAATTCACCCAGCACTTTAAATTTGACTTTGCTGGTTCCCTTGTGTCTGACAGGAATACCACAGTGTCAGCACATTGTTGTGCATTAGTACAGAATGGAGCAATTTTGAGACAATGACCAAGCTGAATAAATTAGGCTACAATAGAATTTTTTTTTATCATTTTTTAAAATTTATTTTCAGCATAAAAGTATTCATTGTTTTTGTACCACACCCAGTACTCCATGCAATCCATGCCCTCTCTAATACCCACCACCTGGTTCCCCCAACCTCCCACCCCTCCACCTCTTCAAACCCTTCAGATTGTTTTTCAGAGTCCATAGTCTCTTATGGTTCATCTCCCCTTCCAATTTCCCTCAACTCCCTTCTCCTCTCCACCTCCCTATGTCCTCCATGTTATTTGTTATGCTCTACAAATAAGTGAAACCATATGATACTTGACTCTCTCTGCTTAACTTATTTCACTCAGCATAATCTCCTCCAGTCCTGTCCATGTTGATACAAAAGTTGGGTATTCAACCTTTCTGATGGAGGCATAATACTCCATAGTGTATATGGACCACATCTTCCTTATCCATTTGTCCGTTGAAGGGCATCTTGGTTCTTTCCACAGTTTGGCGACCGTGGCCATTGCTGCTATAAACATTGGGGTACAGATAGCCCTTCCTTTCACTACATCTGTATCTTTGGGGTACATACCCAGTAGTGCAATTGCAGGGTCACAGGGAAGCTCTATGTTTAATTTCCTGAGGAATCTCCACACCGTTCTCCAAAGTGGCTGCACCAACTTGCATTCCCACCAACAGTGTAAGAGGGTTCCCCTTTCTCCACATCATGTTGTTTCCTGTCTTGCTAATTTTGGCCATTCTAACTGGTGTAAGGTGATATCTCAATGTGGTTTTAATTTGAATCTCCTTGATGGCTAGTGATGATGAACATTTTTTCATGTGTCTGATAGCCATTTGTATGTCTTCATTGGAGAAGTGTCTGTTCATATCTTCTGCCCATTTTTTGATATGATTATCTATTTTGTGTGTGTTGAGTTTGAGGAGTTCTTTATAGATCCTGGATATCAATCTTTTGTCTGTACTGTCATTTGCAAATATCTTCTCCCATTCCGTGGGTTGCCTCTTTGTTTTCTTGACTGTTTCCTTTGCTGTGCAGAAGCTTTTGATTTTGATGAAGTCCCAAAAGTTTATTTTGGCTTTTGTTTCCTTTGCCTTTGGAGACATATCTTGAAAGAAGTTGCTGTGGCTGATATCGAAGAGGTTACTGCCTATGTTCTCCTCTAGGATTCTGATGGATTCCTGTCTCACGTTGAGGTCTTTTATCCATTTTGAGTTTATCTTTGTGTACGGTTTAAGAGAATGGTCGAGTTTCATTCTTCTACATATAGCTGCCCAGTTTTCCCAGCACCATTTATTGAAGAGACTTTTTTCCACTGTATATTTTTTCCTGTTTTGTCGAAGATTAACTGACCATAGAGTTGAGGGTCCATATCTGGGCTCTCTATTCTGTTCCACTGGTCTATGTGTCTGTTTTTATGCCAGTACCATGCTGTCTTGGTGATCACAGCTTTGTAGTAAAGCTTGAAATCAGGTAACGTAATGCCCCCAGTTTTATTTTTGTTTTTCAACATTTCCTTAGCAATTCGGGGTCTCTTCTGGTTCCATACATATTTTTGGATTATTTGCTCCAGTTCTTTGAAGAATACCAGTGGAAGTTTGATTGGAATGGCATTAAAAGTATAGATTGCTCTAGGCAGTATAGACATTTTAACAATGCTTATTCTTCCGAACCAAGAGCATGGAACGGTCTTCCATCTTTTTGTGTCTTCTTCAATTTCTTTCATGAGTGTTCTGTAGTTCCTCGAGTACAGATCCTTTACCTCTTTGGTGAGGTTTATTCCCAGGTATCTTATGGTTCTTGGTGCTATAGTGAATGGAATCAATTCTCTAATTTCCCTTTCTGTATTTTCATTGTTAGTGTATAAGAAAGCCACTGATTTCTGTACATTGCCTTTGTATCCTGCCACGTTATGAATTGCTGTATGAGTTCTAGTAGTTTAGGGGTGGAGTCTTTTGGGTTTTCCATATAAAGAATCATGTCATCTGTGAAGAGAGAGAGTTTGACTTCTTCATTGCCAATTTGGATACCTTTTATTTCTCTTTGTTGTCTGATTGCTGTTGCTAGGACTTCTAATACTATGTTGAACAAGAGTGGTGAGAGTGGGCATCCTTGTCGTGTTCCTGATCTCAATAGGAAGGCTGCAAGCTTTATCCCATTGAGGATGATATTTGCTGTGGGTTTTTCATAGATAGATTTGATGAAGTTCAGGAATGTTCCCTCTATCCCTATACTTTGAAGCGTTTTAATCAGGAACGGATGCTGGATTTTGTCAAATGCTTTTTCCGCATCAATGAGAGGACCATGTGGTTCTTCTCTCTTCTCTTATTAATTTGTTCTATCACATTGATTGATTTGCGAATGTTGAACCATCCTTGTAGCCCAGGAGTGAATCCCACCTGGTCATGGTGAATAATCTTTTTAATGTGCTGTTGGATCCTGTTTGCTAGGATCTTGTTGAGAATCTTAGCATCCATATTCATCAGTGATATTGGTCTGAAATTCTCCTTTTTGGTAGGGTCTTTGCCTGGTTTGGGATCAGGGTAATGCTGGCTTCATAGAAAGAGTCTGGAAGTTTTGCTTCTGCTTCAATTTTTTGAAACAGCTTCAGGAGAATAGGTGTTATTTCTTCTTTGAAAGTTTGGTAGAATTCCTCAGAGAATCCATCAGGTCCTGGGCTCTTTTTTTTAGGGAGGTTTTTGATCACTGCTTCAATCTCATTACTAGATATCGGTCTATTTAGGTTGTTGATTTCTTCCTGGTTCAATTTGGGGAGTTTATAGTTTTGCAGGAATGCATCCATTTCATCTAGGTTGCTTAGCTTATTGGCATATAACTGTTGATAATAACTTCTGATGATTGTTTCTACTTCCTTGGTGTTAGTTGTGAACTCTCCCTTTTCATTCATAATTTTATTAATTTGGGCTTTCTCTCTTTTCTTTTGGATTAGTGTGGCCAATGGTTTATCGATCTTACTGATTCTTTCAAAAAACCAGCTTCTAGTTTCATTGATACATTCTACTGTATCTCTGGTTTCTACCTCATTGATCTCTGCTCTAATCTTGATTATTTCCCTTCTTATGTATGGAGTTGGTTTGATTTGTTGTTGATTCTCCAGTTCTTTAAGGTGTAGAGACAGCTGGTGTATTCTGGATTTTTCAATTTTTTTGAGGGAGGCTTGGATGGCTATGTATTTCCCCCTTAGGACCACCTTTGCTGTATCCCATAGGTTTTGGACTGAAGTGTCTTCATTCTCATTGGTTTCCATGAATTGTTTCAGTTCTTCTTTGATCTCCTGGTTAATCCAAGCATTCTTAAGCAAGGTGGTCTTTAGCTTCCAGGTGTTTGAGTTCCTTCTGAACTTTTCCTTGTGATTGAGCTCCAGTTTCAAAGCATTGTGATCTGAGAATATGCAGGGAATAATCTCAGTCTTTTCATATCAGTTGAGTCCTGATTTGTGACAGTATGTGGTCTATTCTTGAGAATGTTCCACGTGCACTTGAGAAGAATGAGTATTCTGTTGTTTTAGGGTGGAATGTTCTGTATATATCTATGAGGTGCATCTGGTCCAATGTGTCATTCAGTGCTCTTGTTTCTTTATTGATTTTCTGCTTCGATGATCTGTCTATTTCTGAGAGAGGCGTGTTAAGATCTCCTATTAATGTATACATATCAATATGACTCTTTATCTTGATTAACAGTTTGCTTATGTAATTGGCTGCTCCCATATTGGGGGCATAGATATTTACAATTGTTAGATCATCTTGGTGGATAGTCCCTTTAAGAATTATGTAGTGTCCTTCTGTATCTCTGACTACAGTCTTTAGTTTAAAATCTAATTTATCTGATATGAGAATAGCTACCCTGGCCTTCTTTTGAGGCCCATTGGCATGAAAGATGCTTCTCCATCCCTTCACTTTCAGTCTGGGTGTATCTTTAGGTTCAAAATGGGTCTCTTGTAGACAACATATGGATGGGTCCTGTCGTTTTATCTATCCAATCTGCAACCCTGTGCCATTTTATGGGTGCATTTAGGCCATTCACATTGAGAGTGATTATTGATAGATACGTTTTTATTGACATCATGTTACCTTTGAAGTCTTTCTTTCTGTAGATTGTCTCTATATATTTCTGTTCAATGCTATTCTTAGGATCTTTCCTCTTTTATAGAACCCCCCCCCCTTAATATTTCCTGCAGTGTCGTCTTGGTGGTTGCATAGTCTTTTAAGCCTTGCTGGTCTTGGAAACTCTTTATCTCTCCATCCATTTTGAATGTCAGTCTTGCTGGATAAAGTATTCTTGGCTGCATATTCTTCTCATTTAGTGCCCTGAATATATCTTGCCAGCCCTTTCTGGCTTGCCAGGTCTCTGTGGACAGGTCTGACGTTATTCTGATGGGCTTTCCTCTGTAAGTAAGGAGCCTCTTTGTCCTAGCAGCTTTCAAGAGATTATACCTACAATTATGATTCCTCAATTTGACTATCAGGTGCCTTGATGTTTTTCTGGAATCTATAATCTTGGGTGGAGACCGTTCGGCCTCTAGTACATGAACGCTGGTTCCATTCGCGAGATTGGGAAAATTTTCATGAAGAACTTGTTCCACTATATCTTCTAGACTTCTTTCTTTCTCCTCCCCTTCAGGGATTCCAATAATTCTGACGTTGGAACGTTTCAGAGCGTCATTTATTTCCCTGATTCTGTTTTCATGGTTTCTAAGCTGTTTGTTCCAGGCTTCCTCTTGATCCTTTCTCTCTATCTGTTTGTCCTCCAGATCACTAATTCTATCTTCTGTCTCAGTTACCCTACCTTTGATAGAATTTAGATTAGATTGGAACTCATTGAGAGCATTGTGAACCTCAGCCCTGGTAGCCTTTAGCTCTGCCCTAACATTGTGAATGTCCTGTTTGGTCGCTTTCAGCTTGGCCCTAATCAATTCCGTTTGGTCATCCATGGCTTTCTCCAACCTAGCTATTGCCTGGATAATTGTTAGCCTGAATTCTCTTTCCTACATATTGTCTATGTTGATAGCCATTAGCTCTGTTGCAGAAGGTCCATCCTCTGTATTTTTCTTCTGTTGGGCGTTCCTCCTCCTAGTCATTTTGGTGAGAGATGACTGAACAGATGTAGCTGGTTGTATCAACCATGGTGCAGTCTGGGTTCACCCTGGAACACATCTGAGCAATCAGGATTCCCCACCCAAATGAGAGAAAAAAGAAAAGAAAAAGAAAAAATAAAAGAGAGAGAGAGAGAGACAGGAAAGAAAGGGAAGATGAAAGAGAAGGTTCAGCCCAAATGGACCCCAAGGTAAGATTTATGAGGTATACAAACAAAAACAGACAAACAAAAAGACTGATAAAAGTATATAACAAGAGAAAAAAATATATATATGCAAATAAAGGAAGAACCTTGTCGAAAAGAACCCCAAGTGTAAGATTTATATACTATCAGGACAAACACAAAAACACAGAAACACTGGTGGAAGAAAAAGATGGGAGAGTGGTTATAAATTCTCAGTGTGGGCAAGGAAGGTGGTTTTGATTCTTACTGGATGTATCTTGATATCTTTGTTAAAGGACTCAACTTTCCTAGGCTAAAGGGGGATTAAATATTGGTTTACCTATAGGGGTAGTATTGATTGGGGAAAGGGGATTACTTTGAAGTTTAACTCTATACGAATATTAGAAAATAAAAATAAAAAAGGAATAAACTAAACTAAACTAAAATTTAAAAAAATTCAAAAAATAGAAATGCAAAAGAAAAACACAGGTGTATGTATCAAAAAGTTCAGGTTAGAAGGTTATTATGGAATTTGATGTACTGGACAGCTCGCTGTGATGGTAAATAGGTTAAAAAATTATCTATATAAAAAAAAATGAGCCAGAATAGTGGGACCAAGTTAAAAAATAAAAGTTGTCCTATGAAGTAGTGGTGGTGGTTCTCTTGTAGTCTTTTTTTTTTCTTTCCTGGTTGGTTTTCTGGGGGAGGGGCCTGCCATGTGGGTTTTCAGTCCATGATGTTCCCTGAGTTAAGTCCTCCAGTCCCCCTCAAGGGGGTGGGCTCTGAGGAAACCGGTTTTCTCAGGCTTTTGTTCTCTGGAGGTTTTTATGTTTGTTCACCTTTTTTTTTTTTTTTCCCTCTCGCCTTGACCGCTTTTGATGGTTTTTGAAGTTTAGAGGAACGCAAACTGCGCCCCAACCTCCCTCTCAGAGAGAAGCCTCAGTCTGCTCTTCTGTGGGTGCCGCAGAGCCCAGATAAATCCCCCCTTGGCCGCTGGCAGAGCAGGTTCCGAGTCGCGGTCCTTGGGGACGCAGGACCTTCTGCTTGTACCCAAAACCACGGCGGCGGCGGCTGTCTGGGCAGCTCCAGACCGCCCGAGAGGTTCCCGGCAGCGATCGCACGCTGACATTTTCCCGCCGGCCCGGGCTGGGGGTGCCTGGTCTTTCTGGGTCTGAGAGCGCCCGGCTCGCGCGCCCCTCTCTCAGGGGAGGCTGTGGGTCACGCGCGTGCCTCAGGCTCTGAGAGTCGGAAAGCACCAGGCTGGGCCTTCGCGCGCCTCTCTCAGGGCAGAGTCCGGGGCGCGCGTCTCAGGCTCCAAGACGTTGGCGCGTGTCAAGAGCGCCGGCTGGGCCTTCGTACCTCTCTCGGGGGAGGGGCAGGGGCGCGCGCACCTCAGGCTCTGTAGCAGGGCTCGCGCCTTCTGCCGGCCGGCGTGGCTCGCATCCGCTCACAGGGGCCAGAACCCACGCGCTCTCGGGCGCGCCGGCGGCTCGGGGACCAAGACCTGGTGTCTCCGCCGCACTCTCTCCGGCTCCGCGCCAGGGGAGGCTGTCCTGGGACCGGGGACTTCAGCCCCTGTCCCTAGCCGCCCCGATTCCCACCATGTCCCCCCGCGATCTTTGTGCTCTTTCGGGGCGCTTTCAACCAGTCTCCAAGTTCATGCTGGTCCCCAGACGCGGGGCACTCTCGCTCGTATTGGGGCTGTTACTTTCCAACCGGTCCCCTCTGGTGGCTCCTCCCCCTTTCGTTTATCTTCCGATGTCAGTCCGACGTTCCCACCGCGCTTTACCGGCCCAGGGGCGTCTTCTGCCCCTGTAGAGATCCAGACGCGTGTAATTCTGATCTCAGGCGGATTTCCTGGGTGATCGGAGTTCTTTGGTAGGTAATCAGCTCACTTTAGGCTACAGGTTGAAAAGGCGCCTCCTCCTACTTCCCCGCCATCCTGTCTCCCCTCTACAATAGATTAAAAAAAAAATTATTTGGGGCATCTGGGTGGTACAGTGGGTTAAAGCCTCTGCCTTCGGCTCAGGTCATGATCCCAGGGTTCTGGGGTCGAGCCCCGCATCGGGCTCTCTGCTCAGCGGGGAGCCTGCTTCCCCCTCCCCCTCTGCCTGCCTCTCTGCCTACTTGTGATCTCTTTCTCTGTCAAGTAAATAAACAAAAATCTTTTTAAAAATTTATTTTATTTATGTATCTGAGAGGAAGATTGTGTGTGTATGAGAGAGAGAGGACAATCAGGGGAGAGGGAGAAGGAGATTCCTCCCACTGAACAGGAAGCCTGATGCAGGACCCTGAGATCATGACCTGAGCCAAAGATGGACACTTAACCCACTGAGCCACTCAGGCGCCCCAAGCTTCAATAGATTTTATTCCCTATTAACATTAGCTATTATTTTAGGATTTTCCCCATTTCTTAGCCTATTCACAGTACACAAGAGGAAAACACATTGAAGACATGTCTACGAATTGTTGTTGTCTCCTTCTATTAGCAGGCACACAAATATATAATTATCAAAAAAGCTCTAGGATGTTCTAATGTAAGACTGACTCAAATAATCAACATAGCCTTACTGCCTAAATACAGTTTTCTGTTTTCTTTTTTTAATATTTAGTTGTACCTGGATTTCTGAGGGACATTTAATTTTGTTTTCAAGTTAAAAAAGGAGTGGAGTTTTAATAAATGTAAACAAGTTCTTTTTTTTTTTTCTAATTTAATCATGTTATTTGTTTAAGGCAATAGCATTTAGAGAAAACGAAGAAAACATGGGCCTGGTAATCATGGGATATTAATTTGGGGATATTACAAAGCACATGCCTCTGGGCTTATCTAAACACACATTGCAATGGCTCTTCAGGGAGTCAATATTATTTTGTGATTTATTTCCTTATACCCTTACTGTGCTGACCTGTGCTTGCCCACTCACTCTCAGATCCAGTTTTTTCTCTTAACTAACTATTTTCATGCCGACTAACCACTGATAGACCCTAGGGGAAAATTATGGGGTCAGAAGATGGGAGAAGCCCCTATCTCTTTTTCCGCTCCAGGGGTTATTTCTAGAATTAGCTGGATCTCATCTGTGGTTCTTCTCACTGGAAGCTCTGGATCCAAGGCTTAGGCAACCCCACCTCCTCCCGATAGCTGAGAGTGCCTTGGTGGTTCTGTTCATTATGATGATCTCACCATCTGCTCTTTACTCTCTCAGCTTTTTGACTCCTTAGAAACTATTTCATTCTGTTGAAATACCTGACTTGGGCTCCGTTTTTTGCTTTTTGGTTTGTTTGTTTTTGTTTTTTTCCTGACAGATACACTGACTTATGACCTAACACCTCAGAATTAATACTGTGTAACATCTTCACATTTGGCATGATACAAACCTAAAATCTTACTGGTTTGGAATATTTATCATTCAGACCAAAGTGTTCCAATTATTCAACAAAAATTCCACAGTTTAGACTCACAGCATAAAATTATCAAGTTAAAATAAGCATAAAAACGCCTGAGCTTCTAAGGATAGCTGGAAATTAGTTTCTTCACTTTGTTCTGCAAGAATCTAAGCCCACTTGAATTTGCATTGTTTTAAAAAATTGAGGATGTTGTTTTAACTGGTTTCTTTGAAGTGCTTCATCTGGCATTCTTTAGCAGACAAAGGGTGTTGAATTCAGCGTTCTCGGGAGAGTAAAAATATGTCCACTGAATATGAAGGAGCACGATTACATTCTAGAAAATCAATGCAATCCGAATCTCTTTCTTATAGGGGCAAACATCCCACGTATCAATGAATTATGGGTCGGTCATTCATCTCAGGACTTTAGAATTGATGACCGTGAAGAGAACCCTAGCCCAAGCCTTCAGGACAGGCTGAACTGCAGTCACTTATTCTGATCAATAAGTTAGGAAGTTATGCAAAAAAATATCTTTAAGTTACAGTATGAAATATTTTGATGCTTTAAGTAATAACCTTTCAGTTTTTCAGAAAATCATCTGACAAAATATCTTTTCTTAGAAAAAATTAATTGTTTGCATTTATTATTTTATTTATGCAGTGGACAATGTTATAAGCATGGCAAGACATTTTTAAAAATCTCAATATCCCTAAAAGGTAAGTACAATTATTATCCATGTTGCCGATGAAAAACAGAAGCTCATAGTTAAGTGCCTTGCTCAAATTTACTTAGATGGCAGAGGGTGGTCTCACCCCAGAGACCAAGCTTTTAACACATCTAATATGTTCCATTTCAGTGTCCTGGTAAGTTGTTTAGAGGCATAGCTAAAGCTGGGCAAATTCAGCACATGCTAAATACCAGAAAAGAAAGTGTTCGAGACTAATTTGGGGGTGGCCTCCAACTTCTAGTGCCGTTATTTTCATGAGTAATTTATCTTGGTACATATAATTGGTTCCAATGTAATTGGTTTGCCTGTTTATTCCTACATATAAATGAGTATCTGATTCATTTAGAGTAATATTCCTGTGTGGTTTTCCATACACCTACCTTGATTTATGGGATCTCTTGGCTTTATGGGTTTAAAATACCTAAGGAAAGCCAAAGAATCTGTATTTTTTTTAGTATTCATTATATGTCATCAAAATTGAAAACCACCACAGCGCACTTTGAGATCCTTGAAGGTAGAGGCTGTGTCTAACAGTGATCCTGGTATAAAAAGCATTCAGTAAATGCTTGTTGAATACAAGGAGTGAACAAATCATCAGGATATAGTCAAAGCTTTGACATCATAAAATATGAGGCAAGAGGGATAATTCTAGAACTACTGTCTTTAGGAATCCAGATCAGCTCTAGTAAAGGATGTCTGTTCAAAGGTCTCATATGGAGATTCTGGTAACATCTGTTATAATTCAGCACTTCCAAGAACATAGAGGAAAAACCATCCGGGTAGGAGTAAATTTCATGACCTAAGAGTGAATTAGAGTAAACAATGGAGCTGATATCAGTGGATAAGAAAATGGGTAAATGTTACCACAAGGATTGGGAGAATAGAGAAGGTGACCAAAGACCAAGTCAAGGAGGGACTACATGTCTGGGGAAACAGAGGACCAAGGCCACCCAGCTGGTCATGAACTTCTTTCATACCTGTGAACCGAGGTTCTGCTTCTAAATTCATCTATGATCTGAGGATGTGATAAGGGCCTCTTCCAGAATCACTCATTGAGTCTAGAGGTGCATAAGAACAGATGAGCAATAGCTCCTAGTAAGTGGATAGAAGAGACAATGTAGGAAAATTGGGACTTTTTGTACTCAGACCAAGGGCAGATGTGTCCTCGGTCACCTTTATTGAACAATGTTCTGAATTTGTCGATAATCTTTCAAACACAAACCAGATGTTCTTTGCTTTCTTCTATTTGATTCTGTCCCTGAATTACATATAATAAAATTGTTTAAAGAAGCTGCCAACTGTAGGTCATAGAGTTAGAAAAAGTTACATTTCTTTGACATTCATTTTGTGAACTTTAAATGATAGAGTTTTGGTAGAGTTTCAGTTCTTCCCTGAAGGTCCAATGTAATTATTTATATGTTACATACATTAGTAGCTCAGTGTAAGTTGAGCTTTCTATATCATGAAACTGAGAGTAGATACTTTCTTTTGTTTTTAAAGATTTTATTTATTTATTTATTTATTTATTTATTTATTTATTTGACAGAGAGAAAGAGAGAGAGCAAACACAATCAGCGGGAGCCACAGGCAGTTGGAGAGGGAGATGCAGGATTCCCCACTGTGCAGGGATCCCAATGTGGGGCTCCATCCCAGGACCCTGAGATCATGACCTGATCCAAAGGCAGAGGCTTAACTGACTCAGGCACCCAGGCACCCCGAGTAGATGTTTTCACAGAGAAAATATGTGAATAGATAAGAAAAATATGAGTTTCAAAACTAGCAAATTGTGTTTTTGTACCCTCTCAATGTACATTGTGTAGATTAATTTAAAACTCTTGCATTTTCAAAATTATGATATAAAACTCCATTAAATTTCTGGAAATGACAATGTAGTTAACAATGATCCAACTATATATAATATAGTATATAGTATATATATTATACATATATAATATATGTTATAGGAGACACATTTGGATATTTTTTTAAAAAGTTCTTGGGACACCTGGGTGGCTCAGTGGGTTAAGCAGCTGCCTTAGGCTCAGGTCACGATTCCAGTGTCCTGGGATTGAGTCCCACATCGGGCTCCTTGCTTGGCAGGGAGCCTGCTTCTCCCTCTGCCTCTGCCTGCCTCTCTGTCTGCCTGTGGTTGCGCACTCTCTCTCTCAAATAAATAAAAATAAATAAATAAATAAAATATTTAAAAAAAAATAAAAAGTTCTTCCATGACAGTGGTTTTCTTAAATATAACTGCAGGAAAATAAAGTCCTTTCTAGTGAGAGAATGCTAGATTTTCTTTCTGCCTGCCTCTCTGTCTGCCTGTGGTTGCACACTCTCTCTCTCAAATAAATAAAATAAATAAATAAATAAAATATTAAAAAAAAAAGTTCTTCCATGACAGTGGTTTTCTTAAATATAACTGCAGGAAAATAAAGTCCTTTCTAATGAGAGAATGCTAGATTTTCTTTTTGTTCTTGCAAATGGAGAATTCATTCATTGGTTCCTGAGTTTGAGAAAATTTGTTTAGATATCATCATCAAAAGATTCAGTCTGAATTCACGCATACCATTAATCTGACCTTCATTATTAGAGTCCAGAGGGCTGCTGTTTGTCTCCTTATACCCATCTCCTGGTTCATTGAGTAATTCTCATGTCAACTTTTAATCTTTGGCGTTATATACAGAATATGGAAAATTCTGAATCTCAGCAATGCTGAATGAAAATAAAATAAAAAAAATACACTACTATAAGGGTGCCTGGGTAGCTCAGTGGATTAAGCATCTGCCTTAGGCCCAGGTCATGATCTCAGGGTCCTGGGATCAAGCCCCTCATCGGGCACTCTGCTCAGCGGGGAGCCTGCTTCCCCCTCCTTCTCTCTGCCTGCCTCTCTGCCTACTTGTGATCTCTGTCAAATAAATAAATGAAATCTTAAAAAAATTAAAAAATAAAAATATACTACTACAAAGATGATGTTTCCAATTTGTTTAATATTTTCTTGAACGATTATGTAATACTTTGAATAACACAAAAAAACTGAGTGATCATAACCTATTTTAGGATTTTATCATCCTGTTAGGTTATTCCACCTTCTTAAATTTTATGATTCTTTTAGTCTTTTGTATCATAGTTAGACACAATTATGAGTAATAATGAATAATAATGAAGTGGGTTTCAAAACATAGGAAAATGTCACTAAGAACCACAATGAATTTAAGATTTATAAAAATAATTCTAATGAAATTATATTGTATTTTCAAGATAAAATGACTTTCATTTTTAAAAACAAACAATTTCTTTTCATTTTTAAAAAATTACTTCTGACAAAGAATGAAAGCCTTGAAATATCAATATGTATAAATAGTTGGAACTGCTCAAATGAGGCCACCAGGAGCTTCCTTCTTCAATGTTCCCTTCATGTTTCCATGACTCCTTGATACCACTTTTGATTAGAGTTGAGATAAGGTTTTTTCTTGCAAATTGTAACACTATCACTTTTCCCCACAATGTATAAAAGACCCATTGTTGAATAATTGTAACATTGAATAATTGTATGTAATTTTTGATTGTCACAATATGGACCTAAGAGGTCTTTTTCTTCTAGTTCTACAGAAACATCAAGAGAAAAAGCAGGGTTCTTGACCTTTCATATGAGAGGTTTCCCAAAGAGCATGACCATACTAAGGGAAAATAGTAAAATAGATCCTTTCATTCTTTGTTCCCTCATCCAATGATTTGTAAGAAATATTGCTCCTGAGAGAAGAAGAAAAAGAAAATAGCACACACCTACAAATGGTTCTGCAGTATTACATCACAAATTCATACAACTTAGGGGCGCCTGGGTAGCTCAGTCAGTTAAGCATCTATCTTTGGTTCAGGTCACGATCCCAGAGTCCTGGAATCCCTCAGCCTGCTGCTCCCCTGCTTGTGCGCACTCTCTCTCTCTGTCAAATAAATAAATAAATAAATAAATAAATCCCTTAAAGAAAATAAAATAAATTCATACAACTTAATTATATAAAACAGTTCAGATTCAAAATTTAAAATGTGCCAAATAATACCTTCTAAATGCCTGACAGAGCAAAAGCAAACATTCTCTGGTAAAACTCAGTTTCAATCCTGACCTCAAATAATTCCCATGGAAAAGTTCCACAAATATAAACTCACAATCACAAATCACAAAACACATAAGGAAAAAAGGCAGCATTTTGCAGGACCAGCAGAGGAAGTAGAAAACAGAATGAGATCCATAATGATATCAGATATTAGAATTATCAAATGAAATATAAAATAACTGTATTAAAATGTTTAAAGAAATACAAGTTATTGCAAGTATATTTTTAACAAGAGCTATATAAAAACAAATAGATTTGAAAGGATAATAAAGGGAAATATAATTATGATAATTGAAATCAGTAGTAAGTAGACAGGTTTAAATGCAGATTAGGGGCATCTGAAGACATCAGTGAGTTTAAAGATAAATCTAAGGAAATAATACAAAATACAACACAGAGAGGTAAAGAGATTTTAAAAAAGGGTTTCAAGAAAATAGAAAGTCAATGTGAGAAGGAATATCACATATCTAATTATTGTTCTTAAAGACATGGTGGGGGGGAAGAGATGAGGTAAGAGAATTTTCCACTGATTATATGTAACAGTATACATATTTTTGAAAGCTCAAGAAGAACAAGCAGGATAAATAAAGAGAATATTTTACCTAAATAGATCACAGTGAAAGTCCAAATCATCAATGAGAGAATTAGGTTTTCAAAAGCTTCTAGAGCAAAAAGATCTTCAAAGGCATGAAAATTATCCTGACAGCTGACTACTTTTCAACCACAAAAATAGAATCCAGTAGACAGTGAAGAAAAAATGTCATAATGTGCTTATGGGAGAAAAAAAAAACAGAACTCAGAGCTGTTTATCAGCTGAAAGTATCTGTCACAAAAGAGAGAAATATAAAGACATTTTCAGACAAACAAAAATTTTGAGTGTTTACCACCATAGACCTTCTCTAAGGTAAATAATAAGGGATTTTCTTAAGGCAGAAATGAAAGTGATCCTACATGGAATATATAAAATAAGAAAATGAAAAAGACAAGAGAATAAAGTAGCAAATATATTGGTAAATCTAAGTGGATAAATTGAAAACCTTATCAAGTAAATACTAATCAGTAACACACTAAAAGAAAGCTGATGAAATTATATTAAAATGATAAAAAATCACTTTGGGGGCAAAAAACATCATTGGAGACAAAAGTCTGTGTACAATAATAAGCTTCCCCTCATCAGAAATGTGTAGCAAGTTGATGCACCCAAGAACATAGGTCACAGCAAGTATGTAGCAAACTCTGAGAAGGTCAAGTAGAAATAGACCATCTGCCATCATGTTGGGAAGATGTTGAGCAGTTTTTGACTTATTATCAATACTATCAGTGGAACCATAGAAGATTTAAACAAACCACTCAACAAACTAGATCTATTGTGCAAACATACAACATGAAGTATATCTGAATAGTGCGCACATCCTAGGACATGAAGCAAGTCTCAGACACTTTCAAAAGAACAAAATGCTCTGTGATTATGAGCATCTAAGTTAAAAAAACAAACAAAAATAACTTAAAAAATAACATATTTTGAAATTTAGAAAAAAACAAGGCAAAGATCAATAACTCCTCAAACAAATAAGAAATTATATCGTTAATTAGAAAATGTTCAGACATCAATGACATAATTCCCTTTGTTCAAACCTTGTGGGATATATCTGTAGTCTTCAATGATCAAACTAGAGAAGGAAGATTGAAAATTGATAAACAAAGCACCTAACTTTAGATGTTATTAAAAAGGGTAGTAAAACAAGTCCAAATAAATTAGAAGTAAATAAATAATAATGAAAAACTTCTGTAGGGCTAGGGACTGTGTCTATCTTAAGCATATAATTTTTTAAACATTGGTGTAGGTTGGTCTGTATACCCCATACTTGTGAACGTGAGCAAACTAACTCCAGAAACTCTGCTTTAGCTCCTGTTCTGTATCCTCTCTTTGACAACGGTGGTCTAAGCAAACCTTTAATATAAAGCAAGATGAAAACTGAATCACATGTAACACTGACTATTCTAAGATCAGTCTTACATTCTGCTTCACAGGTTTTAATACCCAAGTTTCACCAAGTGATTCTAGGGTGACAGGATGGTATACACCTTGAAGAACTACACGATGTGGACTTTCAGATAGCTGCTAAGGAAAGACATAACGGGTTGATATCCCCATCTGTAAAACTGGGATAATGTACCAGAACTACCTTATTTTGTTACTTTGGGGGTTAAATTGGACAAGCTATATAGAATTCCTAATAATGGCTGGAATGTTGATATACTACGTAATGATGAGGTGTCATTTCAACTGGTAATCACGTGCTTGCCACATATGAATTATTGCATGTTCTAATTACTTTGTTTCTTTTCAATTATTCCATCTTAATTTTAAATATTTCTTTGATTCTAGTTGTTATCAAAATTATTAGATTTGTATCTAATAAATGAATTCATTTTCTAAGAGGCAGGACTAATAAATTATTAACCTCTTAGGGCCAATAATTTAACTTTCTTCATTTTTCTCATAATAATAACCATACCTGAGTTTACGTTCCTTTAAAGCAAATCCTGTGATCTAATGAGCTCTACAAGACTCTTGCCACTTTAAAGTGCTTTCAAATTTTAAATAATACTCTGAGCTCCTTCTTCCTTTTGACTGACGGGATTGTAATTCTATTTCTCATGCAATTTTGAATTGCATAAATTAGCAAGCCATTATTAAATATTTTATACCTTGATTGTGCATCTTGATTTTCAAAGGCTTAAACATCTCTGATGTGTTTTTAAAATCAACAACTATTATTTGTTCTTTTGCTCATGACAGGAAAATATTTCTTAAGAGCTTGCAAACAATTGTAATATATTTTTGGGTTGGAGCAATATTCTTGTAGGTTTTTTTTTTTTAAAGATTTTATTTATTCATTTGACAGAGATCACAAGTAGGCAGAGAGTTAGGCAGAGAGAGAGAGGAGGAAGCAGGCTCCCTGCTGAGCAGAGAGCCCGATGCGGGGCTCGATCCCAGAACCCTGGAATCATGACCTGAGCCGAAGGCGAGGCTTTAACCCACTGAGCCACCCAGGTGCCCCTCTTGTAGGTTTTAATAGAATAATTTGAGAGGAGCTATTTATTTTTTCTGGCAAAAGTGAGTTTATACAGGGATTTGAACTGGGACACTTCACCTTTTTCATGAACAATATTTTTATTCTATGAGTAGCCATGAAAAAGCATAAGTCACCATTCTCTTACTGCCTTTTGGCTTCTCATGACGCCTCCTCATTCTTAATCCCTCTAGTGCTTTGCCTTCAGCACTGCTGAAAAAGCACGGTCTGATAAATCCCTTCAAGTGGTCTCACAAGCAGATTCTTATCATTAACTTGGTAAGTAAGTTATAGCATTCACTGAGGGAGTTGGCCCAACACATACCAATTCCCGTTTTTTTTTTTGTTTGTTTTGTTTTGTTTTGTTTTTTAGGATTTGATGACTCCAAGCTAAAATCCTTCCCAAAATTTGCCCTGGTCTACAGTTGTCATAGCTACTCTTTGTTAAGTTTCCCCAAAGATTTGAGTAATAATATTACAAAGTTTTCATGTTATAATTCAAGAGGTGATCACACACGTCATAATACTTAAGGCAACACATTATGTTGCAACCCATAGTTACTTTTTCAGTTGTTTTATTGACATAGTTATATATAGCAAAATGCATCCTTTGTAGTGAATCTCTTTGTGAGTTTTTTAAATGTATTAGTTACATAACCACTACTGCAATTAAAATACAGAACAGTTCCAATGACCAAAAAATGTTCCTACCCCCTTATTTGTAAAATTCTCCTTCCCCACCTCCTGATAACCACTAATCTATTTTTTGTCCTGCTAATTCTGTCTTTGCAAGAATGAGAAATAGATGGAAACACATTAGGTAGCCTTTCAAATCTGCCTCCTTTTATAAAGCAGAATGCGTCTGAACGTCATTCATGTTGTTGATTTATTAGTGGCTCATTTCTTGTGATTGCTGAGTACTATTTCACTATATGAATTATACCACTTTGTCAATTTCCAACTTCAAGTCCCATTCGGGTTCTTTCAAGTGTGTGACAATTACAAATAAAGCCATGCTAAGCTTTCTCATATAATATTTTGTGTAGACATAGACTATCATCCTACTTGAGAAATGGTAAGGGTATGCTTAAGTTTTTTTCAGTTTAATTTTTACTTTAAATCAGTTTATTTAAATCAGTTTTAGACTAATAAAAAATTGTGAAGACAGTAGATGGAGTTCCCACATACCTCAAACTCAGTTTCCCCTAGTATTACCATCCTACATTAGAATGGCATATTTGTAACGATTAATAAGCCTATATTGATATCTTATTATTAACAAAAGTACATAATTTATTTAGATTTCTTGGATTTTATTTAATGTACTTTTTTTGTAACTTAATGTACTTTTTATACAACAGGATCCCATTCAGGTATGCTGCATTACTTTTAGTTGATATGGCTTTTTAAACTCCACTTAGCTGTGACAATTTCTCGGGCTCTTTTTGTTTTTAATGATCTTGACAGTTTTGGGGAGTAACATATAGGTATTATGTAGACTGTCTCTCAATTGGGGTAGATCCAATATCTTTCTCATGATTAGACTAGGTTTATATGCTTTTTGGGAGGAAGATCACAAAGGTCAGGTGCCATTTTTATCATATCATATAAAGAATACCTACTGTCAGGATAACTTATCACAAATGCATTAGATGAAATGTATTTTTTAACACATTTATTGCATTTTTTCAGAAAACTATAACATTCCATAATTTTTGAGGACAATAACCAATTTAAAACTACTTTTGTTCACATGGAATTATAACATTAGGGCCTAAACTGCAACTCTTGAAAGTTTTAATCTCTATGTACTAACCAACAATAGAATTTCTTTTATGATCTGTTTTCCTATTTATAGACATTCTGTCATTGTGAACTGAGCTAACGTCATTTGGTTCTTAGCTCTTAAAGAGCTAAGAGTTAGAAACGCAAACGTGCTTTAGTAACTGAAGCTTTCTGAGACTCAACTTTTAATCTACAAAATTTAGCTAATTTAGTTAGAAAATGCAAACAGTCACTTTAGTATGTAATAGTTATGAAACAATAAATCATCTTTTAGTAACAATGATTGGGAAGATGCTTTGTAAAGTATGTAGCACTGGAAAAAAAAAAAAACTTGCTGTAATTATTTTCACCAAAACTTGTTGAAACTTGAGGCTTAAATATGGCACTCATAGGGGAACTGTAGTGACTGCCATAGTATTTGATGGGTTAAAATCCTTATGCAATATGTTTGGGTCTACAGTCTCTTCAAGTTACTTTTCTAGCCAAAATGCTGCTTTGATAGAGAAATCAGATGCACCAGGTATGTCATTCACACCAGGAATGAATGGGAAAGCATAAATTCACAAAGGATACTGAGAAGCTGGAGAGGTAGAGGTAGGAGGGACCCCAAGAAAGTTGGTTGTCACAGAGGCTAGAAAATCAATCAACAGAGTTAAAGCAGGGAGAGAGAGGTCAGGTGAGAAATATGGGAAGGGTACCATGATGCTAAGTTAAATAATTTCCTTTGAAGCTTGGACTAGATAGCAGTAAGGAGATAGGAGTGAATGGAAAATTATGAACTCAAGGCTGCATTTTTCAGTGTAGCATGTATACTCTGAAGATAGTACTCATTGCATATCTCATTATTATTATTATTACTATTATTATATTATTGAAATGCAACAGCCACATTTTCTCAAGTCCTTTAAGTTCATCCAATACTAACTCTTCCAGTAAAATGTTGCTCATTCTCCAACAGCTGGGTATTGCCAGACAATTACATTTACTTGAAATGAAGACTGTCCAGGAAAATGGGAGTATCCAGCTGACAGGGTCAAAGTGTCCACATTCATACCTTCAGTGGTTCAAGTATTTACTCTCATGTGCTTTGCTGCCCACTTCCCTGAAAACCCACTTGACCTGCCAATTGTTGTCTCTTCAAAATGCATTTCCAGCATGTTAGACGATATTCTTAACTGTGTAAACAACTTTGAAGAAGCAGTTAAACGCTGTTGACTCTTACAAGCTAAGCTGTTGGATTTATCCTTCAAGCTCAATTAGGAAAAGCATGTAGAGGTAAAACTGTCTGCAGGATGAGCTCTTATTTAGTCAAGGAATCCAAAGTTGGAACTGAAAAGCAAAATGTGAAATTGCTGAAACAAGATGACTTTGCATGATGCTAAAATGGGATACATCATTCATCGTGTTCAAGGCTAAGCCACCATTCCCTGCTCTAGATAGGTACAGTTAACATGCTTCTTGCCATGTCCATTTTGATGCACATTTCTGTGATTTTTAAATGGACCTAAAGAAGATTCTCTACTCTCAAAAAATGCTATTAAATTCCTTGATATTTCAGTCTAAGAATGAAAAAAATTAATATTGTTACTGAAGGCAGCTGGCTGGCTGGAAAGTAGAAGAAAACAAAATAAAACCAAAACAGAAAGTCAAAACACAACCTTCAGAAGAAATGCTATCTCTGGGACACCTGGGTGGCTCAGTGGGTTAAAGCCTCCGCCTTTGACTCAGGTCATGATCTCAGTGTCCTGGGATTGAGCCCTGCATGGAGCCCTGCCTCAAGCTCTCTGCTCAGCGGGGAGCCTGCTTCCTCCTCTCTCTCTGCCTGCTTCTCTGCCTACTTGTGATCTCTGTCTGTCAAATAAATAAATAAAATCTTAAAAAAAAAAAGAAATGCTATCTCTGACAATTTTCTTTTGCTGTATTGATATCAGTTTGAGAGTGTTTTAAGAACAGGATATGAGCAGACAAATATTGACTGGTAGTTTGGTGTGACTGTAATGAGCTCAGGTACTAGGTAGACTCTGGGAGGGTAAAGAGACAGTTTTGGTGCACATTTCCTCTTTAAAGAAGGGTTCATGCATTGGAAAATATTCTTTTATCATTTTTATTATACCACAAAATTATCAAAGTCAATTTTAACAAAGATGATGTTTTGTACGACATAGTAGAACTAAGTATTGCTTTTTAATATTTAAGGAATTTCTAGTTAGACAAGAGAGAATGACTCCAGGGTGCTAGCTCACTTGCTTGCTTTAAGCTTCCATAATTTCTGAACATGCAGAGAGCCTTGTAAATTATTTTTGTGTCTATTGTCAGAAGGACTGCTGTTTTTCTTGGTTTAAGACTAAAACCACAATAGCAAGAGCATCAAAAATTCACATATTTTGCCTCGTATGTAGTCATAATATTTTAGTTTTTGTGGGACAATGCAAATCCACATGCATCAAGGAAGAATGGAAGGAAGTAGAATGAGTTATCAAAAACTCAAGAGAAACTCTCAAAATTTAGACCCGATGAACATTTCAAATTTTCTCCTAGGAAAATCCTCTAAATCTTCATGAGTCATTTACCTTAAAGGTTCTCAGGAAAGAGATTTGTAAATTTCTGAAACAAAATTGTCCCTCAGTTGCTAATTTTTTTCCCAGAGTTATCTCAAGAGGTTGGGTTTGTTTCTAATATTTGATTAACTTTATGTAGAAATTGAATTTACCTATAACTTTGGCTAGAAATAGAGTTACTTGGCTTTTCTCAGTAACCATTATATTTTTTCCAATCCTAAAATATGATAGAGGTACAGAGGATTGACTTTCCTCTTCCTGTGATGCAGTGTGCAAAATTATGCCTTTCTCTTCTTCACCCCTAAAACAACAGTAAAACAAGAACTAAGCCAAAAATGGACCAAAACATTGAACGGAAGAGAAAATTAGCTGGTCTTTTTACAAAGGAAGTTCAGGTCCTCCAATCATACCGAACAATTGGATTCACAAAGTAACATTGACTCTGGTTTCATAGACATCTTATCATGGGAAACTGCTTTTCATTGGCAGTCCTCCTTTTCCTGCATTTTCTTTTCTAAATTCAGAAGATTTTACCATGTTCTTTACCTTCTAAAATTGGATCTGGTTTCCTATAACTTATTTATACCCACATATAATGGAATATTGATATTGTCTATCAAAGGTATCATCTCCTGTATTTTACAAATATTAAAACATTTAAGAATTTGAACACAAACTATGTAAGAAAACAAAGGTCTTCTAAAAATAAACCCTGGTCACGCTGTCATGGAAATAGAACCACCTTGGAAATCTGAATATTAAGGAAGTAATATTTCTTTTAAACAAATCTCAGCAGGGAGAGGAGCACAAAGATGGTTTTTCCCTTTCTCTCAGACGTGTAGGATTCCAGAATTTATCACACCACAGCGAGATAGTAGGAGAATTTGTTCACGTAATGTATGTAGGCTTATCATAATGCTCATCAGAGTATGATTTTCATGAGACAGCCTCAACCAGTAAGTGTTCTGACATCTGTCATGTGACAATCTGCCTCTAATTTTTAAACTGTAATACAGACTGTGAGTGACTTATAAACATCTTATGCATTTATGAGAGTTTATATTCTTGTTCTTCTTTATATTTGCACTAGACTCTTTATAGTATGTAAATTTTCACCTGTGACAACTACTTTCAGTAGGGCAGCAAAACTACTTCTTTCTCTAATAGAGTCACCTTTTCATGTCTTAGCTCTTTTGGGGGTATCTAAAAAGGGCCAGATTGTAAGAACTCTGAAATCTCGTGGAAAAATGGAGATTAAACATTAGAGAAGGATCCAATTACTTTGATATACACACACAAAATTTGTGTCTACCATTATGTATTGTCATATATGAGGTATTCCAAATGGTCTAAATGAAGAAATAAATATATGAATGAAAGGTGTTAACAATTTATTAATTCCTTTCACTCTATGTGAGAATGTTATGTAGGCCATTGACAATGAAACCACAGCAAATGCACTTTTTTTTTTTAAAGGCAGCTTTCTCACTGACAGCCATATAAAATACTTTTAGATGTCTTCTTATTTCTTTAATTGTAACCTTAGTTTTATTTACTCTGATGTCTATGGAAATATAATTAAAATGTCTGCCAGAATTTGTATATTTCTTTTCTCTTCTTTTAATTGTCTTCTACACCTGTGACCAGACTGCTATGCTTGTCAGGAACAATGAAAGGAAACTCTCTTAACCATTGGGAACAGATCTATCCACCAGACCACAGGGAATCCCGCTCAGACAGCAGCTGCTCTGTTTAAATCTATTTGGCACTATAAGCCATATGCAAGAAGTTCTCTCGAAAGTTGTGCTTACCTCATTTATTTTCAAACAAAGTTTTTCTGTTGGATTATAGAATTTCAGTACAATATTTCCAATTCAAAATTTTCCATCAAAGTCAGAGAAGCTATGAATTTGCAACCACAAGCTCCAAGCATTGAGAGGCTGTGATCCTGGTTGTGCATTCGTTCTCTCCCAGAAATGAGTGTTTCCCCTGTACACTAAAAAAAAAAACGTTCATCAAAGACAAAAAGTGAAGGTTCTATCTCTTTTTGGCAGGAGGTTTGATCCTGACCCAAGTATCAGTTGACATTAAAATAAATTCAATTATTTGTGTGTGTGCTTGCCTTCCAAATATCATTTGAAATTCAAATCCTCTTCACTCTAGGTAGAATTTGAATATGTTCAAATTGACATGATTGATCAATGTTAGCATTTGAATAGGAAGTAGAGAAACAGCAAAATTGGCCAATTGTTTTCCCTGATAAAGGTGCGGAGATCTTGGAAGACCCAGGAGGATCTCTGGCAAATTACTTTTACAATTATCATTTCATGTAATTTGGCTGCAAAGGAAAGGGGAATAAATTCAAATTTGAATATTCCTGCTATGTCTTTTCATTTATCATTCTAAATATTTACAAACTTGGATTTTACATATTTTTGCATTCATGGTCTTAAAAAAAAAGAAAAAAAGTAAAGAATAGAAAGCTAAAAGGAAATTTATTTTGTGTTTTATTTTAATGTACATTCTTCTGGGTATTGAAGCAAAGAGAATTTTGTGTATGCAGGATGATTTTATTAAAAAATGTGTACTTAACATATCTCTTAGTGGTAATACATGCTGATAAGATCTATTCATTGTTATTTGCTAATATATAAATTTATCTTAAATGTGTAACAGAACGTCTCATGATGTTGTATGTTCTTTAAATCCCAGTGTGAAGATAGAGAAAAATAAAACTAGATTACTTGGAAAAGTAAACAACTAAAAACATGGCACTATTAAGAATGTATAATTAATGATTGAAATTTCTAAGTTATTATTTCTATTCATTTATAGCCCTTCAGGGTTATTCATTAATGACAGTCAAATACTTTGCAAATGCTAGCAGATGGCTTGAAAACAGTCTTTTGTATGCCCTTAAGTATGTTAGTAAGTTTGCAGAGGTGATAAAACTTCATGGCATATGACTTTGCTTACTTTGATTCCATGCATTGTATTTCTGAAAAAAAAAAAAATGCTAAGGAAGTTAATACATTATTTAAGCTTTTAAAGTTAAATTTATTTGGAAAATACATATTAAAATAAAGTTAAATTTATTAAATTAAAAATAAGTCTATAAAAGTACTATCTTTTAAAATACATAGACACTAAAATTCAGTAAAGCTAAATGTGTTTCTAACTTTAGAGATAGAAGGCTTATTCTCCAGTGAAAATCATACTAGAATTTGGTTTGTTAATTAAATAAACCTGTTAAAATTGTGATGATTTGAATAATAACTAACATGCATTCAGAGATTTTTACATGCTGTAAGCACTTCCCATATATTTTTTTCTTTATTTCTCACAACTCCAAGAGATGTATGCTATTTCTAACCTATTTTACAGATGAGGACCTGAGTTATGGCAAGTTGAATAACTTGATCAAAATCACACAAGGACCCCAGACAATATTGCTACTGTTTAAAAGTGATATGTATGTAAGTTAAACCTTTTATCTTAACTTAAATCATTTTCACGAATACATAAAAAGTCACATCAAGGTCTTCTCTTTTAATATGAGTCTATTTGAGTCTAATTAACACAGTCTGTTTTTCATGCAACATGCGGAAACAACTTTAATGTATCCATTAGGATTCTGTGCTTTTTAAAAAGTTTAATGAGAAGTTAAAATCACTCACAAAGAATCCTTTTAAATCCTTTAAGTGCCTTTTTCTTATTTTTATTTTTTTACATAAATCTTACTAACACTTAGTTGGATATTATACTTCTTAAATCTATTAGTGTTCATTAAGGTGTTCCAAAGTAGTCATGATCTGCTAAGCGATATCTCAATCTTTTCACTCCTCTTTAATATATATCTTAAAATTTGATCAAATTACAAAATGACAATAGAAGAGATACTTAATGCTCACCAAATACCCGTGTATTCCTCGCACATCACAAGCTACCCTGCGGTGTGTTTGGTCCTATGTGACTAGTTCTAGACAGTGAGTTGTAGGAGACAGTGTGTAAACTCCTGCACAAAGCATAGAAGATCTGTTCTCCGTGTTCTCTCCTTCCCTGCCCCAAAACACGTGTTGAAAAAACAACACAAACGACTTTGTATCAGCTTGTGGTATCTTGATGAAACCAGTCCAGGCATGTGTTGGATGGAGGATGGTTGACTCGAGTGTCTCATGGTGTATGGCAGACTGTAGGTAAGCAGTCGACTTTTGTTTGTTTCCACAACATTCCCCAGCTTACCCTGGCTGACATAAAAGGATTAAGAACTAATGCAGTTGACTCTTGGTAACTATAATAATTCACCAGCTGGAAATATGTGTACATTGTTGTTTCCCAGAGTAGCCCATTAGCAGAGAGTTCTTAGCCTACCCTGGGCATTAGTCAGCATGTTTTGTGGAAGGAATAAACCATGTTGATTAAGAAAGTTCTCTCGTATGCCCGAGTATATATATCACTAACTTAAATGGCTTTTCCAAGCACTGTAAATTTATAAGATTTAATCTTTGAAATACAGAATATTTTAAACAGAATCAAATTGAGCTTCCTAGTATAAACCTCCCACATAATTTTGCAAGTGAATTTTCCTTGTTCATTTGATACAATAAGTTTTTAAATTATGGTTTGCCACATGTTGAGAAAAAAAATTACATTTAAGCAGCAAGAGGCGAAAGGAAAGAGCCTACTATTTAAAATCTAAGTCAGCTGTGTGAGGTTTTGATGATTTGAAAAACCCTAATGGTTTTATTATATCCCCTACAGCAATGAATTAAGTACTAAGAATGAATCAAGGCAACAATAACACATTTTAATAAAGTACATTAATTAACATATGTTGAATGTTAACTAATTTCTTATTTTGCGAGCAAGTTTTACCTGCCAGAGGGCAGTCGAATGTAAAGTGAGCCATCCTACCTCCTTCACAAGAGAATTTGGAGAAGCCTGGCAGTGACTCACAGGCCATGTTAACACATTAATTTCTAAATTGAAATTATTCAAGCAGAATAAGCTTTCATTTATTTATTTTAGGGGTGTTTCTCACCTTAATACAATTTAATGTATGATCAGTAAGAGTGGACTTATAACTGCCATATATCAGCAATCTCTGGAGAGTTCTACTTTATTAATGTGCATCATAATTCAGCACAATTTAGCTCATGATATTCAGGCACCATACTATAATACCTGCTGATTAATATTTGCTGTGGAAATGGTAATGTGCTAGTGATGACTTGGGTAAGGAATGAGCATGGCTGATTGCACAAGTCAAGTAAATAACAATTCCACCCAGTAACTCATCAAAATGATGAGTGATTTCATGGAGATTTTGCCAGTGAAAATTAATCACTGTTGAATGAAAGAGCATTTGCAAAGTTCTAAAGACACAGATGTTAAAATTATGAGATTTCTCTATTCTTTTCAAATTTTATTATCCTTGAGAAATTTTTATTCTCTGTTTTGAATCTGTTCCTCCTGTGTTCTTATACTTTCGCTACATTATGCAGAAATCAGCAATGCAAAGAACTAATTGATTAATGTAAATAAACAGTTTATGAATTGTTTTCTATTTTCTAGGCATTGTATTAAAAGTGGAGAAAGGAAGGCTCATAAAATTTGGTATCATCTTTCAGATGTCTCATAATACAGTAGGAGGTGAACTTCTGACACACTTAAATGCTTGCTAAATGCATGTTTTGGTATGTATAGATATTAGTGCAACTGTGAAGACAAGAAAACATTCAAATATACCCTTTTAAGTTAATAATTATCATAAAATGCTCCAGCAAAGATTAAAGAATTGTTGGTACGATTCTAGTTGTTGGATGGTGAAAAAAACTTGTTATCTCTTACTCTCCTAAAATACTATTTCTGCATGAAATTCTATCGTTCTCACATTGTAGTAGCACTCTATTTAAGAGATGGAAAGGATAACTCATTTCCTGGGTAAGTCTTTCTATGACAACTAACCTTAGGTCTCCATGATATATAACCCTATAAGCCTTATATTCTCCTATGGGAGTATTTATCACAGTAATTTAATGTTTATTACAATTATTTGTCAATATCTCTTTTAGCTCTCTGACATAATTTAAGCTCTGTGATGAAGAGTATTTGTTTTATTAATTCTTCTGGATTCCATATGAAATGATATCTATTCCACTTGATCTTCTTATGTCCTTTATGAGCCATGTTAGTCTCATGCTTTGAAGTCTTAGGCTAAGTCTGATCTTATGTGAAGCATAATTTTTTAATGCATAGATATGGCTAATTCTATAGCTGACAACTAGTTTCTAAACTACCAGTTTAATAAAAAATCTTTGCAGACTGGAAAAATAAAGACCCAGAACATGGGATGTGAAAGACAACACAGATTGATCATGGAATAGGTGGAGAACATACAGCAGGTCAGGCATCCTGTAAGTATGTATGGACTGCAGGATGAATAAAAGAATAAAAGAAATTATACCCAAGCAGAAGATGCACGAACTTATTTTCTCCTCTATTATCCTACTACAACTTGGGATCTCCATTTGGTAATACTCTGAAAGTCCTCCTAAGTCTGTGGAAATGAAGCAATTCTGTTACTGTAAGCATTTTCAAAACAGGTTTTTGCATACAATGCTTCTCACTCAATACAATTACACCAAGCTTTTTCTCATTTTACTTCTTCAAGTTAAATATTAAACAGCGTTTGTTTTTAAAATGGAATTCCTAAACACATATATAATTTTAATTCTTTATTACAGTTTATTATTTAAATCAATTTTTAGATGAAAATCCTAAGGCAGCTACTACTATTCCAAAAAATACAGTTCAAAACAGCTTCTCTTTCATACCTTCTTCATCAAATGACTGATTTTGAGACACTAATTTCCCATGTAAATGACCAATGTGGGCTTATCCTCACACATATTATTAAAATATATCAATAATGTTTTCGTCTCTTGCTTCTATCCTCCACCATTGCACGTTATATGTCATTTTAAACACAGAGCTTTACTTTTAAGACAGACATAAATTTTTGTGCAGCCACGTAAGAACAAAGAATTAATTGTTTGGATTGAGATCTTGGGCATGCTGTGTATATGTAACCTGTTCCATGGACTTTAAGCCTAGAAAATACTAGAAAATACTAGAATACACTCTAGAGTATTCTTTGGCTAGGGTGGTTTGGATAGAGATTTTGACAGTTGATTTGGATTAATCAAATCAAGGAGATTGTGCAGATATCAACCACACTAAAAAGTGAAGGAAGCACATATCAACACCATTGTAGTCAATTTGTACTTAAGGAGATCTGAGGTCATTCTCTGGTGGTAGGCTGTACATGGTGAGGACTGCTGGATTTTGAGTACAATAGAGTAGTAATAGCATCTGAAATTCTAATAATGTTGTTCCTAAGGAATGACCCCGTGGGATAATTTGGATAATATGGCAAGTCTGTTTCATATCAAAGGCAGACAAAATATATTAGTTTTTTTCTAAAATTCTACATGAGAAATGTCACATGACCTCCCATTTAGTTAGCTTAGATCCTAAAATCACTTGAATTCTTTTACACAGTTCTATATTCTGCAGGTGGAACAAATAAATGCTTGAGAAAATTAAAACACATGGGAAATAAATGTAGGAACTAATGATCAAGCTTGGGAGAAGATTGATTTGGGAAACAGCTTTTTCCTTAAGTTCTTCCTTATTTCTTAGAAGTTGTCTACAATTCATCAGTGGAGATTTCTAGGCTCCAAATTAAAAGGAAAAAAAAAAAGTAAAGCCTATGACATTTAGATGGACTATAAACCAGTCAGTTCTCACAGGTTTGTTTTTTTTTTCTTCCTGTGGATACTGCTCAGTGAGAGGCATGTACTATGAGTTGTTGGAAAAGATGTTCAAGTCATGCATAAGTAATGACTCTAAGTACTGAAATATATTTTTGTGTGGTCATTTCTTAGGTTTTACTGTGTTGAGGTAGGCTAACAACAAAATGCAATTCAATAAAAATAGTTCTTTGAAGGGCTAAAATAACAAAATCAAAATATGATAGGGCATGAAAGAAGATTAAAAAAATCTATTATCTGGAAAATTAGTATATTTTGCTTGCTTTTAATCTTTTGTGTCCCTGCATTTCAGACTGGGTGTCCAAAGGAAGATGACACAGCCTCAGGAACCTTGAGGAGAGGGTTAGTCAAACCTGGAAGGACCCCAAGCCGAATATTAAGAGTGAAAAGACATGGAGGAAGCTGTCAGTAAGGAACTGAAAGAGAAAAGGAGAATGTATACTTGAAATTGGAGGAAAGAAGACCCTTGTTATTTAGTGGTGGTAATTTGGTCACATTGGAACTTGCAAGACATGAAAAATGGGGTAACTCTCTAATGAATTTGGTAATGTTGTTGAGAAGATTCCAGACAGGACTGACTTCTTTTTGATGTGTAGGAAACGTACAGAGAGAGATGAGCTAAATATTTAAAAAAAAAGCCAGGGCTGGGGCGCCTGGGTGTCTCAGTGGGTTAAAGCCTCTGCCTTCGGCTTGGGTTATGATCCTGGTGTCCTGGGATCGAGCCCCACATCGGGCTCTCTGCTCCGTGGGGAGCCTGCTTCCTCCTCTGTCTCTCTGCCTGCCTCTCTGCCTACTTGTGATCTCTGTCTGTCAAATAAATAAATAAAATCTTAAAAAAAAAAAAGCCAGGGACCCCTCGATTGAAAAAGAAAACCATTTTTCATTCTCATCCTCCCCAGATAACCCACAATTCTCAAATTAAATAATAGCGCCCAAAACAAAGATATAATCCAGGGTGCTGTAAGGTAAATGAGATAGAGATAAAAACCAAGAGTATGATGTAAAATTCTTTGTAAAGAATTCAAAAGATCTAAGCCTCTTGCCTGAAATCATGAGCTACTTTTATGGGAAGGAAAGATAACTCAGAGGGCAGAGCCAAGAGACAGAACTGCTACCAGAAAGAAAGTCTGAATCTTATTCGAAGAACTGGAAACATATGTCTGGCCTGATTTGAGGCTGTTTGTTGGTATTTGAAAACAAACATACAAACAAAAAACCCTTTATTTTGCTTTAAATCTTATGCAAGTTTTGGCTATGCACTGAATTCTGGGTTGATGGTTATTTTTCATTGTTCTCAAGCAGGTACTCCTCTTGATGAAATCCACATTCTGAATTTTGGATCACTCTACCCTGTGGATATCATGAACCTTACAACTTCAAATACTGTCAAACATTTCTCTACACAGTTTCTCTCCTCTCCCTATGCCCAGGTTTGGCTTTTCCTATTGCTTTCCTAACCAAAAGATACAGTTTTTCTAGACCTATCACAAACAGGGAAAATTTCCTATTGAACACCCTAATTTTGGATTTGATTCTCAGCTTCAATGCTTAATGAATTGGGCAACTCACTTAAACCCCTCTGTGTGTTTTTTTTTGTAAAATATTAACTTCTAAATTTATTTTTTAATTTTGTTTTACTTTTACAACTTCAATGAATTTGTTTAGAGAAGTGAATAGAAGTCTTTATCACTGAAGATTTAATTATTTATTATGTTGCCAGTATTACTTATTCCATTGCCAATTTGAATTGACCTGCTAAATGCCTACCCTTACTGAGTTAACACGTGAATTCAGAGTAGACTGGTCCCTTACAAAGCCTCTGGCATGAGATACCAATGAAAACTTCTTAATAGTAGTTACCTAGAGCTCAAGGTGCCGGCTGATGGAGTTACCTTTGTAAATTCTCCATATGATAGGTGAAGTCTTCAGTTTTCCTAAAATTTTTTTCACTTAACAATGTTACAAAAGGCAGAACTTTGACAAAACTTCATTATTTTTCTCATTTAACAGTTCTATGGCATCAACTTTGTCAGTTGAAATCTAAATGTCTACATGGAAAAAGAATTCTATTTAACAAAAATACTGTTGAGGTTTAAAAATGTCTCCTGTTGTTATTTATTGGCACACTTCCTTCTCCAGGAATTGTTTTAGAAAGGGAGAAGGCAGACAAGGAAATGGATCTTTGACATATTTTTATGCTTCATAAGTAGTCTCTGAAGTGATGACATTGCATGGCTCACTTTTTAGAATCTAACTCCTAAAGCAATATCAGGGACAAAGAGAGAGCTTTAGAGAGAGAGAAACAAAAATGGTTTTTTAAAAGATCCAGAAGGGGCACCTGGGTGGCTCAGTGGGTTAAAGCCTCTGCCTTCAGCTTAGGTCATGATCCCAGGGTCCTGGGATGGAGCCAGCATCGGGCTCTCTGCTCAGCAGGGAGCCTGCTTCCCCCTCTCTCTGCCTGCCTCTCTGCCTACTTGTGATCTCTCTCTCTGTCAAATGAATAAAATCTTTCCCAAAAAAAGTCCAGAAATATGAGACATTAGGAAGAAAAATAAATTAGGTACA
This sequence comes from Lontra canadensis, assembly GCF_010015895.1. Classification (NCBI taxonomy): domain Eukaryota; kingdom Metazoa; phylum Chordata; class Mammalia; order Carnivora; family Mustelidae; genus Lontra; species Lontra canadensis. The sequence goes on along the minus strand of NW_022631016.1, from coordinate 10,165,717 downwards.
ATATAACGAAATACCTTATAGGGTCATACTGCATTAGTATCATAGTTTTTAACAGCTTCCCAGTAAATGGGATAAAGAGTTAAGTGCTCTGAAGTCCTGACACAGTCTCTTTAATCAGGGAAGGAGCAAGGTGGGGGTTAATATGACTCTGGAAATTTTCTCCATGTTGAGATAATGATGAGATGTGTCACTGGGCGTCCATGTCTGTGTGTGGGGGGAGGTAAGTATTTGGAAACAAAGAGCATTCACCTTCTTGTGGATGTTTCACTCTGTTTGACTCATGCTGTTGCATAACTTTGTGGATAATAATTCAGTTTCTAAAGGAATAGGGCATGAGCAAAAAGTCATGTAGCCAATTTCAAATAACCTAGAAGTGTCCCTGGGTAAAGTTGTGTGACAGTCCTACTACTGTCACTGAAACACATGTCATCAAAATATAGGAATTATCAGAAGATCATGTTAAAAAAACAGAAAAGCACATGGAGGTGTTAATAAATCTGGAGAATATGAGAACACAATGTGTTTACAAGGGATTAAATGGAAAGTCACTGTGGGAGTCGGGAATGACTAGAAGATGCCTTTATGATAAAATTCCATGAAATGCTATGTCAGTGTGTCTCATCGGAGAATTGCTGGTAGATGTATGGACAAGACAAAGAAAAGATACTCATTGTTGTGGTAAGGCTCTTAAGGATGCTCTGAGAACCCTTCTGAAGGGTGTTGCCAGTCCATGCTCCATTCACTAGATGTTGTTGAGAGTTAATTGCTAAGCATTCATGGCTATCTTTTCCCCAGAGAGGTGCCCAGACCAAGCAGGGTCTACTGCTCTGGTGGGAAAGGCTTTGTACATCTCTTAATGCTCACCGTCCACAGAGCTCAGGTAAAGACACAGGGTTAAAGGTACAGGCACTTGACTCAAGGGAGAGACCTGTTTTGTGGTGCAGTTCAAACTCTACAGCTTTCTCTGGATCACTCCAGCCTCTTCCCTACTAACTCATACTGCAACCGTGAAAGATCGGCTGCCCATCATCAGCCAACCTTTTAACCAACGGTTCAGTGCCAGTATACGTGTTCATAGTGCCAGTGTTGTTAACAGTACCCCATGGAAAACAGCCTTATTCAACTGATACCAGTTTATTTTCCCTTTATTCTTACAGAAAGACTGCACTCATTTCCAGACTGACTTTGGTCAATGCATTTTCCCCTAATCCACTCCGGAAGGTTGTTTCATGTATTTGCAATAGGCTTTGATCGTTGTGCCAATTCTAGATTCCACCCTAGAAAGTTCTATGGATTCTGACAAATGCATACTGTTGTGTAGGCAAAACCATAGTGTAATACGAAATAGTTACACCGCTCTCAAAAAATTTCCTCAGCTTTACCCATTCAATTCTTTACTTTTCCAGAATTCCTGGCAACCACTGATTATTGATTGTCTCTATAATTTTGCCTTTTCAAGAATGCGATATAATTGGAGTCATGTAGCATGTAGAATTTTCAGATTCGCTTCTTTCACTTTGAAATATATATTTAAGATTCATCTGTGAGGATCCATAGCTCATTTCTCTTTACTGCTGACTAGCGTTGGAGTTCATGGATGGACCACAGTTTAATTCATCCTTCTATAGATGGATGATTGCTTCCAGTACTTGTCAGTTATGAATAAAATTTCCGTAAATATTAGCATACAGATTTTTGTGGCAACTTAAATTAGCTGATTTTTGGATTGCATGGTAGAACTTCAGCTTTGCCGAAAACAAAACAAAACTGCCAAACTGGCTTGTGAGGTGTCTGTGCCCTTATGGGTCCCCAGTAGCATTGGAGGAGGGTGCCTGGTGCCCTGCCAGCCACTGGAGTTTTTAGTTTTTAATTTTAGTCTTTCTAAGTGTGTAGTTACTTTAATTATTTCCTTGTTTTAATTGAATTTGGTGTTTCTTGTCATTTATATATTTGTGTGTGTGTGTGTGTGTGTGTGTGTGTGTGATGTTTCTCTGCTTAAATCATTTGCTTATTGTTTGATTGGGTCATTTGCTTTTTTATTACATTTTAAGAGTTCTCCATATTTTGAATCCAATGTCTTTATCAGACCTTTACAGACCTGTGTTTGTAAATATTTTTCCTAATCGGTATCTTTTCATTTTCCTAGTAATGTTTTTCTCAAAGAAGTTTTTAATTTTAATAAAGTTCAATCTATCCTCTTTTTCTTCCATTTACTGATCTTCTGATGTGTTTACAAACTCATCATCAAATCCATAGGATTTTCTCTTGCGCCTTCTTTCAGAAGTTGTGTATTTCTGCATTTTATGTCTATAGACTGTTTGAATTTTTTTTATGAATGTCGGAAAGTCTGTGTCTAGGTCTGTGTTATGGAAATGGAAATCCAATTTTTGCAAGTCCAGTTGTTCTAAAACTTTCTTCTTTTTCTTACCCTTGCTCATTTCTCAAAGATAAATTGATTATATTTGTTCAGTCTCTTTCTGGGCTCTCCCTGCTAGTTGATAGAGTTTATATCTATTCTTTCAACAATATCACACTTCCTTGATTACTGCAGTGTATAGGAAGTCTGGAAATTGGGTAGCCTGAGCCCTCCAACTTTGTTGCTGTTCTTCAGTATTGTGTTGGTTCATTTGGGTCTTTTGACTTTCCACAGACACTTCAGAAGCAATTTGTACTGACAGACCATTCATACTGACTTTTGGGAATCATTTTTTTTAAAAGATTTATTTATTTATCTGTCAGAGGAATAGAGAGCGTGCACACGTAGGGGCTAGGGCAGGCTTCCCACTCAGCGAGGAGCCTGATGCGGGACTTAATCCCACGACCCCGGGATCCTGACCTGAGCAGAAGGCAGACCACACTCAACCTACTGAGTTACCCAGGTGTCCCAGCCTTTGGGAATTTTGATTGCGGTTGTGTTGGATCTATAAATCAAGTTGTGAGCAATTCACATGATAGGATTTTAAGCATCTATGAATTTATTTAGATCTTCTTTGATTTCTCTTAGCAGACTTTTACAGTTTATTACATATAAACATTTTACATTTCTGTTAGTTTTATACCTAGGCCTGCCACTTTATTGGGTGTTATTACAAATATAATTACTAAAGATCACATTCCAGTTCATTTCTGGCATATTAAAAAATTGAGTTTTGAATATTAACTATTTAATTCATTAAAACTTAAACTGTAACCAGGCGTGCCTGGGTGTCTCATTTGGTTAAGCATTCAGGTCAGGTCGCGATCTCAGTCTGGATCCTGAGATCAGCCTAGGTAGGGGCTCTCTGCTCAGCAGGGAGTCTGTTTCTCTCAGCAGTGTGAGCATACACCCTCCCCCCCATCCCCCCCCCCCCCCCCCCCCCCCCCCCCCCTTATCCCCCCCACTCCGTGTTTCCAAACCGGCCCTCCTTTTTTTCCTCTAAAAAAAAAAAAAAAAACCCTTCCGGGGGGGGGGGGGGGGGAGTGACCTTAAACTGTAACCGTATTATATCCTCTTTTTTTTTTTTTAAAGATTTTATTTATTTATTTGAGAGGGAATGAGAGAGAGAGAGCATGAGAAGGGGAGGGAGGGAGGCGAGGGAGAAGGAGACTCCCTGCCAAGCAGGGAGCCTGATGTGGGACTCGATCCCAGGACTCCAGGATCATGACCTAAGCTGAATGCAGTCGCTTAACCAACTGAGCCACCCAGGCGCCCGTATAATATATTCTCTTAATATTTCAGTATTTCTTTTGGGTAGGGATTTTTAAAACATGTCTTCTGTAAATTAAAAGAGCTGAAATCCCTATTATTTTTTAGCCATAAAAAATAGCTTCCATACAAATTTCTTGTTTTCCTTGAATCAAAATATGTATTCTTGCTTTTCCCCTGCTTTTTCATTATAATTTCTTGAGAAAAATTAAATATTTAGATAACATTCATGTTATTAATTTATTTATAAATGTTCCTTTAAATTAATATTCATCTTCCTTAATCTTAAATGATCTTTAGATAATTATTTCTTTGTAATATATTTGTAAAATAACTTCTAGTGAAGAGAAGCTTGTTAAGGCACCAGTAATTTTACATTTTTAATTTAGAAAGAAACAAAATATTTTGAATGTTTTTGTTCAGTTTATGTTTTCTTTCATTGTATCAATACATCAGTTAAGAGTTATATTTTACTATTTCCCATAAACATATTAATAAAACTTCGGTTTGTGGACGCCTCTAACAACAACCAGCTTAATTTTGACTGTGAGTCTGTAGTTAAGAAATAAAGCCCTTTTCAGTTTTTGTAACTATCAACCAGCAAAGTTTTATTATTCAAGTTCTGTTCACAAAAGGTGCTGTGTGGGATATCACATACCTGCCAGATTTTGAAGAAAGAAAATACAAAAGAATAATGGCAAGATCGGAGAAGTCATTCTCTAAGCAGAAACTTTTAAATACCAGTCTTTCTTAGATCTTATCTTCATGCTTTATGACAATTTATTAAAGATGAAACTTATGAGCACTTATTCAGTTCGCAAGTCCCATTCTTTGTCTGAAGAGTTCCTTGATAATTTGACATATCAGATGCAAGTAAAGAGATAAAGAGATTGAAACAAGAATGCGTGTGCCACATATTTTCTATTTAAATCCAATGTCTACATTTCAAAATGTGACACACTGCTTTCTTATCAAGATGCAGAGTTGATTTCTCTGGAAAAAAAAAATAGGACTTACTTTTCTTTCGATTTTTTCTAGTCCGTTAATTATGATAAGAAAAATCTATTGTCACTATTTTATAGTGAAATAATACAGATCTTGCTTTCCAAAAGTTCAACTTATACCACTTTCCTTTTATGAAAGACCCCTTTCCACTAACATAGGTTTTTTGTAAAAGTAAAGTGGTGTAGGGGAATGTCTGGACGATAGGAAATACCTACACATGGGCATACTGTGCAATGTGTTGACTTGGCGCATTTTAATTTTGCATAATGATGAAGTCTGAACCTTAGCCAACACCTGTATCATGTCATGCAATTATTTCTTTTCTTTTCTTTTTTTTTTTTTTGTGGTGAGAAAATTTAAGGCCAAATCTCTTAGCTGCTTTAAAGTTTATAATACAATATTGCCCCGTAGATTCCCTTCTTTGTTCTAGGATTCTGACCACTTCAGTGCTATTCTTGCTGTCACTTTTACTTTCCATCTTTAACATTCATCGTAGCTGATTTCTGATGACTCCTGCTCCGCAGCGAGGATCTCCAGGATGAACATCTGTGTCAGCATCCGGGTGGGCGTTGTCAGCAACATCCTATGTCCTGAAGGGTCTATCTCAGAACATCAGTCCTCGAGGACAAAATAGTTTTCTGCTCAATACTATATTTCTTCTCTAAGAAAGTAAGATACACAAGGAACCTGCAGTAGTCAAATTCATAGAAGAGAGTAGAAGGTTGGTTACCAATAGCTGATGGGAGGGTAATAGGCAGATGTCAGGGGGCATGAAGTTTCAGTCATGCAAGGTGAGAGAGTTCTGGAGATACACTGTACAATAGCATGTTATAGTTAACAATATTTTATTGCGTTCTTAGGATTTACTAAGATGATAGATTCTAAGGATTATCACCTTATAATAACATTTATTATATTATTTATTATATTATTATATTATATAATTATATTATATAATAATATCATTATAATATATATTATAAAATTATAATCATAATTATATTATATGTTATATAATATAATTATAATTATAATTAATTATATTTATATTATATAATATATAATATATAATATAAATTATATTTATATAAATTATAAATTTATAATTATATTATAATTTTAATTATATAATATAATATTTGTTATATGATTATAAATAATAATATTTATTATTATAACATTTTCTGTGTGCGTGTATGCACACAGAAAGTGTTAAATATCTGAAGTGACTATATATTGATTAGCTTGGTCATGATGATGATTTCACAATGCATATGTATATAAAACAATCAGATTGTATGCTTTAAATATATACAATTTTAACAAGTTGAACAGATACTTAATACTGATCTAAAAAAAGAAAAAGTGCCGACAGCAACAAATTTTGAGTTTGGCTACCGAGTCAAGCTGATGCATTGCTAATCAAAATTGGTAAAAAATGTATTCAGAAACTAAGTGTGTTTCATATTATAAGAAATAATTGAGATGGGGCACCTGGGTTGTCAAATCATCTCATCATCAAATCATCAGGGTTGTCAGGTCAAGCCCTGTGAGCTCCACACTTAACAGGGAATCTGTTTGAGATTCTTTCTTCCTCTCCCTCTGCCCCTCTGGCCCTCTGAGCTCGCTCTCTCTCTCTCTCTCTCTGGGATAGATAGGTGAATCTTTAAAAAAAAATTGAGATAAGATATTTTAAATAAAATAATAAATTGATATGACCAATTGGAGCTTTTCCACGATGCGAAAACAGTGAAACACTACTTGCACATGAATATATATTTAAATTTCTAATGTGACTATGGTTGAGGATTGAAACAAAGATTTCCAAAGCCTTGGTGAAGTCCCCAAGGTCAAGTGTAGAATCTCATATTGTGCTTGAGATGGGACCTTTGCAGTGAGTCTGACCTCACATAAGATTGCCCACCATAGCTGCAGGGGGACGTTGCAAAGGTGAGCTAAGGGGAAGAGAAGAGTTCCAAAAGCATCTGCTTTGGGTTATACACAGGCACACACATGTTAAAAGTTACTTATATGTCTTCTTTCTACAGTGACTTAGAGAATATATACTCTGTCTCACCTTGAGTTACTCTATACATTTGTTCTTTGGTTACATAAGAAAGCAAACCATTCTTTGATTGTCCAAATTACTAAATTTGAGGTGATTCTTATGTAGCCAGTGAGTTTTGAGATGGGAGGTTAGGTACACAGATTAAGGACTTCAGACCCATCTGCATGATTGGAGGTGTGATCAGTTTACTTCTCCCCCTCCCTCTCCTCCTCCCCTTCCCCCTTCCCCTCCTCCTCCCCCCTCCTCCTCTTCCTCTTCTTTTTTAGCAGGGATTACTTTTGAAAAAAGAAAACACAAGACATGTACTGAGTAGAAAAATGGTCACATAGAAAAAAATATGCTGTTCGAGACACAGTATGCTGCTGTCTCTTCTATCTCTTTTAATATGAAGTGCTAATCTGGGCTTCTTCCCAGGGTGAGATTGGGCCAGAGAAGAAGAGTAACTGGCGTAAAGAACATGCACATATCCAGACTGAATATTTGACCATTTTGGAAATTATGTATGGAGACTTGCTGATTATCTCAAACAACCCATTTTAAGCCAAAGTTAAATATCTACTTTCACACCCTATGCTCATTTCAGTTCTTCTTCTTGATGGGTGCTCAACTATTTTCTCCTGCACCTCACTTTTACCTGCTTTTTGAAAAACCTGCTTAGCTAAAGGTATTTCTTACCTCCTCTCAATTCTTGAGGGATTTGCTATGATTTTTTTTTAATATTATGGTTAGATTTTGTTAGTATATACTATTATTTACATTTGTATGTATTTATTTTAGATCTCCAAATAACTAAATCATCGTTTGAAGTTAGTGCTTTATGCCACTCTAAGCTCTAAACTATAGTTTACCTAGTGACTGATCAATAATAAAAGCCAAAAATATTAGAGCTAGACATTATTTTCCGGATTTTAGGGGAGACCAAACTTTCATTTTAAAAATAAGAAAGTCATGACAGGTAGGTAAGCTGAGTTGCCTTTTATAATTTATAAAATTTAAATTATAGATCTGGAATATATTTAAAACCAGTGTTTAGGAAACAACATTCTAGAAAGTGATCTAAATAACTTGTATAGTTTTTGGTATGAAATGTAACAAAATGTGGTTCAATAAATCTATCCAAGGGATGAATGAGGACATAACGAGTCTACAGTCAGCAAGCAATTTTCTCTTAAGCCATACTTACTTGTCAGACAATACATCTTTCCTGTCTTTTATATTTCATCTTTGAAGATGCTCATTAAGATATGTTTAGCTGTCCATTGTTGCAAAAATTACTGAACTGAACATTGCCCTTTCTGGAATACCTAAACACAAATACATTAAGATATGTTTAGCTGTCCATTGTTGCAAAAATTACTGAACTGAACATTGCCCTTTCTGGAATACCTAAACACCTATACTTGTCTGTGGACCACATTTTCAAAGCCTGTCACTAAATTCCGTCTCTCCTCTTCACGGATTACTCCAGCTGCTGACCTTGGTTTGACTAGTTGTGCTAAATGTTCTGGATCCAACAGCTGCTCGCTTAGCCCTTGACTTCATGGTCATTCCGCTATTGCCATGGGTACTCAGCCAGTTTCTTTGCTTCCAGAGACAACACTTCAGTTCTCCTCATTATGCATGAGAGCTTTTGTCAATGTAGGCTTATTGTTTGAAAACAGCCCTGATATTGGGGGTGAGTACATCATCACCGCTGATTCCAAAGGAAGGAAAGAATTGAAAACAAAATCCAAAATTTCAAGTGTTGCTTCATAATACTCACCAACAAATCCCCATGCATTAGGTCCACTTCAATTTGGAGAGCATATAAGTTACATTTTTAATCTGGACCACAACTAAGAAGTGAAACATGGAACTTGCTGGTTCCTAGCCTCTGTATTCCTTTTTCTCCACGGGGCAAGTAGCGTAATTAAATAAATCTCTTTTTTCAAATATACTTTTAACTCTACTTCTCTTTGGAGGGTGTTTAGAGAAATTTAAGAAACTTTAGTTCAAGACTCTAATGATTATGAATCAATTTTGTTAGTGTTGCTCAGATTTCGGATTCTGTTTCTCAGAGTTTGTCTTTCCACCTGAGACTAGAGTTCTGGGAAGAACTTTGTTAGCAAGTAAGTAATAAAGGTTTGGTATTAAATTCTAGCTTGACATGTGGGCAACCAAAATCTGTGTAAATATTTCTGGGATATCATCAACCTATCTGCTTTGATCTCTATGGTAAACCATTGTCTTGTTGATCCCCAATTAATCATGTCTCCTAGAATCCATGACTTTGTGAAGTGCCTTCCTACACCGACTCTGGGCTTAGCCAATTAAGCATTTGCAGCCATGATGCAAACAAATCTTGATAAACGCTTACACATTAGGGATTTTTCTTTTGGAATATTCCTTTCTGAAATCCCACTGCCATATTGTGAGGAAGCCCAAGCCAGCCACTTTGAGTCCCTGAACTCTGTAAACAAGCCACCTTGAAACATACATATTTAGGGATGTATAATAAATCTATAAAGGCAAAAAAGAGAATGATGATTACAAAATATTAGAAAGTGCTACATTTTTGGATTTTGTAGTGCATGAAGAGTTGTTATCAGAAAGGGCAAAGGAGATGTCAAAAGTATAGGTAACATGTTTTGAACATTTTCATCATCCTTTAATGTATACATCTAGGTGGTATATATTTTCTTGTATGCTACATTTCATGATGAAAAAGAAATTTAATGACTTACTGTCACATATCGACAGAATAATTAGTGTTAGAAGCAGACTTATTGTAACTAAATTCTGCATAAGCATGTTGCAGTTTATCTAGCATTCCCATGTATAATCTCTCTTATTTCTGCAGTAGATTATGATAGGGATGAAAGTTTTATTTTTATCATACTTGTAGATAATTTTGTGCAATTGTATAGATGGATTTGGTAAATTAACTACAGTGAAAAAATAATGGAGAACACAAACTCTAGTATTCTTTTGCCAAGAGAGAAAGTTTCTTCCATGATACCAGATTTATTCTAATGCTTTTCTGACAATGCTATTTCTAATACATTTTGGTTGGTCACCTCAATGATTATCAGAGAAAAAAATTATCATTTTTTATTAAATAAGAATTTATTAAACATTGCAAGTGTGGTAAAGTATCTTCATAATAATACCGTTAAAAGTAAAAAATAAAAACTATTACACTTTTCCTAGTTATTTCTTTAAAAAAAATTGATTCTTGACTTTCTAAAAGGATTGTTTTTATGTGGAGTCAGGTTTCAAGGATAGATACATTGTTACCATTTCACTGCTGAGTAAAAGTCATGTGTCTCATTTACTGTAGAAAGCTTATTTAGAAAACATCATTCTGTTGTCTCCAACAAAGATTTATTCACAGAATAATGCTCTTAACCTTACTGCTTTCTAAGAGTTTTAGAAACATTTTGAAACTACAAAGTACATTCACTAATATTAAAACCTTGGAATGTCTTGAGCTATAGCCAATTTGTTTTAGAAGAAAATATGGCTTCTCATTCTTCAGGTGCTTCATTAAATTTTGCACTCACATTTTTCATGAATCAGACCAGTTCCATGGCATAGAAAGGTGTGTGATGATTTGGGGAGCTATTGCAGATAGTGTTGACATTTTGTCTATTTTTCTGCATGGAGTTGGCTAATGCTAGCAGCAGATCATGAATTCTTGACAAAGAATGGTGGAAAAATGCATTAAGACCCAGAGTGATAGTGCAATGTCACTGATGAAGCATTGCACTACAGTCAAAATGTTAAAGCTAATTTTTCTCCTGGGCTTTGTTTTCTGAATGGATGTTTGTAGCCATCTGTGTTGTCTGTAACAGAATGAGAAAAGTACATTTCCTTTATTTTACATTGTCCTTCCTTTTTCCATCTAGATTCATCTAAAATCCTACTTTTTAATAATTATGTATTTCCTCAATATTGAAAAATCATTAATCCTCCTGTTTCCTTAATATATGTGGAGTTTATACCACATGAGTTTGCCTTGACCCCATCAAAAATAGCATTGATTTTGAATAATTTTTGGTATAGTAAGAATAGAAGGGAAGGGTGAACTGAAATCATTAAAAAAATAATCTTTTGGATTAGTTGAGAAAGGATTTTAGGGGAAGGGGAATATAAGATCATTTCACTATGGTAATCTGTATGATGGGATAGTGGAGGTGCCAGCCATAATCCCTGGGAATGATGAGGCAATGTTTGGTAGTATAAGAAACCTCTAATTTCAAAGCAGATGAAATGTAATAATTCATTGGGCTCTGTTTGTGAGATTTCCAATTAAAAAGATTGGCATGCATGGGAAATAATTTCAGATACAGAATTCAGTTATAATCAGATATATAAATAAAAAAAATCATTGTTGGTAAATTTAAAATGCAAATTTTTTTCATATATAATTCTCTACTGAAGTAATTATAATTTTAACATGTTAAATAATATGCACCCTGAAATAAATAGTATGAACTACTATAACTTGAACTTTAAAAAATAGAGTTTTTTTTTTTTTAGAATTTCACGTTTATAACAACATTGAGCAGAAAATAGGGATTTCCCATCTCCCGCCTGCCCAACACATGCATAGTCTCTCCCATTATCAACGTCTTCCACTGGAGTGGTACATTTTTTACAATAGATGAACCTACATTAACACATCATTATCACCCAAAGTTTATGGTTTACACTAGGGTTTATTTACTCTTGGTATTGCACATTCCATAGGTTTGGACGAATGTCTAATGACATGTGTGACACAAAAATATATATTTGTTCACTCAGATGACTAAAATATATTCCTCCTATATATTTGGTCTTTGTTCACAGTTCCTGGTTCACAGCTCTCAAAACCCTTAGAATTTCTTATGTGTTGAGAATGATAAAGGTGTCTTTTGTTATATTAATAAAGGTGATTTGTGTACCCCACCAAAGGGCAGGGCTCGTTGTCAGGAGGACCAATCATGTGATTAAAGATTTGGAACTTTCAGCCCCCCACCCCTACTTGAGACCTGTGGGAAGGGAAGAAGGGCTGGAAGTTGAATCAGTCGATGGTCAATGGCTTTTTTGGTTATGACAGTGCAATAAAGCTATCAATCGACTGGAAAATATTGTATATTGAGTTGAATATTTAAAAAAAAACTAGCTCATTATGTAAAAAAATGTGTAAGGTAAATATAGTGAAAATTCCATTATTAATTGACTGCTTTGTGGTAGACAATTTAGGAAATGTAATAATATCACTACATCTATTCCATATATGCTTGTGCTTTTTATCCTAAATAATCAAATCTCCCTGTGTCAGTACTCTACCTGTTGAGGACAGCTATTAATTTTAGTGTAAAAACAGTAATGTTTGGGGAGAATTATGATTGTAGAGAAAGGGATATATTTTTTTCTCTTTAAATTGAAATACATTTGGTTACTGGTATTTATAAATTAAAAACCTTATTGTCATTGAAATGTAAAGATTTGTCTACTTCTCAGTGTAAATATTGTCAGAGCTACCTGGAGTCTGTTTGAAATTCTTAATGAGAACAATATGGAAACATAATACAAAGGCAAAATTTTGTTAAAAGTTATAGAAGAAAGCTTTTCTTCAATGCTTACAACATGTATCTTTTCTACTGAAAGGCTTAGGGAAAGCAATCATGGTTTTAAATCTGTTCTCTCTTCCTTACAGACATTAAAATGATGTGTTCACAGAATAAATTAATAGCTATTGAAGAGTTTTTTTTCTTTTAACCTATAGTATGTAAGTGTTTATTTGGATGATCCTGGAAAATATTTTGAAATAAAGCATTACGATAATTGATAACTAGAGCTGTGTGTGTGGTTTCTGATGGATTGTGTCTGTTTGCTCTGTTCTCACTGAGCAGTGAGAACTGACAAGCTGCCAGTTCTGCCTCAATGATTTTTGACAGTTTGGTTTCTTTGATGATAAATTATTAAAAGATATAATAAACAACAAAAAATTTAGCTTTTTATTTCTGGGAGTAGTGAGCATTTCTCCATTTTAAAATGCATTGTAAGATACAAGATGACAAGCCCACATTTACTTTTGGACACGATTTTCACTGTATCACATTTTAAATGATGTTGATACATCAAAAACTTGGTAATACAAACACCAGGAACTTCTGATCTCTGTAAGGCCAGAAGTATTGTTTGTGTTGTATTATCTATTTCCAAATTCCAGAAAATAATAACCTCTATACTCTTACTAGTACGTGGTAGTAATAGTGAACATCTGCTGACTTACTGAATTGTGTCAATCAACCTGATTAAAATCTGTTTACAAATCTTCAATAATTTGATGTGAATACAAGCAAACATTTCAGATCTAAATCAACATAGTTTAGTAAATAAATCTTGGCACATCTGGTATAATTTTAAAAGATAGTTTATATTTTTAATTACTTTAACTGATTTCTGAGCCAAAAATGGATGATACTGAAATTAAGACTCCTAAAAATCTTTGAAGTAACACTGGTAACAAATATTTCACAATGACTTTTTCCAGTATTAAAATTTACCTATTGCTTACACACCAATAAAGACTTCCTATCTTACAGAATGATCTGCTCAAGTAATACATATGACTCAACTTAAGAGAGAATAAACATCTGTATTCTCTAATTACACAAAAGTATTACAGGATGGAAAAATGACTGAATGAAACAGCTATGTTGCACATTTGATGTGCATGGCTATTACCAGATCCTTTCCCAAGAGAAGGAGGACATTACACTAGAAGAGACAGTACGAAGATTTGAGGAAGCTGTAAGAATCCATAAATAAATGAAGAAAATAGGACCAATTGCAAGTGTGGTAGAGACAAGAAGTCGGCATCCAAATCAAATTTAGATCTGTGCTTTGATAATATGATGAAAAACACAAGAGTGACTGTGGGAGTTGAAGCTATAAGAAGTTAGCGGCAAGCCCACCCAGTGGACTGTTCTCCTGAGGTCTACTCCCTCGTGTGAGTGGGGTGTGGACCCTCAACTGAGTATTAGTTCTGGAGATGGGAGATGAATATCTGTACTCAAGTTTGCTTATGTTTGGATTTGAAAAATACACTACTTTTCTAGTCTTCCTAACTGATTAATCTTATTCCAAGACAATAAGTGGTACTAATCACAATTATCTTAGAAGAATGGCTTGCTTTTTACTTTGCTTGGGCTTCTTACCTGCAGTACATACAATGACCATTATGGAGGCAACATCACCTTCTAGTAAGTATATAGATATAAACAAATAAATGGAAGGAAGCCCTCATCAATAAAACAGTGTTTAACCATGTTTTAAATTAATATTGGTATTTTGAAAAGGTAGTTTAAAATTTATTTTTAAAAGATTTTTTAAATTTATTTATTGAGCCTGTGTGGGGGAGGGGCAGAGGGAGAGAATCTCGAGCAGACTCCACTCTGAGTATGGCGACCCACAGAAGACTACATCTTATGACCCTGAGATAATGACCTCAGCCAAAATCAAGAGTCAGATGCCTAACTGGCCAAGCCGCCCAGGTGCCACAACACTTTTTTTTAAGTTTTTATTTTAATCACCTGATGCTCATTACAGTAAGTACATTCCTAAATCCTCATCATCTATTTTACCCATGCCTCCACCCACCTAAAATTTCTTTAAAAAGGAAAAGAAAAGAAACAAAAAGCAAGTTTATGGAGAAACAGCTCATTCCAGAAATAAGTCTAAAAACTCAACAGCCTGTTTTCATCTTGTCTCTATATATCGTCACCTCAACAGCAAACATTCTGTTTTACATTAAATACTGACGTTGCGCTGATTCACCTGTAGACTATAGTCATTTTGGAAAAGTCCTTTTACAGCAAGTAAAAACTTGCTTTTTTTATGTAGGAAACTATATCTGGATATTCTTCAAACATTTACATATCTGTCTGTCTTTAGAACTTCAAGATAATTAGGCACTTAGTCATTATCACTTCCTGCCTCTTGACAGAAGCAACCAGCATTCATGTGGGCTCTGCTATGTTAGGCTCATGTACCTGGCCATGGGCTGACCTGGACTGTCTACTCCATTTTCTGTGCTTTCATCTTACTGAAATGAACTGGGCTATCATCTACCATGTCTTGTCTCAGCCTTCCTACCCTCTTGCTTCTCTGGAGGTTGGATTTTTGCTCTTGGTCAACTGAGTCTATGTTAATAGACTACTTAATAGACTAATAGACTCCTACATACTCAAGTTCATGTTTCAGACTTGGAAAAGAATTCCAGTAGGAAATTGAAGCTTTTGTCAAAACTCTGTCCATTGAGTAATAGTCTGAACCTCAGTCTCATGCACTGTTCCTTCAGGATGCTTCTCCTCAGCATATTGGTGGCTTCGAGTTTATTAAATTCTCCGTCATGCCTTGTGTGCCATAATTAAATATAGGCCACAACAATGCTTCTTTAGAATTAGGATTATTGCCTTTTAATGCAGGATATCTAAAAAAGGTGACCTGAATTAAATTATTTCACTGTTCTCATTCCTTCACAGAAAGAAACATATATTGCTGAGTTCCTGGTGACCACAGAAATAAAGGGGGGTTCGAAAGAGAGATGAATGACACAGAAAAGAAAACAATATTGAGCTAAAAGTAACACCTTATGAAAAGTGAATTCAATCAACATAGAGAACATATGCATGAAAATTAAACTGAATGGAATAATATTCTGTCATCATTCCTGTAAATGAGCTGTAAATGAGGTAAAATGAAAATTTTATGAAAAAAATCAATGATTGACTCTGGTCAAAGGAGCAGCATATAAATATTTACAAGGAAATTTGAAAATGTTGCCTTTCCTCTAATTTAATGAGGTTGCGAATAATGATTGCTGGTGTTTCATAATCATGTGCCACATCTCAAATGTTAAGGTGATAATTGCTAAAGATTGCAACTACTATTATAATTACTTCATCTTTAGGGTCTCACGCCTGTGACAGAAATTTTTCGTGTGCTTCTTCTTCTGACCAAAGCCTGAACAAAAAGCTAATAGAGGCTTTGCTTAGTTTTTAAATTTTCATAATTTTTTGAATAAAAGTTATTTGGTCACATAAATATTATTATGTTAAATTAAAAGTTAGATAACCAAGTTTGCCTATCTAACTATAGGATTTATTAAGGTAAGTAATATTTATAGAATATTTATATAAGAATTTGAAAACTGCCATATGTTGCCAAATTATTACAGGTATAGTGATCAATAAAATAGATATATTGAAGACCGGTTTTTAAGATTATGACTGTGAACATTTAGGCCATACGTTGATTTTACATCTTAAATATTTTTTTTGTCAGCATTTTAACTTTATCATAACTGCATTATTATGTGAAAAACTTTCAAAATATGCATTCCCCTCTTCATTTTCCAAATTAAAAAAATCATACCCAAATGGCCTTATATTAAATACAAAAAGCATGTTTCTGATATTATTTGCTAATGCTCCATGGGATGTATTGCTATGCTTCTGTTCACAAATCTTCAAGAAAAGGAAAAAGAAAACCTATTTAAAGGTATTGATCTGGAAACGCTGAATTCTACATACATAGTGTTTTCCTAAGTGTTTAATATTACCAAGTGAAAATTCATATCTTGTCTCCTTATCAGTATAATGCTGATTTTGGTAATGCAAGCTGTGCTTTCCAGTATTTATTAAAAAATGTGCAAGACTGTTTCCTCCCTCTGATGCCAACTAAAAGAAATATCACTCTAGCTAATCAAATGCGGGAACCCTTGCGAGGATTTTTAAGTAGACGTAATGTTATAATGTCTTTTTCAGCATACGTTATCATGCAGGAGGATTCACTAACAGTGAGGTATATATGGTAAATGAGGGTTGAAAACACCTTGATAGAAATGATACTTCAACCAGTTCTACTGATGGCAAATTATGAATATGAACTCCTGTAGGTGTCGTTGTCCCCATATGTAACATGATAATGATAACAGTAAGATTGTTATAATTGCTCTGCAAATTGTAAATATCATAAAAATGCAAGAAATAGTGGTATACTAATTGTTTTAATTATGGTTCCAAAGTATATAATTAAGATTGTGAGACAAAAAGTAAAAAAATAAAGACAGATTTTAGGATAAGAGCAATGAAGGGAAAGAGGAAATAAGTGGAAAATAATGAAAATGTGAAAAATAGGCCCTTGTATGGATACAAATAAGAAACAAAGATGAGATACAAGACAAAAACAACATTGAAAAGGAAAAGAATGCAGATCAGAAAGAAGATAATAAAAAATTTTTTTAAGAAGGGTAGAAGAGAAGGAAGAGACCTAAAGGAAGGAAATGGTATTGAAGGAGGAAAAAATAGAACAAGTAAGGAGAGAAAATATTCCATTGCTCCCCTCTACAAAAATCCTCCAATCTCACTGAGGCTAATTTTAGGCTACTTTTACTGCTAAAATTCTATTATTTAAATTTGATCTAGAACATGGTGGTTTTCCTTTTGGATACTTGGTATCTGTTAAACTTTCTGTTCCATTCCATTTTACACTTAATTTTAATAGATGAAAAAGTAAGTGTTGTATCCGATTCACTTTTGAAGACATCTCTTCTACTTGCATTCTAATTAGATGCCAGAGAATGCACTAGAATTAAGATTATGTATTATAACCAGTGAAAATATGTTGGAAAATATGTTGTTTCCACCACTTTATAGAGTGATAATTGATATATGATAAGCTGCACTTATTTACTGTGTACTGTTTGCTGAGTTTTGACCTATGGATATATTGAAAAAGCATCCATATGGTCAAAATAAGGCGCATTTTGCTCACCCAGAAAACTTCCCTTGTGCCTATCTGCCATTTGTCTTTCCTTCCATTGTTCTTCCTAGGAAACCACTGAGCTGTTTTCTTTTACTATAGATTAGATTTTATTCTCCAGGATTTTGTCTAAATGAATGGACACAGGATGCATTCAATAGGGTCTGACTTCTCTCACCCAACGTAATTATTCAGAGATCTCCATACTGTTGCACTTCACAGTGGGTCATTCATTTCTACTGCTCCCCAGGAGCCCATGGTGTGGCTCCGGGACAAATTGTTTATTCATTATCCACCTGTTCAGAATCATTTGGTTATTTCTATCTATTTGTTTCTGCAAGTAAATTTGTTACAAACATGTGCACAAAAATCTTGATGTGGTTTTGCTTTTATTCCTCTTATGTACGCCCCCAGGAGCTGCATTGCTGGGACTTACGGCAGATGTATGTTCAATATTTTTAGAAACTGCCAAACTGCTTTTCAATATATTATTTTACATTTCATTTTTTTTTTTTTTTTAAGATTTATTTATTTAGGGGCACCTGGGTGGCTCAGTAGTTAAGCATCTGCCTTCTGCTCAGATCGTTATCCCAGGATCCTGGAATTGAGCCCCGCATCAGGCTCCCTGCTCAGTGGGAAACCTGCTTCTCCCTCTCCCGCTTCTCCTACTTGTGTTCCCTCTCTTGCTGAGTCTCTCTGTCAAATAAATAAATAAACTCTTGAAAAAACGAGATTTATTTATTTATTTGAGAGAGAGAGAATGAGCGAGGGAGAGGAGTAGAGGGAGAAGGTGAGAGTCTCAAGCAGGGTCCCTGCTGAGTGCAGAGCCCGGCATGGGGCTCCATTTCACCAGGACCCTGAGACATGACCTGAGCTGAAATCAAGAATCCGACCCTTAACTGAATGAGCCACCCAGGAGCCCCATGTATTATTATTTTACATTTCTAATAGCAGTGTAGGATGTTTCTAGTTGCCACACATGTTTGTTAACACAAACATGTTTGTCTATGTTTTATATTTTAATAATTTTAATGGATATGAGCTGGTTTTCTGTAGTGATTTTAATTTTCATTTACCTTAAATATGTAGAACATTTCAGTGTGTTTCTTGGCAATTCATGCATATTCTAACATGATGTGTCTGCTCAGATCTTTCTGACCATCTCTATCATGTTGTTTTTATTACTGTTACTAAGTCTTTTTTTTTTTTTTAAAGATTTTATTTATTTATTTGACAGAGAGAGATCACAAGTAGGCAAAGAGGCAGGCAGAGAGAGAGAGAGGGAGAAGCAGGCTCCTTGCTGAGCAGAGAGCCCCATGCGGGGCTCGATGGGATCGACCCTGAGATCATGACCTGAGCCGAAGGCAGCGGCTTAACCCACTGAGCCACCCAGGTACCCCTACTGTTACTAAGTCTTAAGAGTCTTTGCATTTTATGAAATTTGCTCTCTGAGGTCTGCCTTTTAATTTCTTGAATTTTAATTATGATGCATCCAGTTGATCTTTTTTTTATTCCTATGATTTAAGAATCATACCAGGGGTTCTAGTGAAGAAGTCTTTCCATGTTCAGATATTTTCACTTCTGTTTTTCACAATTTTCAATTTTCAGGTTTTACATTTAGGTGTATGATTCATTACACTTTGTGTGTGTGTGTGTGTGTGTGTGTGCATGTGTGAGTTAAAGCTTGATGATTATTGTTTTCCATATGAATATACAGTTGAATCTACAGGAGGGTGGAAACAACATTCATTTCCTGAATGGTGTTAACACTTGTTGAAAATCAAGTGGCCCAGACATTAATTTAGTCTAGAGTGCTATATGTCTTTTGAAGCTTGGGAAAGACTTGTAATTTTTAGGAAAAAAAAAAAATCTGGCTGGAATTTGACTTAGGTTGTGTTTAACCTATAGATTAATTTGTGGATAATTGGAATCTTAAAAAAAAAAAGAAGATTCTTATGATATGTGAACATAGAATATCTCTTAATTATCCATGTCTTCTGTCATTTCTTGTATTTTTTTTAAAGATTTTATTTATTTATTTGACAGACAGAGATCACAAGTAGGTAGAGAAGCAGGCAGAGAGAGGAGGAAGCAGGCTTCCTGCTGAGCAGAGAGCCTGATGCTGTCTAGATCCCAGGACCCTGGGATCATGACCTGAGCCGAAGGCAGAGGCTTTAACCCATTGAGCCACCCAGGCACCCCTTCTTGTATTGTTTTGTAAATTTCAGTGGTACAGATCCTGGATATGGTATGTGAGATTCATCCCATGGTATCTCATAGATTTTTGAGCAATATTGTAAATGGAATTTTTTAAAATTTATGTTTCTCTGATTATCTGGTACTTATATAAGAACACAATTGACTTTTGTGTATCGAATTTATACCCTTGCTAAGTTTATGTCTTACTTTTAGAACTTATTTGTTGATTTCTGGATGTAAATATATTATATCAAAATAGAAAAAGTTTTATTTCATTATGAATATTATGGATTTTCTTTTAATCTCCTACGTTATTATAATGGCTAGAATGACCAGTAAAATGTTATATAGAAATGGTTAAATTTGGCATATATGCCTTTTTTAGATATAGTAGAAGGAAACACTTTAATGTTTTATCATTATATATTAGGTTGTTGAAATTTCATAACTTTTTTATCAGCTTGTATATATTTCTTTTTATTCTAGTTGGCTTAGCATTTAAAAAATCATGAATGGGTATTAAATTATATTTTTTATGATTCTGTTAATATCATAAATGCATTTATTGATTTTTGAACATTAAATACGTTACATTCCTGAGGACCAATTTTTGGCAACAAAAGAACCTCCACTGACTTACTCCCTTGTGAATTATATGATTTTAGATGCTAAGGGCAAAGAGCAATGAAGAAACTCCTACTCAAGGAAATCTATGAAAATTCAGTAAGAAGAGTTAGGGAACAGAAGAGTTGGGAGGAGACCTTCTAGAGTCAAAAACCATGAAACACAGATCTCGGACACTATTCCTTCAAAAAAGTCACAATTAGATTGGTTTATGGAGCAGTTAAGACGTAGCTCAAAATGAAAGAACAATCAGCTGGCCGTTGGTGGAGTGTAGCAGCTATGCAGAGTCAAGAAGCCAGAAAAAGAAACAGATGCCTGCCACTGTCACCTCAGGGTGACTGTAGAGATGTTCAAAATTATGCCTCCTTGAGGAGCAACATCCAAGGCTTCCCATGTAGGGTGGAGTATATTCTTCACAGGGATAATCCAACCAGTCACTAAAAAGATAAAAAAGCTCTTGGGGCGCCTGGGTAGCTCAGCCATTAAGCATCTGCCTTCGGCTCAGGTCATGATCCCAGGGTCCAGGGATCGAGTCCTGCATCGGGCTTCCTGCTCAGCGGGAAGCCTGCTTCTCCCTCTCTCACTCCCCCTGCTTATGTTCCCTCTGTCGCTATCTTTCTCTCTCTCAAATAAATAAATAAAATCTTAAAATAAGTAAGTAAGTAAGTAAGTTCTGGAAGAAAGGGTACCATACCCAGCATTGCCATAAAGCATCGCCTAAAATGTCAGGTTCTCATTAAAAAAACAGAAAGAAAAACAAAATGAAACCAAAAAAACCAAACTACTGTCACAAAGCATGCAAAGAAATAAGAAAGTATGTCCACATACCAGATTAAAAGTACATGAGACAAACAGTCTATGAGAATTACCAGATTCTAGATTTAAAAGTATTAATTCTAAGTAGGTTGGGAAAAGTTAAACATGTGTAATAGAAAGAATTTTGCCCCAAAAGCAAGTAATAGGTGATTTTAAATAGACTATTAAAATATTAAAATAGTGACAAAATAAGGAAACAAGGAAAAACAATGAGATAAAAATAAGAGAGAACATGGTATATAAAATTAAAAGATTTAATGAACCATTTCCATAGTGTATCAAAGGTTACTACTACAAGCATTCTGTTTAAAAGGCAGCTATTACCATAAGTGATTCAAAAATAGGGACCCAGCCTCATGGCAACTAATAAAGTAAATGAATAAAAAAAAAAAAAGATAAAAAAGATAAAAAATGCAAGCAGTATGCATTTAGTCAAAGAGGGCCTAAGAAAAGAGAGAGAAAGAGGGATGATTTAAAATGATCAAAGGTAATGATTTTAGACCCAGACCTATGCCTGTGGTTCATGACTCAGTTTAGCATCTACAGTTCAAAAGTCAAGTTGAGAACTATGTCTGTTCACATCAGAAATACAGGATTTGCTTCTTTGGCTCTCTCTGTTCCCAAATTCCCTCCTCACCTCTCTGTTCATTGTGGCTTCTTTCCCTGGTTTCTATGGCCAAAAAGAAGGCAAGTTTCAAGTTGGGTTTCAACAGTGTATTTGCAATACTGTGCCTACCTGGATTCAGTTCTTGGGGGCAAAGTCAGAAGAGTAAAAAGACAAAGAAGAGGGGCTCCTGGGGCACCTGGATGGCTTAGTCAGTTAAGCGTCTGCCTTTAGCTCAGGTCAAGATTCTGGGGCCCTGGGATCAAGCCCCATGCCCCAAAACCCCCTGTTGGGTGTCGGGGTGGGTAGGTCCCTGCTCAGCAGGGAGTCTGCTCCCTCTCCCTCGGCCCCTCTTCCTGGCTCTTGCCCTCTCTCTCTCAAATAAAGAAATAACATCTTTATTTTTTTCTAAGATTTTATTTATTTACTTGACAGAGAGGAACACAGCGAGAGAGGGAACACAAGCAGAAGTGGGAGAGGAAAAAGCAGGCTCTCCACAGAGCAGGGAGCCTGATGCTGGGCTCCATCCCAGGACCCTGGGATCATGACCTGAGCTGAAGGCAGACACTTAACCTACTGAGCCACCCAGGCACCCCAAAATAAAGTTTTTTAAAAAAAGATACAAAAGAGAAATAAAAGGGAACCCTCATCCCCTTGTGAGTCTTTCCTCCCACTGTTGGTTATCTTCTAAATTTTTCCTCCTTCCTTTGCTTTTGAGTCACCATACTGGTTTGTTTTCTTTTCTGCAGATACTAGCGAGACAGCCATCACTGCAGATAACACGCAGAGGGTAATGCCAGCACCGCAAGGATGGGACTTTTGAGTTCTGCTTTATAAATGCAGCTTTGAACTTATTCAGAGATGAAAATTAGATTAATTGTCCCATTTGCTAAATTAGAGAGGGATGTGGGGATCAATTTTAGTTACTGCATTTTTAATGCAGGTATAGAACTGTCAGATTATTCTAGGTACATTTAAACTTGATGTTACTGTTCCTAGTTGCTGCGATAAATTGAGTCTAATTCTTATTGATGTCATATTGTGGGCCTATTCAGTATTAGTATAACCCAAACAAAAAATTGAACAGTGAACACCTCATGATAGAACATTAAAGGAGGATATTTGGGGAAACGATTTCTTATGAAACCACAATTATGCAATGTAATTCCTAGATCAACAGAGCTGGCAATATTTGGCAAAACCTGGCATAAAACTGACATGCTCCAGAATCAAACACTTTTTTCACAGGTTTCCAAAAAGACTCAGACATGAAATAACTTGCCTTTCTGGATGATAAAGCTGTGTTTAATATTAGTGACATTGCTTTCACCTTAAATTCCTGCCCTCAGCAGAAGAGAACTCAATCATTAAATTGTCAATAAAATCCTTCTAGGTGACACTAATTTCTCAAAAGCTGTCTAAGTTAAGAGCCCCAGACAAGAGCTTCCCCTCACCCAAATTTAAATCTGACAGCGCATTAAACTCTGCTTCATAATGTGGTACCTGATTTACGTATAACAACTTTTGAAAGCTATAGCTTCCCTATACCTGGAGGATGAAAACTTTCTTTGCGTTTATATCTAAGACTCTAGGCACTTTTGGCCAGATGAGAATTCAGACTTCAGTGATGAGGTGGTAAATCAATCAAGTGTACTTTTGGTTTGTACTGAACACACTGCTCTTTTAGCAGATATTCTAAAAAAAAAAATAAAAAATAAAAATAAGAATGGGCTTCACAAGTCTTGTGTGACAGAAGCTGGTCTTTCTTCTCTTATGGCATTTTCCATGTATGTCCCACACCTATGAAAACACTCAGGAAAAAGATGCCTTTGAACAGTGGGCTTCAAATCCGTAATTCCTCACATCTTGACATCCAGTCTCACACTCTTTAATTGTCACCTCTTTGGTTTTAATCCTCTGCTATCTGGCTCCATACTTGATTTTTGTTCTTTGCCTAGATCACTTCTCCTTCTTCTTTTTTTAAAAGATTGTTTATTTATTTTTTTGAGAGATAGAGAAAGAGACTATGAGGGGGAGAAGGGGCAGAGAAAGAGGGAGACTAGCAGACTCTCTGCTGAGCAGGGAGACCAATGGGGGGTTGATCCCAGGCCCCTGAGATCGTGACCTGAGCCAAAGGCAGATGCTTAACCACCTGAGCCACCCAGGCGCTCCTGTCGAGACCAATTCTATGAGAAGCAAGGTCCAGATACTGTATTCTTATTCTTACATTATACCCCTTGGGGCAGGTTTAATATGCATGGTTTTGCACATTATGGCTATACTTAAAATATATTCATCCCCTATGTCATACCCATTGTTCTATAAAGTCTGGAGTGGAATGATGTATTGGCATAGCTGGGCTAATAATATTAATTTGTAGATTTCTGATTTCAGCTCCAGCTGTAAACAGACTGTAGGTCCTCACTCCCATCATTACAGTAAGCAAAGGGAAAAGCAGTGACTTATTTTGGACCCATCAGAAAACTCTGTTTAGGAGAAACCTCCACCTGTAAATCTGGAAAGACAGGCTCATTTAGGGAGATACCATGAGATCTGTTTGCGTGGAAGAGAATCTGCTGGGTCCATAACTGAAGAAACACTGAAATGGTAACTTCAATAAGCAGCTTGAGACAGAGTATGGGATAACATGAATGTGAGAAATTCCTGGGAACAGCATTCTTTTTTTAAATTTTTTTCTTTCTTTCTTTGCTTTTCTTTTCTTTCTTTCTTTCTTTTTCTTTTTTTTTTTTTTTTTGAGAGAGAGAGAGAGAGAGAAGGAGCACATACATGTGAGTGGGGGTCAGGATGGGCAGAGGAAGAGGAAGAGAGAGAGAGAATCCTAAACACACAGAGCTGATGTGGGCTTAATCTCATGATCCTGAGATTATGACCTGAGCCCAAATCAAGAGTCAAAGGGGTAACTGACTGAGACATCCAGGCACCTGTTGGGAACTGCATTCTTAAGAGGTGCCCTTACACCTCTGTGGACTGGACCTGCAGGAACCTCAGAAGTTGCACACTGTCGATTTCTGAGAAATATCCCCTTGTTTATCTGGAAGGGGAAGGGGGAAGAGAAAAATTACAAAATAGCTTCAGGGCCTTCTCCATAACCAAGGTCTGAATTTGGAGGGGAATGGTTTGATAGGGTTTTATTTTACTTGTAATAAAGGCATTTCTTTTACTTCAGCCCCGTCTAGCATTTTTGTCTTATCTAAAGGAGGGCACGGATTGCACGGAGCACTGGGTGTGGTGCATAAACAATGAATCTTGGAACACTGAAAAAATAAAATAAAATTTGAAAAATGAAACAAAACAAACAACAACAATAAGAAGACTACCAATAAGAAAAATCAAATAAAGTTAACAGGTGTAGGAGTTTCAAAGAGATAGGGTGGAATGCTGACATCAGGAAGTGAAATAGAGGATAAAAGGAGGAACTATAAAACTGGAAATCACTTAAGAAGGAACATCACCCCTGACCCCAGACACTAGTCCTCTAGAAGTCCAGATCAGCCCTCCACAGCAGGTCAGAGACAAGTTATTGGCCAAGCCATGAACTTAAAACTCTTGGGTTAGCTGCTGGTCACCAGTTCATGACAGATGTCTACTGATAGTCACGTGGTACACAGCCTGGCTGCCTAAGGGATGCTCTCTCAATAGGGGAAGTTATCACCTACTTACTCTTGATAGGAATTGTGTTTGGTTTATCACTGTATCTCAAGTAACTTTAATAGGTGCTCAATAAACACTGAGTGAAGGAATAAAGGATAATTTACTATACGAGCAAACACAAGAAATGTCAAGAGGAGCCAATAAATCTACCACGAGACACCGCTGATACCTGGGAGAGGAAGGGGAGTGAGATTCACACCCAGCTACCTCTATGGCGTTAAGTTGTGGGGATTACCGTAGATACTGTGGTCTCAAGAAGATAGACAAGAGAATTGTATGCAGGGTGTTGTTCCTGATTTTCTACAATGCAGTATCATGGAAGAGGCTTAGCACCGATTGTAGGGAGGGATGCACAGTAATATGATATGAAGACGTTAACACTACCACCGCGGACAATGTTACAACGACAACAGCAATCATGGTAACATTTACATGGTGCATTCGTTTCTATTGCAATACATTAGCCTATTACAGTTACCCACAAATTTTGGGGTGTCTGGGTGACTCAGTTGGTTCCGCAGCTCCCTTCAGCTCAGATCATGATCTCAGAGTCCTGGGATTGAGTCCCGCATCAGGCTTCTTGCTCAGCAGGGAGTCTGCTTCTCCCTCTGCCCCACCCCCCAACTTGTGTGTGTCCACAAATGCTCTCTATCTTAAATAAATAAGATCTTAAAAAAAAAGTTACGTGCGGCGCCTGGGTGGCTCAGTGGGTTAAAGCCTCGGCCTTTCACTCAGGTCATGATCCCAGGGTCCTGGGACTGAGCCCCATATCAGGCTCTCTACCTGGCGGGTAGCCTGCTTCGTCCTCTCTCTCTGCCTGCCTCTCTGCCTACTTGTGATCTCTGTCTGTCAAATAAATAAATAAAATCTTAAAAAAAAATGTTACATAACTTTTGATGTTTACTTATGTGCTGTTTGAATGACTGATACTTTATTCTCTTTGTGTGAATTGAAGGTATATAATATAAAACTAGCACTTTTATCTCTTTGATAAAATCTTGGTAACATATAAGTAATTATGGTATCATAGGGAGTAAGTAGCCTCTTCTTCCTGGATGTTGCTCTAAAAATATCAACAGCTTGAATAAGCAACATAGCCACCGGCAAGTTTTCTTCATATAGTATTGTAGAAAGCACAGTATTTATGTATTTATTTTTAAAGATTTTATTTATTTGAAAGAGAGACAGAACATGAGCGGGAGGAGGGGTGTAGGGAAAGAGGGAGAGGGACAAGCAGATTCCTTGCTGAGCAGGGACCCCAAGCGAGGCTGGATCCCAGGACTCTGAGATCATGACCTGAGTCTGAATCTGATGCTTGACCAACTGAGCCATCCAGGCTTCCCACAATACATAGTATTTAATTAATTAAAGTCTTCAACATGCACAATGTTACTGAGATACTCAAAACATACAGAAGAGTTATAACCTATTTATCATCATACTCAATAAAATAAGAGTGGAGGAGAAGAGGTGTATGTCTTAGTTTCCAAGACCCACCATTTTTTCTGGTGGCATTCTTATTGTTGTTCTCTCTCAGATTTCTTCAGTCAGAACCCTTAACTCTGTGAGATGCATTTGTGCCTTTTTTGAAGTTCTGGTAGGAACCTTATTCTCAATGCACATCTACGTATAACATTTTCTGGGAACATGCTAGGACTTAGCCAGGCAAGACAGCCTCACCATCTACCTAGGGATTCTAGAAGTCTGCAGGACTATTGGGAATAAGAAGAGAGAAAAAGATTCCTCTCCCAGAAATCTCACTGCTCCATCCTCTGCTCAGCCTGTGCAGAAGTTCCATGGGTTCTCCAGGGACTCAGCATTTCATGTTCCTTAGTAAGGCATTTTCCATACTCTCTCTACGATTCATTGTCCAATTTTCCAGAACAAGATCTCAGAAGACGCAGAGATGCTCCAAAGATTACAGGGAACTGCAACGAAATATAAATTTATAACAAGTATCTTCATAAATAGTTAAGTACATGACTTATTTACTCTGTATGCAGATAATGGTTTAATGCACTTAAACGTTTAAAATTGAAGCTTCTCATTCATTTTAATTTCAAAGATGGAAAGAAAATCCCCCCACCCCACCTTTTCGCCGACCGTATAATCCTTCTTTCTGGCTATTTCTTCTATGAGCAAATATGGTTTCTCTATTTTTCATTTTTTAATTTGATCTACTTAGCTGCTCTCACTCCGTGTGTCTATTCTCCTGGGTTCTGGGAAGACGACACTCATTTTTAGTAAGTAGTGTTTGTCAAACCGTAAATGCATTTACTTTTTCATTCTTTAAACTCTTCTTCTTCTTGCCAATATCCTGTTACCCGATTCTTTGTTTTCATTTTTTGCAACCTGTCAGTACCATTGTTATCAACTCTGCCCACAAAGTACACGATCCAGGGATGACAAGCCATATCGCATTGTGAATGAGCCGCTTTCAAGTCTTGCTCAAAAACATGATGGTTTGCCTTGCACTGTCTCAAGTATTGTATTAATATTTCTTCTCATGAGCTTCACATTGGGTCGAAGAAGAGTTTCTCCTAATCTAGGGCCGAGTTTGTTTACATCCTATAGTCAAACAAAGAAAATTCCCAAGGGTCCTGGTTAAACAGCTGATTAGGTCCTGAGTCTGCAGACTGGATTCCCCGCATAAAATAACTCAGAAATGATAAGATTTGTTTTCAACCTGTGCAATAATTGCATCAGGATAATTAAGCATTTTATTCTTATTTTTTAAAGATTTTGTTTATTTATTAGAGAGAGAGAGGGAGAGAACGCACGCGTGTGCACATCCACAAGCAGGGTGGGGGCAGAGAGAGAGGGAGGGAATCTCAAACAGACCCCACCCTCAACGCAGAGTCTGGACCCCCAGACCTGCTCCACGAGGGGCTTGATGCCATGAGATCATGACCTGAGTGGAAACCAAGAGTCAGTGGTTTAACTGACTGAGCCACCCAGGTGCTCCCATAATTAAGTATTTTAAAGCTATATTTAAGGGCCCTGATTATTGTCAGTCTTCTCCCTCCCTCCACTCTGCTCAAGAATTTACATGTAGAATATATAGGAGATGGCAAGTTTATCATATGGCTTCCTTTAACTGTGCTTAAAAATAAAATGCATGTCAATTTTTCTGGAGTGTATCTGTAGAAAGATCTTTGGATATCATAGCACAGGCTATGATGGGACAGGATGCGGGTTCTCGCATTCATAACTAGGCTTATGTAAGAGTTTAGACATGACACTGTGTCATGAGTAAATTAGGAAAACCAGCAATCTTACAGGATTATGCTGAGAGTTCAGTCTTTCAGGGATGATGCTAATAATTGCGGAGAGTATAACATTATCCACCTTGATGCACTTGAGGAAACCTGCATCTAATTCATCTATTGTCACTTGCAGAGGTTGCAGAGTTGGGAGCTCTGGCTGTTGTACGGCTGACCATGAAGCCTCTTCTTAAAGTGCTCTTAAAATTACCTTGGCCCGGGGCGCCTGGGTGGCTCATTGGGTTAAGCCTCTACCTTCGGCTCAGGTCATTATCTCAGGGTCCTGGGATTGAGCCCCACATTGGGCTCTCTGCTCAGTGGGGAGCCTGCTTCCCCCTCTCCCTCTGTCTGCCTCTCTGCCTACTTGTGATCTCTCTCGCTGTCAAATAAGTAAATAAAATCTTAAAAAAAAAATTACCTTGGGCCCCAAACTCCAAATCAGTGCAGCAAATTTTTATTATCAACTGTTGACCCAAGAAAGTTGTCCTCAAAGGCAGATAATATATATGACATTATTATGTATGCTGTAAAATTATACAACTTTTGAAGAAATTTTCAAAGTAAAGGGATTTGCACTCCACAGCAAATTATAGACACTCCCGTCGTGTTTTATTGTCATGTTATTTTGTGTGTAATTGCTTCCGGTCTGAGTCCTCCTCTTGGTTCGGAGCTAAAGGCAGGAATCTGCAACAGCCAGCAGTTTTAAGTGGTATTTGTGCAATAGATGTTTGCTAAATGTGATCACATTTATTTTTAATGCAATTCTGAGGGGTTTTTTTGAATGTTCAATTTCAAAGGTTTTTAGTGTAGAGTTCTTTTTGAAAGGATACTTTTTAGACCACTATTGTTTCCATGAGAAGCATATATTTATTGGAACATCAAAATTGATTTATAGATAAAGGGCTGCTTTGGATCCCCTATGCCCCCAGGATTTGTGTTTATGAAATTCATTTAGAATGCTCTGTGAAGTTCATACTGCCTGGTCCCAAAGTTACTGCAATGTGGGTACAAAATGTCAGCCTGTAAACACATTATTTTGAGGCAGAAGCAATAAAAGCCACAGACGTTCAAAAACCTTTTATAATGTTTTAATGGTATCAGAATATTTTTAATATATCTAGGCTCATTTACATTTAAAATGCAAGACTGCTGCTGCAGAAATGTTTTATGGAATATTACATTCCAAGGTGTGTTTCTGATCACTCATAAATTTCATTTACATCAATGTGCTATTTTTTATTTTTATTTCTCCTTTAAAAGTATAAGTTATAATTTTCTTAGTTTCTGTGTTTCCAAGAAGACATCAAGTTAGTAGGGGCATCTGTTGTTTCTGTACGGGCCATTTGCCATGAAATTCGGAGAGAACAAAATAAATTGGTCATTTTTTTTTCCCTTGGAGCACCAACTGGTTCGTGATTCGTAATGTGCCAAGATAGGAAATATCTTCCCTCAAACCCTATCCTCCGCTCCCTAGCATGTTTTAGTGAAGAGATATTTTGACTCATAATAGCAATAGTGATGTGGATTCCTTTTAGAATAGAATTTTATAGAAGGTGATCATGCCCATTTTAAAATAAAATGTTGATTTTCAGAATTTGGAAAGGTTAATTGTTTTAAGATTGCACCTCAAATTCGTAAGACAAGCCACCACTTGAGGGTTTTTTTGTTTGTTTGTTTTTTGTTTTTTAAATAGTGTTTCCTTCCTACATCTTTAAACTGTTCGGCAGAGTACCTTGCTACAACTCTAACAGCAAGATCATCAGGAGACTGAATTGCTAAGCACAGTCAATATTTTTTTATTCCCCTATTACATGTCACTCGGGGATGGCTTTTGCACTACCAGGCCACCATTCTCTCATTCTTGAGAAATTCAGTTCTCTTGCATATTCTGGCCCTTGACTCCATAGTTATCCTTCTGCCTTTTGGGTGGGTCCATTCCTATCCATTTCTGTTCCCTTCCCAGCCTTCTCTTTTTCTGCCAATATTTTCCCCCATCTTAGTAAATGTAATTTACATGTGACGTTGCATAAGTTTAAGGTGTATAATGTGATGATTACATATATATATATACATCTATATAAATGTTCACTGCACCAAGGTTAGTTAATACATCTTCACCTCCCACAATTATTTTTGTTTGTACAGAGAATACTTAAGATCTATTCTTTTAGCAACGTTCAAGTATACAGTACAGTATTGTTAATTCTGGTCACCACGCTGTGCATTGGATCCTTACAATGTCTTCATCCTGCACTTGGAGGTTTGTATACTTTGACCAACATCTCATTTTCTCCACCTGCAGCTGCTGGTAACAAACACTCTACTTTCCATTTCTATTAGTTTGGCTTTATTCAGTGTTGATTTTTGCCTTGAGGTTTGAATCTCAGGCCTTTTTGTTATTATTTTAGAGGTTATCTCAGATTAGTATCACCTCTTCTCATGATTTCAATTATCATCTTTTGAGGAGCAGTATATAAAGCTATGTGTCAGAGCTCAGACCCGGCTGTAAATTGCCTGGGTTCAAGCCTCAGCACCACTAATTACAAGACCTGTGAACTTGGACAATGCACTTAACTCTTTGTGTCTCAGGTTAATTCTCTGCCATGAGAACCCAGTAATATTATTCCACATCATTTAGCTGTCATGGAGATTAAATTGTCTACATGACAATACACATATATGGGACACTTAGAACGGTACTTGGCACCTAGAAATTATTCCTTCTGGGCATTTATATACTAGCTATGCTTCTAATTCCACTAGCTCTATGTTCAAGTCAAATAATTTTCTAGGACTCTAGACCATTATATATAACTACTCGTAGATGTTTGTTCTTTAACTTTATATGAGGATATCAATTTCAGGGGCACCTGACTGGTTCAGTCAGTAGAGCATGCAACTCTTGATCTCGGGGTTGTGCGTTCAAGCCCTACATTGGGTACAGAGATTATTTAAAAATAAAAAGTCTTTTATTTTTTATTTATTATTTTTTAAAGATTTTATTTATTTATTTGACAGACAGAGATCACAAGGAGGCAGAGAGGCAGGTGGAGAGAGAGGGGGAAGCACGCTCTCCACTGAGCAGAGAGCTCGATGTGGGGCTTGATCCCAGGACCCTGAGATCATGACCTGAGCCAAAGGCAGAGGCTTAACCCACTGAGCCACCCAGGCACCCCAAAAAATAAAAAGTCTTTTAAAAACTCAAGTTCAGTGTGTCCACATTTAACTCATCAGTGTCCTTTATGTTGTTTTCCCTCATCCCTATTTCTATAACTGAAAATATCATTGTTTCATTTCCTTTCTCTCTCTTTCTTTCTTTCTTTTCTCTTTCTTTCTCTCTCTCTCTCTTCCTTCCTTCCTTTTCTTTTTCTCTTTCTTTCCCTTCCTTCCTTTCTTTTTCTTTCTCTTTTCTTCTTTCTTTTTCCTCCCTCATTTCTAATTACCAAAGAATCAAAATCCTTTGATAAAAGTATCTTACTACTTCTTAAGTTCTCTATTTTTAAATCATCCCTACAGCTACTAGCCTTCATGTAGGCCATCATTAAAACTCAATTAATTGTATGGATGTTCTTCTAACTTCCTTATCTGCCTCCATTTTTTCCTATTTCCATCTACTATCTAAAACGGAATTATTTTTTTCAGATGTCAAAGAATTCATGTCTTTCTTGGGGCACCTGGGCGGCTCTGTTAAGCATCCAGCTCTTGATTTTGGCACAGGTCATGATCTTGGGGTCCTGGGATCACACCAGACTTCCCACTAAGCAAGGAGTCTGCTTGTCTTCCTCTCCCTCTGCCCCTCCCCCTTCCTGTTCATATTCTGTTAAGTAAATAAATACATCTTTTTAAAAAATTCATGTCACTCTTAAGGTTCATTGTAGCCAACCCTTTAGTGATAAAGAATAAACTTCATATGGAGAGGACACTGAAATGCAAAGCAATCGCTGTTGTGGTTTATTTTATTTTCCTCAGTTATGTGCATTCATTGATTTGAGACATCATTTTGTTGTTCTTTTATAATAGACCTTCTGCCTAATTTTCTTCCTGTTATTTCATTGTCTGCAACATGTTACACAATGATGGCAATGGCCTGGGGAAGTATTTCTAATCCCCTTTATTACTCATATTAAAAAACAATCAAGAAAATGACAAGACAAGCCATTGATATGGAGAAAATATTTGCAAAAGACACATCTACTAAAAAACTGTTATCCCCCCCCAAAATACAAATAACACTTAAAACTCAACAGTAAGAAAACAAACAATTTGATTGAAAAATGGGCCAAAGACTTTAACACGCAACTCACAAAGAAACCATAATGATGGCAAACAAACATATGAAAAGATGCCCTACATCCTATGTCATCAGGGAAATGTGAATTTAAACAACAATGAGGTACAACTACACACCTCCTGGTCAGATGTGGAACAGGGACAACACCAAATGATGACGAGGATGTGCGACAACAGGAACTCTCATTCATTGCTGTTGTGATTGCAAAATGATACAGCCATTTCAGAAGACATTTTGGCAGTTTCTTATAAAACTAAATATATGCTTACCCTATGATTTAGCATTTTTGTATTTACTTAAAGGAATGAAAACTTATGTCCATATAAAAACTTCACACGGTTGTTTATAGCAGCTTTATTCATAACTGTCAAAACTTGGAAGCAATGAAGTTGCCCTTCAGTAGATGAATGGATGAACTATAGTACCTCCAGACAATATATTATTCAGAGCTAAAAAGACATGCTCTATCAAGCCATGAAAAGACGTTAAGGATCTTTAAACGCATATCACTAAGTGAAAGAAACCACCTGAGAAGGCTATGATTCCAACTATATGACATTCTGGAAAAGGTCAAAGTATGGAGATGGCGAAAAGGTAAGTAGTTCCCAGGGTTTGAAGAGGAAGGGATGAACAGGTGGGGCACAGAGGATATTTAGGGACGTGAAAGTACTCTGTATGATATTGTACTGGTGAATGCATATTATTTTACATTTGTCCATACTCACAGTATGCACAGCTCCAAGAATGAACGTTACTGTCAACTGTAGACTTAGGGTGATAACTATGTGTCGATATAGGTTTGTCAGTTGTAACAAATGTACCATTCTGGTGGGGGATCTTGACAATGGAGTGGGAGCTATGGTGAGTGGGGGCAACTAGTGGCATTAGAGGATAAGTGACCTCCAACTGGTCTAGCACCTAGTCTTACTTCCTAACTAGATCCCTCAAGGATTCTGTAGCAATTTTCTTTAGAGGTGTCTAGGTCATGTTGAAATTTCAGAGAAAAACAAAAGAATTGGGTGACTGCTCTTTCATTAATATAATATTCCTGTATTATATGTGGATACATGTTGAAATGCCTGATATGTCAAAAGCATCTTTTGATCATTTAATTGGAAGTCAGGAAGAGAGAGGAGTTTTTAGAGATAAAATTTTATATGGTTATCTTGCCATAATTCCTGATTTGGGGTGATAACATTCAGGACCCCAGAGAGAGGGCAGAAGTGACAGGTATTTAGGCAATAATGAGAAGAATCTGAAATAAGAGCCAGCGAAGAAAGAAGAGACATTGAAATAGAGGTGTGCCTTTGATTTTTCTTGCAACATTGTTCCAATGTTTTTGATGTGGCTGGGATATGGTGCAGTGAATGCCTGAGTAGAAAGTAGTGAAGCAGTCACTATGAGGAATTGACCACTGAGTTACAGAAGAGAAGGAGATTCATTTCAGGTAGAGGAAAAGCAAATACAGTATGCTTTTCAATATGTAAAAATATCTTAACAGGAAAAAAAATGGGTTTTGCACTGAAAAGTCAAAATGATTATGAATGCAAATGTAAAAACGTACTAACGTTCAGAATTAATCAACTAAATTAAAAGACTAAATTATATTTCTAACCTATAATATTTTTAAAAAATATTTTAAATGAACTCAATAAGGCCCAGCTTTGGGAAGCTTTCAGGGAAATAAAAATTTCAAAGAGTATTTGTGAGTATACACATGAACAAAGTCCTTTTCTAAGAAAACTTGGAGATACCTATTAAAATTATAAATGCATAAGCATTTGTGGCCAGAAATTCTGATTCTAGAATTCCATCTTTCAAAATATTTATATACATATAAAATTATATGCTCGAGGACAGGCAATATTACTGGAAATTACTTATTATATATACCCAGGTAAGCATTGTAATAAAAGCATATTATTAAGAACAAGTAACTATTAATAAAAGATGAGAAAGGAAGAGAAAATATACACAACTAGGCAACTTCTGAAATTTTAGAGGCCTTTGAGAGAAAACTCCCTTTACATATATGTTTCTTGGCTTGGGAGAAAAAGATGCTACACGCACATTACAATGACTGTATTTTGTTCTCCCTTGTTGTCAAAGAAGAAATATGTGAATGTTCATATTTGTGAGCAAGTAGAGTTGTTTGGAAGGGTGAATAAAGTTCAATGCCATTTCAAGATGAGACACAACTAATTCATCTTCACATCATAAATTCCAGTTGCCTGCTACTAGTGCTGAACTTTCTTTTTTTTTTATTTTGAACTTCATTTTTGAACTAAAGATGAATGAATTAGGGTCTTTGTGTGACATCAAAAAATTTTATACACACACACACACACACACATACACACACACACATTGAACTGGAAATTCAATGTGTTTATCAATGAGCTGAAAATAGAGATTATTGGTAAGAATTTAAAAAAGTAATTCTGTATGGCACTAAAACTAAGATTAATGAATGAGAATACTTAGTATTTTAGCTAGTGATGTGAAATTAAAGATCATCTCAAGCAGGACTGTGACTTGCATGTTTCAGTAAATTTGCCTGATTGGACCATATCTATCATAAAAATTCTTCAAAATTTTGTGTGTGGTGGGGTGGGACATAATGTTAAAATTACTTATTTCATGACATCTTTCTTTTCTTCTTTAATTCTTTCTGTCATTAATTTAGATATGATTTTTAAAATATAAGCACTACTTTAGATGATCGTTTGGTAACCTCTGTTGTGGTTTAAGATATAGCTTACATGAGACACCAAGTCTATTTGTAGAATTATCTGTAATTCTCTAGATAGAGTCAATACTGTACACTCATATATCCATAATTACAGATACAAAGTAATTTATTTTCAAGCTCTACTGCTTGAGTATGTAGAAGACATCCACATTTTACATTAATAATAGGTACCTTTTTGGTGACTATATCGTGTTAAATACTTCACTTTTTGATCAGCACCATGAAATGTAATTTGGGGGAGGAGAAATGAATTTTGAGTAAATAAATATCAAGGATAATGTTTTAGCTTAATTTTATCAGATTCCTACATCTGTACTCTTCAATGTACTGGCAGGATGAAAAATGTCCTCTGGGATAAGCTAGTGAAATTTATCACATCATTACAGCTCTTCAATTAATAAAACATTGATATTGACCTTAAGGGGAGGTTACATTTGATCATTTAATAATCTCAATAATGTTACCTTTCATGTAATGGACCAAGGGAAGTCGTATACTTATTCACAAAATGAATAAATTCATTCAGTCATAATTCAATATGCCATAATTGAAGACCTACCATTTGCCAAGCTTTATAATACTTGCTGGGTTTAACAATGAACGTGATAAAGACAGTCTCTGTTCCTGAAGCTTGTAGTCAAGGCAGGAGACAAAAGAAGTATATACTCTAAAAAATACTTTTGATGAACCATGCCATGTGCTGTTGGCCAACCAGTTTTCAGGGCATCTCCATTGGAAAATTCCATTTACTTCACTAGTTTTCTACATCAAGCATGGACAACCTTGTTTTATTTTTCTAGACCTATTTCCAAATCCGTAAGTATCTGGTAGGCCACACACATGCACAAGTCAGGAGTACAGGGATTTTATGCTTCCGATTCTAGCTCTGAATCAGTGAGGTACAGCTGTCAGTGGATACGTGTCCATTGGAAGGAGGCTAGCAGAGAGAATAATGGAAAGGCTTAGTTAGTGCTTACTGAGAGGACAGTTGTGGGCAACACAGTGCAATGGTTTGAGCTCTACTCTTTGGGGTGCTGACACTAAACACTTCATATGTGGTGCTGAATTGCCAATAGCTAGAATAAACAGCTCTAGTACCTAAGGTGTGGTGAAGGGATTAGACCTGCTCACCATCACTCAGTTACCCACTTGCATAATACCTGCTTCTGGTTCTCTGACATTGAAGCTCTGGCTCTAGTTCCAGTTCCTGGGGTGTGTGTGGGAGCATGAATATAGGAAAATATAGTATGTGTTCTTCATAAACTAAAGTTCGGATCACTACCTTGTCACTTTGGGCTCCTTATGCCCAAATAAAAGCAAATAGGGCAAACAGACGTGAACAAACATTGTTTAAAAAAAAAAAAAAAAGCATCCAAATGAGCAATAAACCACGACAGATTGCTCAATTTTATAAATCATCAAGAATTGCAAATTAAAACGACAATGTGATACCATTATACTTCCACCATAGTGGCTAAAATGAAAGACTATGGAGAATACAAGTGTTAGCAAAAAAACAAAAACAAAAGCATGGAGTCCTTGGACCTCTCACGTAATGCTGGTAAAAAGCGAAATTGGGACAATTTGGAAAATAATGTTTCTTCTAAATCTGACCTTATGGGGGCGCCTGGGTGGCTCAGTGGGTTAAAATCTCTCCTTTCGGCTTGGGTCATGATCCCAGCGTCCTGGGATCAAGCCCCGCATCGGGCTCTCTGCTCAGCGGGGAGCCTGCTTCCTCCTCTCTCTCTGGCTGCCTCTCTGCCTACTTGTAATCTCTGTCAAATGGATCAATAAAATATCTTTAAAAAATCTGACCTTATGAATATGAACATGAATATGCCGGTATACAGTTAAACCGGCAATTCCATTTCTAAGAAAAAGCCATAGGCCTTAATGTAATAGCAGCTGTGTTCTTTTTAGCCAAAATCTGGAAATTACCCATATACTCCTCAAGAGGAGAACAGATAGAGTCATGGTGATATATTTAGAGAATGGATTATTATTCCTTAATTATATTAGATATCATTCATATAATTAGAGACCATTAGTAGATACAATTATCCACATCTATGCGCAACGATATAGATGACTTTCACAAACAGAATGTCGAGTGGTGGTTTCCACATGCAGAAAGTGGGCAACACTAGTATCTATTGCTAGACCTGATTAGAGCGGTGTCCTTGCGGAATGTGCCTGGAAAGGTGCCCAGGCAGTGCAGTTCCTCAGGTGCTGTTAATGTACTCTCTCTAGCTGTGGGTGCTGGTTACATAGATGTGTTCCCTGGAATAAACCTCTGAAATGCACCTGTGTGTGCATGTGTGTGTGTGTAACCTGGGCTAAGCCACCACCAACAGAATCACCCCATCACATGATCACATTTGGGCTCCAGACATCTGAGTTACTTTAAAACTCTCCAAGATCCCTAATGCAGAGAAAAGGGAACAATCACTTCTCTATTCTGGGTGAAGATTAATGAGAAAAAACAACTGTGTCTTTGTATCAGGAGTAGCTACTATTTGATGGTGTCGGTACTTTATATCCACGATTACTTTTAGCACTCAATTCAACCCAAAAAGACGTTCATTGTTGCTCCTATTAGTAATGAGAAACCTGAAGAATTGATTGTATCAAGGACTTGTCTCAAGGTTCAATAGCTAGTGATTGCCAACGTTAGATTTGAAATCCAATGCCATCTTAGGCTAGATTCTGTTTTCTTTTCATGCCATCACTGCCTCATAACTTTATTTAAAACCAGCGGCAAACAATGAAACTACTGATGAAATTTGGAATTATAAAAATTTGTTGGTTTCTCATCAGACTTCGTGTTTGAAAATGGACCAGTCAATGTACAATCAGCTTCCTTTTTGATCTAAGAATTGAAGAGTATGTTACAAACGCTTCGAACAATAATACATTCTTTTCATCTTTATCTGCTCGTCTTTATTCATTTGTGGTGACTTTTGGGCCCCTTCCAGTTTTTTTGTAACGAATATGAAAGGAAACAAACACGACACATTTCCACAAACTACTGAACATCAGAGAGAAGTTGGGGCAATATACAAAAGTAATATTCTATCCTCTGCAATTCTTGGCAATATGCCTCTGCACACATCTTTGTTTGTAAAACTGCTCATTAATTCAACATGCTAAACTCTGCTAAGTTACACTGGCAAATTCTTTCTTTACAAATAGACATAGCTTGATGGATTATGGTTCAATTTCCTGATTTTTCTTTCCCATCTCTATACTGTCATACTTGTGGCAAAATATATTATTCTTTGGAGCATTCAATCTTCATATGTCCATGCAAGAGTTAAGGAAGGTCAAGGCTTATGGGGGGGTGAAAGATAGAAATTTATGGTATTTGACCTTCTATTGATGACTGCAAAATCTCCACAACACCCCTCCCTCACCACACACACACACACACACACACACACACACACGTGAAATTAGGGCCCATGTCCTATATGTTTTATTTTTTATTTTATGTACCTTTCAATTATGCTAGATAAGTGACAATTTATCAACATGCATTGTTAGATATAAAGTATTCTAGAAGGGAAAAATTGGTTAGTGAATTAAAATAGTTTTCACAAGAGATAACACATGTAAAGCCAATAGCCAGATTCTGGGATCCTAATATGGTCATAACTATTTTTTTAAAGTTATTTAAATCTTTCAAAGAATTGAAAGCCTAGAAATAATTCACTCCTGTATCTACAATGAGCATGGAATTATACTTCTACATGAATACAGAAAAGCATAGTGTTTATCTTCATAAAAGAACTAAAACCACCTCTTGAATGTTTTTTCCTTTCATTCTTTTTGCTTTTTTTTTTCTTTAACCCAAATAATCACATCCTCTTTCTGACAAAATAATTATCCCATTATGTTATTCCAGAGACTGGTTAAAAGAAAATACAGTCCAAAACATTAAGACACAACAAAGAACTTTTTCTTTCAATCTTATTTTAAAATATCTCAAAGAACTGACCTTTTTCTGTTAGTGAAAATGTTAGTGGCCTTGTAGGCTCTTTGAGCTGATCCACAGCACAGGTTTGTCAGACAGAGTATTAAAGTTCTCATCCACATCTTCTCCTTTGTATTAGTAATTAAAATTATTTAAATTGCCTGAACTCATTAACTGTATCATGTCCTCAAATGGCACAAAGATTGTGTAGAATTCGTAATTTTATTCTCAGGAAAACTACAAAACAGCATTCCCTTTAAAAGCAAATTTGTGTGATGACCAATATACACACTATACTCACACATACAAAGAGATATCACTTTCAATGTCCAATTACTTATCTCTCTGGCATCTCACATACCCATTCTGCTAGATGTGGAGCAGCAAACATCTAGTAGAGTAAACAGTCTTTTCCATTGATTTACTCAGTCTTGTTCAGATGACTCCAGTTTGGATTTCCTCTCCCTATCTTTGGCTCACCAAGGGAGCAGTTAGCATTACTGGACTTGGACATCTTCCTAAGCTCTGGTCTTGCTGCCTGAGGTACAAGACCACTCAGATGCAGCCATGGTGGCCTCCCTGATAAGCTGGGGATTCAGCACCATCAGCAATCTTTAGGCTCCTTTAATGGGCAGTTGTCTTCCTATTCACATGGAACCCAAGGAAAATTCCTAGAAGTCCAAGTCAGGACCTGCTTCCCTTTAGCTAGTCCTGGCTACTGGCCACTTTGACTTCCTACAGCTGTTTTGGGTGGACAGAAAACAGAAAATTGCACAAGTGAGTAAAAGAAAGGGAATGGGGAACTCTCAGGCTCTCACCTCCTCCATTTTTTGTTTTCCTTCCAACCTAATCATTTACACCATCTCAGACCACAGCTGGAAAAGCTTTGTTGGCATGCCTGTTTTTGCGTGTCACTGTGATTATCTCCCTGGTACTATGTTCTCTTTTGCTTTGGCATGTTGTGTCTTCCACATCTGCAAAGAGACACTTTCTCTACCCCTTTCCCTGGTGTATAATATGGCATAGCTGCCCAGGTACTTGGCTCGTGATGAATAGAAATAAATGCATTGGTTTTACATTTTCAAGAAGTTGCCTTCCAAACACAGTTTTGGATTAAATTTCATTTATACCATGGAATGAGCCTGAAATTCTCTCCTATTACCAACTAGGATTTGGGATACCTAGATTGCTGTTCAGGATCATATTCTATAATTCTGATCTTATTTTCCAAATTTCTAAGATAGAGAGGTTTATTAAAAACAACTGTTTTGCTATCTTAAACTATGTGTGACCACAAGGGTGAATTTCAGACCCTCTAGGAGGTATTCCCTTTCCAAGAAGAGGAATAACATACTTCATTTTTTCCTGAATCAATCTCACTAGAGCCTAGCTGATTTTAGCACTTTTCCATCCAGTCACATTCAAAGGTAGGAGCAGACCATCAATGAGTCAAGAACCAAGAGATATCTGCTTTGAGTCAGACAGGCATCTGGTTAAGGTAGAAAAAATCAAAGGTAGAGTTAGAGAAGTCTTTTTTTTTAAATTTAGATCACTCATATTTTATAACATATTGAAATCAGAAAGGATTAATGGACTCAGACCTTTGAAATTACACTTTTATTGTATCCCTTTTTTATGTACCCTTGCCTTTTAAAAAATTTTTCTATTTAGCTGCTCCTTGTCTTGTTGCATTAAGGTGAAAGGCATCTTTTGTTCTTTTTTTTTCTTCAATGAGCCCATATATGTGGGCCTTAATGTCAAATAAATAACTTCTAAAATATTACACGATGCAAATAAATGAAATTCCTAAATGTATACTTTTAGAAAATTACAACTCAGCAGGCTAAATAAATAACACTTAACCACTCCCAATTATTGGAAAGGGATGTTCTCCTTTCCCAGTGAAATCCTGTAACATAGAATTATCTTCTGTGAAAGTGACAACCTGTTAATAAAGGTTTACTTTTTCCCAGATTAAACACACCTTCAAGGTTGTAAAATCAATAAAACAAGTAAACTGCTATTATGCTCCTTTAAATTTATAAGAAACCAGCCAGCAGAATGGGATAAAAAATGGCATTTTCTTACACAGTCACAGAGGAAGGGACTGATTCTATTTGGCAAAGTCATGCCAGATATTTAGACGACAAGAATATTAAACATTTTTATTTAAACCAAACTATTCCTCAAAGAAATTATATTCAGAATTTTTTTATATTGAATTGGATGGAGTACAGTTTAGTCACCAGGATTCCTGTGGCTGCTCTCGATCTCACTCAGGGGTCAACCAGATCTCCAGGACTCAATTAGGGATCAATTAGGAATCACTGCAAGGAGCATCAGGACATGCCATTCCTGTCAGCTGTACTATTGCCTCACATCCCGAGTTACTTATTATTCTCCTTACAGCACTGAGTTAGCTTTTAAAATTTGTTTATTTATTTATTTATTTGAGAGGAGAGAGAGAGAGATAGAGAAAGCCCAAGTTGCGGGGTGTAGATTGAGGGAAAAGCAGACTCTCCACTGAGTGGGGAGCCCTAGGTGGGGCTTGATCCCTGGATCCTGAGATCATGACCCAAGCCAAAGGTAGATGCTTAACCAACTGAGCCACCCAGGTGCCCCATGAGTTAGCTTTTAATTAGAAAGATAATAGCACATGATTTTGAGTGTTGAGACAACTTTTTAAATTTTAAATGTAAAATAATTTTTGAAAATATCACATGTGTAGAAAGTCATAAAAAAATAAATAAAGCTACCTTTCATCACCACACTACAGGGTTTTGATTTTTGGCAATTGGTCATTGTTTCCCTACACTTGTTTTCCTTTCCTTCATTGCTCAGTAGGGAGTCTGCTTGTCCCTCTCCCTTCACCCTGTGTGTGCTCTTGCTCTCTCTCTCTCTCTCTCTCTTGATCTCTCAAAAATAAAAACAAACAAACAAAAAAAACATGTTTGATTATAAATTGAAAACAGGTTTTACAAAAGGTTAAGGAAAAACAATAACTCAGATTTAGTCATAACTAACTAAATAAATAATTGAATAAGATATCTAAGAATTGCACAAGATTCATTCATTTAATTGAAACCTAATTATGTCTGTTTTCATGTAAAGTAATTCCAGAAATAATATGGTTCTGATTATATTACTGAAGTGACTGACTTTTCTGTATCCAGTATGGTCACTGGAGTTACTCTAGTGTTTTGAGGAGAGATGTACCAAATGATGGTGAGTGATGTCTGTAAGAATGTTCTAAATACTTAATCTATCATGTACAACTACTTGGTGAACCCATGCAGCCATAACTTGAACATGTTATTTAATAATAGGCTCTGGGAACATGCTGTAGAACTGGGGTCTGCAAAGTATGGCCTAGAGGCTAAATCCCACCTGATACCTGCTTTTTGTGAATAAAGTTTTATTGGCAAACATTCATGCTTAATTGTTTATGTGTTGTCTGTGTCTCCTTTCACAGGACCACAGTGGAGTTGGGTAGCCGCAACAGAGACTATATGGCTGGAAGATACTAAAATACTTACTATTAGGGCCTTTACAAAAAAGTTTGCCAATTCTACTTATAGATCATTCTCTGTGCCAAGAAAAATTGTGAGAGACCAAAATGGGTGAAAGGTCACTGGGTTTCTTTTCAAAAGACTGTCGATTTTTTAAAATAGATCCTTCCAAGTTAATCTTAAAAAGAGAAAGATATCATGTTTTTCTTTTTCTTCTTTTTGTTTGAATCTGATTTATCTTTTTATAGGTGAAGTTCAAAATATTTTATAGGATTTTGAGCCTTTTATTTTTCTTTTCCTGTGAACACTCCCTTAATATCTTTTGCTCATTTTTTCCCATTGGTTTTTGGATATTCATCTCTTCAGCTTGTAGGTTCCCTTTGTTTATTACAGAAATTAATTATTTGTAATATAAAATTCAAATATTTTCCTCATTGGTAAATATACTCAATGCTTGACAAAAATTAGGAAGCTTTTATTTTTTTATGGTGTAAGGTAAAAATTACATTTTCCTTTATAAGCTAACAGCTTTCCCAATATGAAGTTAATTTAAATATATAGCTATTTTTCATTTATCTGTGGTTTTATGCTGTAAATCCCTGTCTGTGTCTTACATTTTCTGTTCAACAGTATGACTTTCAAATTAAATTGTATTTGCTGTAGGCCATCGGTGTCACCGTTTCTTCTGTCCAGGGCATGTCCTCTGCCACACTTCTTATCCAGTTGTCTAGGACCTCTGTTTACCCCAAATCTACTGCTATAACAAGCAATGTTGCGTCCCTTCTAGATTTGTGCAGGAATGTGCAATAATGGCTCTTAAACTGTATGTACCTGCCATCCAGTCGAGTCACGTGGGTGGCCTCTAAGATCTGACAGCAGCCCCACTTGGGAGCAAGCATGCAAACGAGGATCTCA
Source organism: Lontra canadensis (assembly GCF_010015895.1). Taxonomy (NCBI): domain Eukaryota; kingdom Metazoa; phylum Chordata; class Mammalia; order Carnivora; family Mustelidae; genus Lontra; species Lontra canadensis. The sequence goes on along the minus strand of NW_022631016.1, from coordinate 10,121,541 downwards.
GCTTCCAGGAAATGAATTCCATCAAAACTCAAAATAATCTGGGAAAGATCTCCTTCCCCAGAACCTGCAGATAAAAACTCAGTCTGGCTGACACCTTGGTTTCAGCCTTGAAATATTCTTAGTAGAGAAACCAAGCCACATGATGGTGAACTTTTTTATTTTTTAAGATTTTATTTATTTATTTGACAGAGCAAGAGACCATAAGCAAGGGGAACAGTAGAGGGAGAGGGAGAAGGAGACTCCCCACTGAGCAGGGAGCCCAATGTGGGGCTCAATCCCAGGACCGTGGGATCATGACCTGAACCAAAGGCAGATGCTTAACCATCTGAGCCATCTAGGTGCCCCAACGATGCTGAACTTCTGATACAGAACCACAAACTGGTAAACAGATGTTTCAAGTTCACAATTTCACAGTAATGTCTTACACAACAGCAGAGAACTAATGAATGTCTTCTAGATGATTATGTGCTAGTATTAAAGAGTCCAAGAGGTGGGGCGCCTGGGTGGCTCAGTGGGTTAATGCCTCTGCCTTCAGCTTGGGTCATGATCTCAGGGTCCTGGGATCGAGTCCCACATTGGGCTCTTTGCTCAGCAGGGAGTCTGCTTCCTCCTCTCTCTCTGCCTGCCTCTCTGCCTACTTGTGATCTCCGTCTGTCAAATAAATAAAATCTTAAAAAAAAAAGAGTTGAAGAAGTAAAGCAAAAGCTGATGGAATTAAAGGTTATAATATATCTATATATTATGCACATCACTCTATATATCACATTTGATCTTATATATCTATATATGGATTAATATAGCTATAGCTATATTATATTAGATCTATATATCTATATAATAGATATTAAGGAGTAACATTAATAAAAGTAGGTAATTAAGTAACTATTGTAGTAGCTTTTAACACACCTCTCTTAGGAAATGATAAGAAAATAAGAACAATTTGGGGCACCTGGATGGCTCAGTCGTTGAGAGTCTGCCTTTGGCTCAGGTCATGATCCCAGGTCCGGGATCAAGCCCTGCATCAGGTTCCTTGCTCTTCAGGAAGCCTGTTTCTCCCTCTCCTATTCCACCTGCTTGTGTCCCCTCTCTCACTGTGTCTTTCTCTCTGTCAAATAAATAAATAAAATCTTAAAAAAAAAAAAAGAAAATAAGAAAAAATAACAATAACACTAAAGATAGAGAAGATCTGAGCAGCACAATCCGCTTTAAGCTCACGGTTTTGGATGCAACTTCTACTGACGGCACCATATTTGGATTTTAACAATTGTCTAAAAAATAGGCTCTTGTGGGGGTACTAGCAGCATGTCAGGGTAAGGATGCATTTGTCAAGTTTGAATAATAATTAATGGGTATTAACCGTATAACTAAATATAAACTTTGAGGGTAAAAAATATTTCTAAATAATGCACTATTTTATATACTTTAATTTCAATGTGTACGTGTACCAATTAATTATAGATCATAAGCAGACCTTAGCTCGTATTTACAAGTGAGCTAAATATAACTTTTAGATTCTTCTCATCAGGACAGGGAAGGAGGCCTAATACTTAAAATAGTCTAATTTTTTTTAGACAGACGATCATTATAAAAAATCTGTCGTAATATATTACTGAAAAGAATTCAGCAGAACCCTGAATGTACCATACAATAAAAGACAAATTGCAGTGTGTTTCATGAGTATATTATATAGATTTCCTATATAAGCAAATCTGTTAACAAAATATATAAGAATAATACATCAATTCCCTATTATGATTAAAAAGTTATTTTTATCAGATCCACTTAGCAACAATGTTGTTTTAGTTCGCTAGGGCTGCAGTAACAAAATATCACAGAGTGAGGAGTTTCAACAACAGAATATCATTTTCTCGTGGTTCTGGAGGCTGGAAGTCTAAGGTTAAGGTATCCACAGAATTGTTTCTTCTGAGGCTTCTCTCCTTGTTGCATACATGGCTGTCTTTTCTCTTTACTTTCAAATTCTCTTCCCTTTGTATGTATCTGTATCCCAATTTCCTCTTATAAGGACATCTGTCAAATAGGTCCCAGTCTCATGAACTTATTTAACCTTAACTAGCTCTTTAAAATCCTATCTGAGTGCCATTCTGAGGTGCTGGGGTTAGGACTTACATATATAAACATAGTATTCATGAATATGAAATTCATATGAATATGAATCTGGGAAGAACACAATTCAGCCATAATAGCTGTCCTAATGAGGAGCCTTATGTAATTGGAACTGAAGGATATTTACACAGAGATGGAAAAGAAGATAAACTAAACCCCTATAGAAGAGGACCTCCATAAGATCTACTTTCTGTTTATCAATCCAAACGTGACATTAGCACTATACCAATCACCATTAATTTTAACTTCTTTTTTCCAGTTTGATTCAGATTGATCAGTACTGAATAAGGTGGGAAATAAGTAAACTCCCAATAGTGAATGAATGATTGAAACACGTTCTTGAATTTATAATATTAACCACAACACAGACATTATGCTTGAAATAAAATGGAAACAAAATAAAGATGGAGAGAATTTAGATTTTGAATTGATGTCTCTAGCAAGGCATTCCAAAGATGAGACTTTGGTCTTTGCCACTTTGGCTGATGGAATGGATCAAGGTTATACTACCTGAAATCTGAAATTTCTTTCATCGCATTTGATCCTGGGAATCTGGTTTCTTTTTTTGAAATTATTTTACTTTTTTTTTTTAAACTCACTCTGTTTAGAATGATTATTTGCATCATTTCTAGGAGCACTTAAGTGCATATTTTGTTTTTGAATATAATAACAAGACATTTTCAAGTAGCATATAACATCTATGCTTTTGATATTAAATTTTATTGTAGTCAGATGTTTCTGAAGTCACAGCTTGTTAAATCTGTGTTTTGCAGTAAAAATAACTCAAAATTCTCATCTGAGCTGTTTTGTAGGAGTCTTAAGCTTTAGTGAAGCATTTTCTCACTAAGACCCCTGTTGTAAAATACAGTCGGCCAGAAGTTTATGATATTTAAAAAATTCTTTTTGATTTCAGGGAAAAACTTTAACCTAACTTATTGTCCAGTGCTTTTTTGAATTCCTATTATATCCTGAGCATTACTATAATTCAGTTGTTTTAGCACAAGATGACTTTTATTTTTTGATGTAATCTTACAAAAAAAACACATAACTTAGAGTAAGGAAAAGAGAGACAATATAATTAGGCTTGGTTAAAGGAAAATTAAGCAATGTGTTACACATTTTTAAATTACATCTTTCAAAATAAATGGTAATGCCTTAGAACCCAAGTACCATTCCAATTTTAATATTTATGGCAAAGAATAAGAGAGACAACCTCGCGTTGTCTCCATGTCATTGTGAAGGAATCACATTACACATCACTGAGTCCACAGGGGACATGATTAGACAAAATCCTGGAGATAGAGGAATATTTTTAAAGTGTCTTACTGTGAATTTTGTGTAAAAGTAGCTTTCTATGTTATATTGTTTATTTGGTTTTGACTTGGGACCAATATTTCTTTCTCCTAGATTTTGTGGCTTATGTATGTAGTTGCTGTTTTTGAAAACTTACAAAACAAAATTTTCTTTACTATCCATGATGTTGGAAAGTGTCGGGTGGGTTGAATTTCCTTCTTTATTATGCAAAAGCAGTATATCAGTGCATATTCCAAATTATCATTCCTCCAGAATTTTCAGTAGTCTCTTAGCCACTTCAAACATAAATTCAATAAAATACATTTCTCTTTATGTGTGAGTCTATAGGTTAAAAAACAAACAAACAATAAAATTCCAATGGAAGAAGCAAGTAGAAGTAAAAGGGATAAATATAAAATATAGTTCATTGGAGGCTGATTGTAAAAAAGAAACTGCTTGAGGGATGAAAATCAAAAGCAATTTCAACTGTATAGAAAAAAAGGCATTGTTAACATTTTCTTTATATTTCCGTTTCTGAGGGGGAATGATGTGGTGACTGGTGGAGATATCAAATACAATTTCCTAATGTAAACAGGGTTGAAACAAAATATTTTAGACCATGATCATGTATACTTATGAAATGAAAGATTTGACAGGTTCCCCAAGCTTTATAAGAAGTATTGATTCCACTTGTTTTTTTGCTTCCCCCTCTATGCTTTGCTGATATGTAATTGACATATAACATTGCATAAGCTTAAGGTGAACAATGTGTTGAATTGATACACTTATGTGTTATAAAATTGTTACCACTATTGCCTTAGCTAACACCTGCATTTCCTCACATAATTTCCATTTCTGTTTTGTGGTGAAATGTTTGAGATCTACTTTCTTAGTGACTCTCAAGTATATAATACAGGGTTACTAAGTATAAACACCAGCTGACATTAGATCCCAGAACTTACTCATCTTAAACCTAGAAATTTGTATTTGGCTAACATCTTCCCCTTTTCCCCATCCCACCTCCCACTTGCTGGTAACCACTACTTTATTCTCCATTTCTATGATTTGGCTTTTTTAGTTTCCACATGCAGGTGATATCATACAGTATTTTTCCTTGTCTTTGTTTTTTAAGGTGCATTTTATGTTTCAAAGTACTATTGATTTTTAGAGTTGTTTAAATTTTTCATAATGACGTCTGTTCTCATTTCCTGAAAAATAAGCATATATTTTGAAATTATTGAGATAGTATTTGTTATTCTTGAAAGTATCCTCAGAAGTTTGGTACACTTGCTATAAGCATACATAGCACACACTTTTAGAATAATCGTGAATGTTCTAGTAAAGATGGTACAGGACTAATGTAGGGTCTTGAAACATTAAAATGTATAAAATATGCTTACTGAGGGGCACCTGGGTGGCTCAGTGGGTAAAGCCTCTCCCTTCGGCTCAGGTCACGATCCTGGGGTCCTGGGATTGAGCCCCTCTTCGGGCTCTCTGCTCCGCAAGCAGCCTGTTTCCTCCTCTCTCTCTGCCTGCCCTCTTTGCCTATTGTGATCTCTGTCTGTCAAATAAATAAATAAAATCTAAAAAAAAAATGCTTACTGACTCAATTCATATATCAGTAAATTGTAGAATACTCGGGAAAACTTTTTACTGCTTTCTCTTTTCTGAAAAATTAATACCAAAGCAATATAAATAAAATTCATCAATATAAAGTGGAGATAATTTTCACTTTATATAAATAGGATATTTTAATAGAAATCATATATATGTGTATATGTGTGTGTGTGTATGTGTGTGTGTATATATATATGTATATATATATATATTTTTTTTTTAATAAATCACTACACCTAACATAGGGCTTGAACTTACAACTGTGAGATCCAGAGTCACATGTTCTACCAACTGAGACAGGCAGGTATCTCTTCAATAAAAATCTTTAAATAACACATGAAGGGGTTTGTATAGTAGAAATTAAAGTCACTGGAGAAATGTCTTTCATGTTCATTGGAATTTCAGTGGACACTAGTAATGCATTTATTTTCCATATTTCCATAGAAAATAGAGTTCTTTTTAGCCTTAGAGTATTGATAAGAGATTATTAAAAATGACTCAGTACAAATCTTACTGATAGGTGTCCAGAAGAAGAATCAACTTTATAAAAATTACATGTCCACAATTCTTAAACCAGGCACTAATCTTACACTTCTACAGTAAGTAACAAAATGAAAAATATAAGAGCTCAGAAGAGACTTCTTATGTAACCACCCCCCTCATTGTCAAATACACTGACAGGTCTTTAATGTATTTCTACAGTAGTGTCCCTATTTTGTAGACTCTTGATTACAAGGTTCAACATTGTGAACTGAAGGTCGTGTCTTCTTTGTGTCCCATTTCTGAACAGCCAAGTCTGAGGGTTTTATCACTACACTTTCAAGCATATTATCAGAACATGGTACATTTCTCTCCTCTTTGGTGAACACCTGAATTTCTTCGCCCACATTACCATTCCATGAACACACAACGCAATCCTTTCCTTGCTTTTTCTAAATGTGTCATCCCAGTATCCATTTCCCCTTTCTTTTTACTAACAGAACACTTATTTTATTTGGAACAGCATGATATACAACTTAAAGATGATTTTCTAAGCTTTCTTAAATTAGCAGTGCCCAGTGACATGTACTTGCAAGACTTTGCCTGGGAGTTTTAGAGAAATCTCTTAGAAGGAGGGCTGGTCAGTTAGGAGATGCACCTTTTTTCCTGGCGCGTGTCTCCACCCCTCCCCCGCCACCAGGGACATGAGCCTGGGAGCTGGCTGGCACTAGTCATGAGCAGATAATAGATGGCCACAGAGCCACCTTGCTGTCCTCCTGGGGCCAACACTGATTTTATGTGAGAGCAGAAGAAACACTTGCACATGTTTAACTCACTTCTATTTTTACAATTCTCTGATTAGCAGCAAAATGCAGCTCTTAAGTGATGCAATGCCACAGCATTTTAATTAGCATCAGCAGGGACAAGTGAGAGGAACTCTGGGAATGTTTGGTTTTATAGTCAGCACACCAGTCAACGCAGGTTACAGTCACCTAGTTAGAGTCATTGGATTGTCATATCTGAAACATCTCATTACTTAATGATGTTGAGTGTATTTTCAGTGCACATTTTCTTGTTCATCCAAGTTTATTTAAAAATTCTAGCAATGAAAAAAGCCTGGTCTTTCATTTTCTCAATGGAGGCTGCATTTTAGTTTATCCTCTCTGCCTATTTGCAAAATACTCATAAGGGAATAAGTTTTATTATGATTCCATTACATTTCATGTTATTGATTATGTATATTTTAAGTTTTTACTTAGATCTTTATAAAGTAACAATTTGGGAATGCTATTATTTTAATATATAAGTGGAAGAATTAGCTCATCCTTAATAAAAAATAGTATTGCCTGTATTTTAACATAATACAACACTAGAGAATTGTTCAGGGGAAAAGCTTCTTTCAAGCATAAAATCTAAGATACAGTGTTGAAGTGATAATATATTTTAATATTGTATCAGTGAATAACTGCTAAAATATGGTTTCCTTTATAAGAAAACGTCTTGCTGGATGACATTAGAATTTCTACCACATGTAGAATACTAGTAAGTCTTTGCTCTTTTCCACCTCGCAGATAGAACAGAGTTGGTTGCCTAAGGAAGAAACATCTGAAGAACAAATTAGTGCCTGTTAATCAGATACCTTTCCCATGCCATTTATGAATAGCCGTATAAAACAAAATTTCCCAGGAACACCCAGGTCCATGAAAGCAAAGGAGGATTTTGGAAAAAAAAAAAAAAAATCAAGTGGCCCATGGTTGCTTTTTTCTTCCTGTCTTACTGACTCATTGTGTATTTTTACCCAGACTCAATGTTTTTTTTTGTTTGTTTGTTTTGTTTTGTTTTGTTTTTTTCTTTTATGACTGGATTCTGGGTATTACTGTGCAAATAATGATTTCTTAAGCTCTGGGTGCTCTTAATGGTCCAAAAATGACATAACCACTGTAACAGCCCCTTTGGTAGACATTGTGGCTGCATATCCATATTTATTGGATTTTATTCTCAAGTTCCTTCTCTTTGGCCTGGCTCCACCTTAGAGACTTAATTACCTAAATATGTGCTTCCTCATCCTTCTTAGTAGCTGGGGGAAGTCGTACAACAAAGTTCTAGATAAGAGCTCATAATACACAATTTAATGAAATTTCCTGAGAAAACTCTAAATTCCTAGATTAAAGAGATAAATATGGTTTGGGTGAATATCCACTCCATTTGCCCTGAGGGGCAGACCTATAGGATCAGACCTAGACAGATCATTGCAGTGTGTCTCAATGCTAAAGCAGATAGAGTACACAAATAGAAGGATTTTGACCTTCGATTCCTTTGGTGACTTACCACACGGAAGTCAGTGGCTGTTGTTCTCCCAACATTTTTTAAATGAGCAAACTAGATCTAAGCCACTAGCATTAGATACTCTGTTACTTGCAGCCAAATAGCACTTTAAACTGCTTCTTCATAATTTTTCCCCTCAGAGATACGAGTTTCCGGACTCAAGTAATAGTACCACAGGGTGGGTGGCTAAGAAACAGAAATATATTGTCTCATAATTCTGGAGGCTGGAAGTCTGAGATAGAGCTGGCAACAGGATTGGTTTCTTCTAAGGGCTGTGAGAGAGAAATCCGCTCCGTACATCTCTTAGCTTCTGGTAGCCTTAGACATTTCTTGGCTCATATATAGCATTCCCCTGTGTCTTCCTTTGTGTCTGTCTCTTTGTCCAAGTGCCCCCTTTTTTATAAGGACACTGACTATATAGATTAAGGTCTACCTTAGTGATCTCATTTTAACATGATCATCTGCAAAGGTCCTATTTTCCAATAAGATCACAGCTGGGGCTTGGGACTTCAGCATCTTCTGTAGGGGGACAATTCAACCCATAACGTCAGGGTTCAACACTATAAAATATTTTATATTGTGAACCAGGTTTAAGTGAATCTAATTTCTGTGTTCTGTATTATACCTATTTCCCTCTCTGCATTAACCTAAGCCTTAGGGTCTATTTAGCTGTTCTGGAAGGTGACGACCTATGTCAATGGCACTCAGAGATTTTGCTTTGTGGACATTATTTTTATTTTATCTTGGAAGTTTCTCTCTCCCTTAATTGCCTATTAAGTGGCTATATTTTTCAGATTGGCATTTAGATTCTCTCGGAATTCTCTTACATGTTAGAGCTTGTTAATACTGAAGTAATTTTTTTCCAGATTGACCTTTTTTTCTGGTATAATTTCTTATGCATATGTCCCTGAAAATAAAATTAAATGATATGGGAAAGAACGAGCATTTATGCCTGGACCATAATTCTCATTAATAAATTTAGGGTCATATTAACATAATCTGAACTGATACCAAGGAATATTTAAATCAATGTGTCCCATAATCTTATATTAAGATAATATTTTACTTGTACCCTTAGTGTCAGGGAAGATGATTTTCTGGTATACCAAGAATACTATATTTTAAGTCATATCATTCAAATATGTTTTATATTTAGTGAATATGTAGCCCAAATGCTCTATGAAATATGAGGAAAGGAGAAAGGAAAATTTTTTTGAATTTTGAAGCTTTCATATTTTTTTTGTGTGTATCTAATAAAATATCTCACAGGTGATAGATGGCATATATACCTTTTTGAACTCTATTAACTAACACTCTTAAATTTTCTCTTCTTATATGTATTTTGTTGTTTCAGATTATGAGTTATTCAGTCTGATTAAAATATCAGTAGTTGTCTAATTTTCTCTAATCCTGAGGCTCATGACCTTTGTTTTGACTCAGTCACAGTGAAAAGTTTTATTTGTTTTTTGGATGAATGAGACCAAGGGTAAATCTAGGTTTTTATCATTAATTACCTCACGTTACATAAGAATTAATGAACTAATTAGTACTCTGGAGGAATAAACAGGTTTTTTTTTTTTTTATATGTACCAACACCTAATTTATTTTATCACATTTGTTAATTCAGGACTACAAATTCAGGACTAATTGATAATTGCCTTATCAATAGGAATCCAAAAGTACATGGTTGGTATGTTCATTTAAATTTAAAATAATAATAATAATAAATACTTAACAAGGAGAAATTTATCCTGGAAATGAAAGTTTGGATTAATATTCATACCAATCAATGTAATTCATTGTATTAGCAGAATAAAGAAGGGACGTATAAATATTTTAATCGATTCAGAAAAAATATTATACATAAAGCAATGTATAAGAAAAGAAAACTCAGAAACCTCAGAAAATTAGGAATAGAATAGAACTTACTCTTATTCATTCAAAATGAAAGGAATCTATGCCCTCCCTCCCATTACTCCTAACCAAATATTTACTGGTATAAGTCTACATGTTTTCCTCCCACAAGACCAGAGGAAAAAAAGGGTGTCTAATTATAGATATTTAATTTAACGTTGTACTAATCCAAGCTAATGCAGGCAGAGGGTCAACACACAAACATCAGATACATCTCTATACAACAACAATAAACAACAGGAGAATAAATGTAAATAAATGATAATATACTTATTAAAGATAAAAACACCATTGCAAAATGTAGGAATAAGTTTAACGCAATTGTGCAAGAGCCGTACATGGAAAACAACAAAACCTTACTGGGAGAAACTAAAGATCAAAATAAATGGAGCAAAATATCATGACATGGGTTGGAATATTCAGTGTTGCTAAGATGTTCATTTTTTTCCAATTGGCAGTCCGGATAAAGATCACAATGGCTTTTTTGTAGGGACTGGCAAGCAATTCTAGCACAATGAGTCGCAGTGTTTCTCCACGGCAGCTGGACACCCCATCCCTTAGGAACTGCTCACCAACTGTTTGTCAACTGACTGGAGACACAATAAGACTGAAGGGCACATGGGTGGCTCAGTCAGTTATGGGTCTGTCTTTGGCTCAGATTGCGATCCCGGGTCCTAGGATGGATCCCCATGCTGGGCTCCCTGCTCAGTGGGGAGTCTGCTTCTTCCTTTGCCCCTCCCCGTGCTCACGCTATCTTTGTCTCTCTCAAATAAATAAAATTTTAAAAAAATTGAAGAAATTCAAAACTTCATTTATCACTTGATGTTCAGAAGTTATTCTTTGGTGGAGGAAGTATTCTGATTTTCAGGAAAAAGCATTAGCTTAGGTATGATTTCCAAAAATTTCATGAAAATTGTGCATTTCCCTTTCCTCTCAGTAGTCACCTTAATAGACGGCTGCTGGCAGATTTAGAGAAGTTCACGGTGGGGGGACATTTTTGTGAAGTATTAAGAGATTCATCGTCAATGAATTTGTCCTCACTTTACTTCAGTGGGCTCTGGAACTTTCCAACGGATTCAAGTCCAAGAGTTTGTTTAGGGACAATGAATGTCCATTTTGGAGTTAAGTCTGAGGTCAGATTTCCGTTTGCCAAACTTAGATTTTTAACTTTGTTTAGTACGCATGAAGGATTCTTGACAGCAGATCATTTCTTTTCTTCAAAGGACCCGGCAATTTATTTGCTAATGTCAAAGGTCTCTGTGGGTGAGACTGTTCTAATTAGCAGTTTGGACCTCCTGCCTATTATAGTGATCACTTTTACTTTGCCTGTAGCAGATCCTCTTAAAACTTGACCTCTTCCACCCTGGAATACAATTATTTTCACTGAAGTAAGGGAGCCCATTTCAAGGCCAGAACCTCCAAACCATATTCTTGGTCAAAAACAGAATAACCATCCCAACAACTTTACGACTGACTGGTCCTACTAATATATTTCACTAATATATTTCTCAGTTTCTCATTGAGAAAAATAACTCTGGGACCCCATAATTGAAATGATATGGGTAGTGGGCAAGTAAGCTATGCAATAAGTTATGTGCAAAATTCTCACCTTTCTAGTTGGATGTCATTCCATTCCATTATATTATTTCAATACTTTTCCCTACATTATTTCAAGGAATTTTTATCATTTTACCTGGGGTTAGTGAGCTAGCCTGAATTTCTAGTTTTTAGACAATGAACCTAAGGAATGGAACTACTGCCTATCCTGTATATCGAGCTTATCAAACAAGTGCATTTAATTTGGAATCTCTAGTGGGTGCACTAATGTTGGTAAATTCAGCAGAATCACAATTTTCTTTCTTCCTATTCTACAATCCACAGAACCTATTTATTATAAATTGCATGCTTTTATATTTCTAATATAAATTAACAAAAACCTTGTGTGTGTGTGTTTCCTGTGGAAGCACTCCCTTCTCATATATGACTTTATGATTATCTCTTTGGGAAATGCTGGCATATGAATCTGATTATAGGTCAGTGAGATTCCCTTGTTCCACATGTGCTTTCTTCTTTCCAACATACAAACCAGGTCTAGAATAGTTTACGCTGCAACCAGATTCAGTATTCCTTTCCACTCAGATTTCATTACTTATTTTGGAGATTGAGACCTACAAAACAGGAATCTACTACTGGTGTATTTTATCTTATTGAAGTTTGATCACATGCTTGGGGATAAACTCTTGATTTAAATGGATGTTATTGAAATATTGTATAATAAAATTATATCTAATGATGATATATGCAATTAGAGATTCAAGATTATAGAAATGTGCGTATATTTCTGTTTTAAAATGGTGGAATAAAGATCATTATCTTACTTTATTCTAATAGAAATTTAAGAAATTCTTTAAGTTCAAGTACAATATATAAATAAATTAAACAGTGAACATTGAAAAGAATGCAGCAATATAGTCTAATCTGATAATGGGCTTAGAGACACACTCATGATTTAAGCACACACACACACACACACACACACAGACACGTGTGAGAGAGAGAGAGAAAGAGAGAGTACTTTACTTTTTTGCCTCTTTCTTCTTGATGCCTGTGTGGCCTGTCTTCTGGGTTATTCGGAGAACATATTAGAAGACTCTGTGTATGTGTGTGTGTGTGTGTGTGTGTATGTATATGTCAGGGAGGAAAATCACTCCTGCTAAATTAACATCATTTCTAAATCCCCAATTGTTCTTATTGTCAATGAATTTCTGCCACTCTAACCTAATTTAGCAAGGAAAATACTCAATACATCTCTTTTTAGGCTGCTTTCTTTTAAATTGTCATATATGACAGTATTCTAGAAGCACTGATATCTTCTTTGGCTTGCAATTAAAAAGCCCATTGGAAAGAAAAAAAGTTAATTTTGATCAGTTAGATTTGTTCATATTCACATAATAAACCACATGTTTCAATCTGACCGCCTTTCCTGTATATTTCTAGGAACCTCGCAGAAATGACATAAAACTCTCCTCAGTGAGATTCTGTTATATCCACTCACATCCCATATCCCTGTAGAGGTGGATTTCAATAGTGGAAACTTAAGAAAAAGAGAGGATGAAAACAGATTCACAATGACACGTTTTCATTTATTAAGTAGAACATTTACTAAGTTACCGAAAACAGCTGGTAAATATACTTGATGGAAAAGAAAAAATGTGTGTTACCTACATTCAAAAGTCTAAGAACATTAGAAAAATTAACTCAAAATGGATGAAAGACTGAAATGTAAAACCCAAAACCTTAAAACTCACAGAAAATAGCATAGGGAAAAATTTAGATGACCTTGGCAATGAATTTTTAGACACATTACTAAAGGCAAAAGCCATGAAAGAATTGATAAGTGAACTTAATTAAAATTAAAATTATTCTCAGGCACCTGGGTGGCTCAGTGGGTTAAAGCCTCTGCCTTCGGCTCAGGTCATGATCCCAGGGTCCTGGGATCGAGACCCGCATCGGGCTCTCTGCTCAGCGGGGAGCCCGCTTCCCTCTCTCTCTGCTTCCCTCTCTGCCTACTTGTGATCTCTCTCTCTCTGTCAAATAAATAAATAAAATCTTTAAAAAGAAATTATTCTCAAGACAATGAGAAGACAGGCCATAAGCTAGAAGAAAAAATATTTGCAAACTACATATCTGACAAAGAACTGTTAGCAAAAAATGCAAAAAACAAACAAAAAAAACCAAACAAAAAACCCCCCACAAATGCAAAAAATAAAAAGCAACCCCGCCAATATTCAACAATAAAATACCAAATGACCTCACTTAAAAGTTGGCAAAAGATTTGAAAACACACCTTACTAAAAAAAAGACATAAAAATAATTTTTAAAAGACCTACAAATGACAAATAAGCATATAAAAAGATGTTCCACATGATATGTCATTAACTGCAAAGTAAAACAAGGAAAAACCACTACGTGCCTCTTAGTTGGCAAAAATTGAAAACACCGACAACAGCAAATCCTGCTGAGAGTGTGGAGCAAAAGGTCTCTCATTCACTGCCCATGGGAATGCAGACATTGGCTAATTTGAAAATGTTTGGCAGTTTCTGATTAAACTACAAATAGCATGACTAGAGGATTTAGCAGTTGTACTTTTTGGTGTTTACCAGAGGAGTAGAAACATTGTTTTCATACAAGATGTTTCTAACAGCTTTCTTTATCTTTATCCAAGCTTGGAAGCAACCAGGATGTCCTTCAGTCAGTGAATAAATAAATAAACTACAGCACGTCTGGACAAGGAGACCTTATTCAGCACTAAGAAGAAATGCATTCCATGTGGCGCCTGGGTGGCTCAGTGGGTTAGGCCTCTGCCTTTGGCTCATGTCATGATCTCGGGGTCCTGGGATCGAGCCCCTATGTGTAATTGGACTTTTTGAAAAAAGTATTTATTTATTAATTTTTAGAGAGAGAGTGCACAGGGGCCAGGGACTCGGCGAGAGGGAGGGAGAATCCCAGCAGACTCTGGGCCCAGCACCAGAGTTTGACACAGAGCTTGATCTCAAGACCCTAAAATCAGGACCCGAGCTCAAACCAACAGTCCACGCTTAACCAACTGTACCACTCTGATGCCCCATGCCGTGGGACTTTTTTAAAGTCTAAAGAAGCCATGAATCCCTACTGAAAACTTATAAAATAAAAACACAAAATAAAACACACAGTATTTTAAAGGAAACCAATTATACAGTTAATAAGATATTACTTTTAAATTGTGATATATAAGTATTTGTATTCACTTCTTTATTATTATGGTTAAATAAGTACTCCTATGTTCTGAAAGGATTCTGCTAATGGAAGCTTTACCTCTTTTAAAAATATTAATAAGGTATTGTTGAAGTCAGATATTGAGCAAGATTTACAGTAACAGATGCATCCTCTTTTCAACAGTTGTCTCCTAAACAACCAATGGGCTTGAGGAAACATTATTATAGATTTATCAGATATTTTGATTTATCTCAAAGCAATGACACATAATTTTAACTAAAGTCTTACAATTACTTTATAGAAATGCAAAGAAAAGTGAAAAATTACTTCACCAGATCATGCCTATCATATTATATTAAATTCTGAGCAGTGTATCTTATGATAGATGGTAATAAATCATATGGGAGGAACTCCAGAATGGTAATAAGAGTCCATAATCAAACTAATTTAAGAAATTGATCATGGAAATGAAAATATTTATTCAGAAAAAAAGACATTTATGAATTTTGACATAACATATTTCTTTATAAACTTGAAGTTTAGTCAATGAAAAGAAGATAACATAAATTGAAATTCTAGAAGGCATATTTAGGCAAAGCATAAGAAACAAGATTAAAACAAGAAGACTTATTTAATAATGGAATGGAACACCATCATAGAAAATCAACTCTATTTCTATAAAGGTACTCAAAAGACAGATGGGTGAGCAACAAGTAGGCAATAAAAACAGTTCTCCATGTTTGCAAATTTAAATTAGATTATGTAAAATTTTATGCCCAACTTTTGTACCATGACTTTTAATTATTGATTTCAAAGCAAACAAAAATCCTTCACATTTTTTCTTTTTTTAGAAATTAATTAATGTTATATTCATAATTCTACTGGCTTTTCCAAAATAAAAAAATGCATCCTAATTACAGAAAATACAATCATTGGAGAAATACATAACACTTATATGCATAAACAAAGGATGAAGTACCTTAGATTTGCTCTCTCTCAAGGAAAAGAAAATATAATTTACCTATGCATATTCCTCTTATTTTTTTTTTAATTTTTTTTTTTTTGCTTTACAAGTTTTTTTTTTAATTTTTTATTTAGTTTTTTTTTAATTTTTTTTTTATAATTTTATTTTTTATAAACATATATATATATATATATATTTTTTCCCCCAGGGGTACAGGTCTGTGAATCTCCACGTTTACAAACACATATTCCTCTTATTAGTCATCTTTCCTTCCAATATACTTAAAACGGAAATGACTTGAACGGGATTAAAAAAGAAAGGTTTATCCATTCACTTGATATTGTGAGTATTTTGAAAGCTGAAAAATTCAGCACCCTCCATGTAAATAACTCAATATTGAAATGTCTCAAATAAAAATACCTGCAAATCAGAGTAGAAGGTTTTATAGTTTTTGATTATGCAGTTGTTACCTGAAAATGTTTTCCATGACCCATTTATCTTGCCCTTGGATGCAGAGTATGTCCAGTACAGGGAGCCCCCACTTCATGAGTTTGCATTTCTCCATTCATTTTTTTTTTTAAAGATTTTACTTATTTATTTGACAGAGAGAGACACAGAGAGAGAGGGAACACAAGCAGAAGGAGTGGGAGAGGGAGAGCCACTGAGCAGGGAGCCCCATATGGGGCTCTATCCCAGGACCCCGGTATCAGGACCCAAGCTGAAGGCAGATGCCCAATGACTGAGCCCCCCAGACGGCCTGCTCTCCATTCACTCTATCCGAGACTTACATTAGTACCTGTTTTCATTTACTGAAGGAAACTCAAAGATTTTTGTTTTTGTGAGAAAAGGCAAAAACCAAAGCAGTATTCAGTGTTTTGCAGCAAGCCCCAGCAGCAAGAGCGGCACTGCCAAGCATCCTCCCTGGAAACCATACTCACTATCTTAGCTTTAAGTTGCCATAGCTTTGAACTGCATCTGTGAGCATCTGGGCTCGATCTTGGTGTATATTGTACATCTGTTGGCAGGATGTATCTTAAGCTATCAGAAAAGCCTAAGACAGGTGAGTTTTTGGTTCTGGGAACGCTAAAAAAATTTCCATATAACTCAATGGAAAGTTATTCTTCACTTTAAGCCATTTTGGGTTAGGACAGTTTTCATAGGAAAGCTCTACTTTTTGGCAGTAGGGGGAACTTGTATCTGTAACATGACACATTCTCCACGTTGTTAATTCAGGTAATAAGCATGGTGCCCGTTGGGCTATGGAAGTTTTTACGTTAAAGAAAGAAGAAATTCAGTGACCTCCTCTGGCATCAGACTGAATCCTAGACCTAACTTTTCAATTTGAATATAGCACATGACCATTAGTCATTCTAAATGATAAATTTATTAGCTTTCATGAAAAAAATAAGCTAGAATCTGCCATTTCTTTACATATGGGCACAGTCGGAGTTTTTTTTTACAAAGCTTTATGGCATCATGCAGTCATTATAACTATTAATACTACCGTCATATTTACTCATTAAGGTTTACTTTTAATATTAGCACAGTCTGACACAAAGATACAAAGAATAGGAAACCAATATATAGCACCTGAAAGAACACAATTTTACACTTTTTCAAAGCATGTCTTCTAATATATAGTAATGATTGTAAAAATTCTATTTTTTCAGATTTGGTTAAAATAAGTTGATGATAAGTTTAATAGATTTTTAAATAGATATGAAGCAAATTTCTCTCTATATGAGATCTTTAAAGCTCAAAAAGTGCACACATTTGTATCAATCATAGAAAACTAAGTTACAATACAGGGTTTTCCAATCATGGAGTAGGTCTTAAAGAGACCATTCTATCAACTAATATGATGATGTCTAAGATATATTTGGTCCACACATTATTTATGTAATTTTGTAATGATTTTTATTATGTGTATATTGTTATGGTTTCCTTTCTGATGGATCTTAATATTTTGCATAGAAGTGTTCATAGTGTATCAATAGGAAAAAATGTCTTTATCAGGTCATTGAAAGTAATAAAACTATATAAGTGAAAACTTAATTGATTTTTAAGGGTAAATAAACTTGAACATAACAATTTTCCTTATATTCCATATACAATTTATCTGCAGAGTTTAGCTTCTTACTGTTTTCATTGGTGCATAATGGTTAAAATTAGTAAAACGCAATCAGTCCAAAAAATTTTTTAAAGATTTTACTTATTTGTTTGAGAAAGAGAGAGAGAAAGAACAAGTGGGAGGATGGGTAGAGGGAGAGAGGGAGAGGCAGACTCCTTGCAGAGCAGGGAGCCTGACATGACTGGATCTCAGGATCCTGGGATCATGACCTGAGCAAAAGGCAGACACTTAACCAACTGAGCCACCCAGGCGCCTTCAATCCAAATTTCAAAATATGCTTTAATTAAAATGCATATTTAACCTCAAATGTTGAATCAAAATTTGGTTGCAATTGAGCTCTTATAAGGTAAAACATTCTAAATTTTTATGAAGCTGAATTGAAATGATTTTACATAACAGCAAAATTCCATCTTTAATTCAACTGATAAATTATTAAAATCTCATTAGTTTACCTCAACTTTGTAGAAAAAGCAATAAATAATATTCAAAATCATCAAATTAATAAGAAATAATAGGGAATTGTAATCATGGATAGAAATCTCAGAAGTTGATATTAATCAGTTCATTTTATAAAAATATATACCACAGAAGTCATAAGTTTCTTTAAGAGATCATATTTTTAAATTTTGGAATGGACATACAAAAGTGATTTGGTGGAGGGAAATAATTTTAAATTGTATTGGTAAAATATTAAATGTGTTATACAGATTTCAACATCATAGTTATTTCTTTTCCCCAAAAACATCTAACATAACTTCCCTAGTCTTTTCTAAATACATGCAAATTGTTCCTTCAAGCTGTAGCTAAAATAATATTTTGACTATGATACCTTTTCTGGGTTTCATGATAAAACTCTTTTTCTGTGTTTGGCAAATTTCTGCTCTATACTAGTTTGCACATTAATGTTGATTTATATTATTTTTTGTCTTTTAAAAAAATAAACTATTTAAATGGAATATAATGTCAAAGTGTAAGTTTTCACTTTTTCTGCTTCTGCTCTGCAGAAGGAAACCCTCCTTTGCATCCCTACTGAGCATACACAAGTAGATTGAACTCTAAATGTTTTCTGCTGCTTTTTTCAGTTAACCAAACAGAGTAAACACATTATGTCTATTATACACAGAAACCTTTATTCCTTCTTTGTTTCTTAGTATTTCTGCATATGGAAATAAAATGATTCATTTAACATTTCTTCATGATTATTTTTCTTATTTCTATTACAATTACAGAAAATGCAGAAATGATAATCTCTACATATATGTAATCTGTGTAAATATTTCTGTATGATAGCTAGCTAGAACTTGAATCATTTGATAGGTGGTAATGTATGTTGAAATTTTGTTTTCCCCATAACTTAATTCAAACCGTCTCTCTGTGGGAGTATCTGAGAATATTGAGTTCCCCAAAGCTTTGCCAAACTCTAGCAATCTGAATAACTGAAAACTTTTCAATATTCTTTATATTTGCATTTTCCTGATTACCACTGAAGTTGAACTATATATATGAATGACTTATTTCTATGCTAAATTGAATGTTGACTTTGCTGCCTATTTTGTTGTAGTGAATGATTTACCTGGTTTCCTTTTTTTGTTGATTTCTTGAATGTTTCTTTATTTTTTATGACAGTAATTTTATATACATTGCAAATATTTTCATTCATGTATCAATTTTTTACTTTTTTTAAAAAATAATATTTCTGAGGTGTTGATGTTGATAGTTCACTATACAATATTTTCTTTACTTTCATTCCTTCTACTAAATATTATATATTTACTACTCTTATATTTGATTTTAATCAATCTGATATTTGATAAATAGCAAAAGATAGGACTCTTATACAGACAGTGGTACCTATTAATATTATGTTTTCCATATGTTCTGCATATATGTCATATATCTTCCTTTTTAGATTCTACTTTTTAAAATGTTTTTATTTAAATTCAATTAATTAACATATAATGTATTATTGGTATCAGAGATACAGTCTTATATAATACCCAGTGGTCATTATATCACATGCCCTCCTTAATGTCAATCACCCAGTTACCCTATCTCTCCACCCTCCTCCCCACCTCCTCCCCTCTAACAACCCTCAGTTTGTTTCCTATGATTAAGAGTCCCTATGGTTTGTTTCCCTCTCTGGTTTCATCTTGTTTTATCTTTTCCTCTCTTTCCCCATGACCCTCTGTTCTGTTTCTTAAATTCCACATATTGGTGAAATCATATGGTAATTGTCTTTCTCTGACGGACTTATTTTGCTTAGCACCATACCCTCTAGTTCCATCCATATCATTGCAAATGGCAAGATTTTGGGGTTTTTGATGGCTGTATAATATTCCATTGTAAATATATACTATATCTTCTTTATTTATTCATCTGTCAATGACATCTGGGTTCTTTCCATAGTTTGGCTGTTGTGGACATTGCTGCTATAAACATTGGGGTACAGGTGCCCCTTCCAATTATTACATTTGTATCTTTAGGTTATGATTGCAGGATCATAGGAGAGCTCTATTTTCAACTTTTTGAGGAACTTCCATACTGTTTTCCAGAGTGGCTACACCAGGTTGCATTCCCACCAACAGTGTAAGAAGGTTCCCCTTTCTCCACATCCTTGCCAACATCTGTCATTTCCTGAGTTGTTAATTTTAGCCATTGTGACTTGTGTGAGGTAGTATCTCATTGTGGTTTTGATTTGTATTTCCCTGATGCCAAGGTTGTTGAGCATTTTTTCATGTGTCTGTTGGCCATTTGGATGTCTTCTTTGGAGAAATGTCTGTTCATGTCTTCTGCCCATTTCTTGATTGGGTTCTTTGTTTTTTGGGTGTTGATAAATTCTTTATAGATTTTGGATATGAGCCCTGTTGGGTTTTCCACATAAAGTATCACGTCATCTATAAAGAGTGAGAGTTTCTTTGATCCCCAAACCAGACAAAGGCCCTACTTAAAAGGAGAATTACAGATTAATATCCCTGATTAACATGGATGTAAAAATTTTCACCAACATACTAGCCAACAGGATCCAACAGTACATTAAAAGGATTATTTACCATGACCAAGTGGGATTTATTCCTGGTCTGCAAGGTTGGTTCAACATTCACAAATCAATATGACATACTACATAAATAAAAGAAAGAACAAGAACTGAATTATATGATCCTCAATTGATGCAGAAAAAGCATTTGACAAAATACAGCATCTTTTCTTGGATTAAAACTCTCTATAGTGTAGGATAGAGGGAACATACCTTGATATCATAAAGCCATCTCTGAAAGCCCACAGTGAATATCATTCTCAATGAGGAAAAACTAAGAAATTTTCCCCTAAGATCAGGAACATGGCAGAGAGGTCCATCACTATTCAACATAGAACTAAAAATCCTAGCCTTAGCAATCAGACAAAACAAACAAAACAAAAAACAAACAAACATCTGCATCGGCAAAGAAGAAGTCAAACTTTCACTCTAGATTCTATTTTTTAATCGATTTTTCATCTTTTTCATCACCAATAAAATATTTTTAAAACAGTGTAACTTTCGGATGTGTATTGACATCTGGTAGATAGTGTCGGAGCTTTCTAGGAATCTCCAGATTGCCTACTACTGGTGACACATACCTTCTCCTAGTGATTCAATTAAACACAATTGATTTTACCTGGCAGTTATGGTCCCAAATCATTTGACCCTAAGATCAGGAGATTAACTTGGTGGATCTATCCTAACCACATGGCCTTTTAAATCTCAATCTGGGGGTCAGGTAGAGGGAGGATCAGAGATTCTAACCACAGTAGATTCAACGTGCCATTGTTAGATTGGAAATAGGGTGGGGCGGGGGTAGGGAGCCTTATGGAAAAGAATGTGGAAGCCTCCCAGGACTGAGAATCACATCCAGCTAACAGCTAGCAAGGAAATGGGTCCCTCAGTCCTACAGTCACAAGGAACAGGATTTTGCCAATGTCAGAATGAGCCTGGAAGTGAATTCTTTTCTAAAGTCCCCAAAAAGAACTTGCACTGGCAGATACATTGATTTCAGCCTTGGGATATCCTGTGTACAGAAACAAGATGTATCATGCTGAAATTCTGAGAACCATGAGATAATGAAGAGTTTGTTTCAAGTTCCTAAATTTTTAGTAATTTTGGTAATTTCTGGTAATTTGTCATGTAGGTGATTGAAAATGAACATAATGTCAGTTTCTTCTTTTGTGATCCTATTCAGAATTTTTTCAGAAATTTATTGGCTGTTTTCATTCATTTTATTTCTATCTTACTTACTTTATGCTGTGGTAAAGGTACTGTTTAGATTATATACCTTTCTGATGTCATATTCAGGTTATTTCCATTTCTTTAAAATCTTCCTTTTTCTAGGCTGACGTATTTATTTCCATAGAGTGGGAGAGTTATTCAACTTTTTTCTCCCACCATCCTCTTTTCCATTTTCCATATTTTATTTTACTTTTTCCTTTGTATTCTAGATTTTGTTAGCTAGTCAGATTTGTTGAGGTGTTGTTTTGTTGATTTCCAAATATTACTTATTATATTTAGTTTTTTGTCATCATTTTTGTCTTCCCTTTCACATTTAACAACTTTTTTTTTTAAGATTTTAATTATTTATTTGACAGACAGAAGGAGACAGCAGGAGAGGGAACACAAGCAGGGGGAGTAGGAAAGGGAGAAGCAGACTTCCCACTGAGCAGGAAACCCGATGTGGGGCTCAATTCCAGGACTCTGGGATCATGACCTGAGCTGAAGGCAGAGGCTTAAAGACTGAGCCACGCAGGTGCCCCAGCATTTAACAACTTTGATAGACTTTGAGGTCACTGCTGTTAATATATTCATTTTTTCCTTTTATTATTGCATTTGTCTGGTATTGATATATCTGTTTACTTTCAACCATTTCAAAAACTTTTGTATTAAATGTGACTTTGGAATGCAGCATATATTTGGGTTCCACTCTGTGAACCAAAATTTGAGACTGTTTACCTAATAATAAATGTGTTAGGATTGGTATGAGAAATACATTTAGTTTCAGAACCAATTTTAAAATATTACAGTATTTAAAATTGAGTAATTTATTTAATATTTATTATTTAAATACATTTTACTATATGAACTATCTTTACTTATGCAGATCATTACTTTATAACCTTGTATTTGTTCCTTTGTCTCATTTATATTTTAGCTTTTTTTTTTTGAGCATGTAGAAAACCTATTCTTTTTCTTTAGAGTTAACAATATTCTTTCTATTCTGTTTAATTGTTTTTTATCATTCTACTTTGCTACTTCCTCTGTGGCATAATTTTGGCTATGGCTTTATTAACTTTATCATCAACAACTTAATTTTTTTTTCAAAGATTTTATTTATTTATTTGACAGACAGAGATCACAAGTAGGCAGAGAGGCAGGCAGAAAGAGAGAGAGGAGGAAGCAGGGTCTCCACTGAGCAGAGTGCCCGATTCTGTTCTTGATCCCAGGACACTGGGATCATGACCTGAGCCGAAAGCAGAGGCTTTAACCCATGAGCCACCCAGGTGCCTTAATTTTTGTATGTTGTTGAGTTGATACTTCTTCATTAACTCTTATAATTTGTATTTGATATTAACATTCATAAAACACTATTTCAACACTTTAATCATGTTTTTGAATCATTTTTAGCCCAATTTCACCCACTTATAGACAATATATGTGTCTAGTTTGCCTTATTTGTTTTCAATATTCCTTACCTCTTTATCTTTTCAATATTTCGAATGCTGATCAAATTTTCCTCATCTCTGCATGCCTAAAGAATCATCCATTTGCAGCAAAGCAATTTAGAAAGGAGGTTGCAGGTGATTCAGGTTCTTTAGGCATCATATTGATTTACTCGGAAGCTCTTTTCACAAAGTGTGTGGGTGCCTGCGTACATGTGTGTGTGTTTGTGCCCATGCATGTGTATGTGTGTGTGTGAGTATGCATGTGTAGGCATCCTGCACCAATTCACTGGCAGGTGTTTTGTTTTGTTTTGTTTCCTTTGAGTGGAGTTGAAGCACAATGTTGCATTAGTCTCAGGTGTGCAACATAGTGATTCCACAAGTTTACATTGGCTTTAATGTAAGTCTCTGTCCTTAGTAGACTGGATCTTGTAAAACAATCCTCTTGTTGCTCATCTCCAGGAATAGTCCATCTGCGGTTCCATAATTTCAAATGTCACTCAGGGAGGCTCCTAGAGTCAGTGCAATTGTATTTCAGGCATAGACTTTGCTTCCCAGTGTGCGCTTCTTAATTTGGAAAATCTTGTGTTCTGTAAGGTCTGCCTGGATGGTGGCTGCTCTTGTTCCTCCTTTCTCAGTCTGATCTAATAGTCACTGAACTTGGCAGCCCATCTTCATTTATGCTGTGTTTGGAGAATAAAGGAGTTTTTAAAATAATTAAAAACTGTAATTATCACTTCTATACTTCATTTGCTTTATTTTCCTTGTCTTTCCTATTGGTTTAGAGAGCAGACTGAAGGAGAGACATGTTTTCTAGGTTACAACATCAAAGAATTTTCTGAAAATAATTAATATACAACATATATTTACATGCTCCTCTTTCAGAGCAAAAACATCATAAACTTGCTTTTTAAAATCCAATTCATGTCTTTTAATTGTGCATGCATTCATATGTGATATGTAGAAGTACATGATATATATTGAAATAGTTAATAAATAATTTAATGAAATATGTATTTTGCAGCTTGCATTTTATTCAATATTTTATATTTATTTTATTATTTAAAATTTATAGGTTGCAAAAAGGCACCCACTGATGGACCAATTTTTACAATTTTGCTACATTTCCTTTTTCATTCATTCTTTTCTACACATACACAAACACACATATATAATTTATTTTCTGAAAAACTTGGTATATAGTTAAAGACACTATGACAATGTTCTCCAAATAATTCAGAATATGTATCCTAAGAACAAGGACATTTTTTGCATAGCATCATTCAGTTGTCAAAATTAGAAATTCAACACTGATGCAAGATGATTATCTCATCCACAAAATAGTCCAGTTTTTCCTATAGTCTCACTAATGTCCCTTATAGCACTATTCTTTATTCTATTATCAATCTAGCTTCCTGAGTTGCATTTAATTATCATATATCTTAAAAAATATTTTGACAATCTATTTTGATCTATGTTGTTAATTTCACTTTAATGCTTTGTATTTTCCATTATTCGATTATAACAAAATGTATTTACATTTTGTTTTCAAGGTTTTGGTACTGTTACAATGACAATGTTACAGCAAAGTTTTTGTTTTGTTTTGTTTTGTTTGAAAATCAGAACATCACCTAGAACGCTATGGAACTGTCCTACTTTACTTTGTGCTTTTAATTTTTTCCTCTTTGTGTATCTTGTTAATTTACATTGTATTTCTTTATTACGAATTGAAGAATTGGATTGAAGGATTTCTAGTAGGGGTTAGATGTTAAGCTAAATGTGTATTGAAAACCATTTCCAATATTGGATTCATTGCCTCACTTTTTATGACACATTTGTCATGAAATGTTGTTGTTTAATGTGTATATAGTCAAACTTAAGGAGAAATATTTTCTAATCTGCAGAATGTTAACGTACATATGTGTGATTTATTGTAAAGATTTCAGTTTTTCTGTTACTGTTTATGTCTTTGATTCTGGAAATTTATGTTGCGTATGGAAGGAGGTAAGGATCTAATTAATTTTTTGCAAAAAGATAACATACTGACAATGCTCACTATATTATCCATATCTTCCCTATAGATTAGGTAATTCTATTTGTGTCAAATTTGAAATATTCACATCTTCATGAGTCCATTATAGTCATCCTATTCCATTTAAATGTTATATTTATATATTCTATGTAAAAGCATTTTTAATAAAAGCAATAATAGCATATACAGTTTTTACATCTGTATCAATAGGCATTATTTGAGAATTTTAGAATTGGAATTATTTTTTAATGAGTAATTTCAAATGTAAATTTTGATATGTATTATCTGATCAAATAAATTTATTTATTTATTTTAAGGATTTTATTTATTATTTTAGAGAATGGGCATGTGAGCAGGGTGGGATGGGAAGGTGAAGGGCAGAGTGAGGGAGAGAAAAAATGAACCCTCAAGCTGAGTGCTGGCTGAGTACCAAGCCTGATGCAGAGCTTTGTATGAACTCAGTCCTAGGACCCTGAGATCATGACCTGAGTCAAAATCAAGAGTTGGATGCTCAACCAACTTAGCCATCCAGGTGTCCCTGATCAAAGGAAGTTAAACAGCCCCTAGCTGTTTGTATCACTATACTAATTGCTTTAGTATTGGTAAGTTGCCTTATGATTCCAGTGAGTCTGTTTCCTCAAAGTCAAACAATGTCTTATTTTTATCACCCAAGATTAGCTTTACCCCCTCTTGGATTTTATACAGACCAACTCATCCCGTATGCATTCCTTTGGGTCTAGTTGATCCCCAGCATAATATTTTGAGAATCACACGTTTTATGTCTGTAAGTGCTTCATTCCTTCCCATGTTGAGTAGTATAGGCACACAATAGCTTGTTTATTCATTCATCTATTGATGAACATTGGATTTTACCATTATGAAAAATGCTGCTCCTGTAAGTCTTTTGTGTTAGATGTTCTCACTTAGCTTGATGAATCAGTGACTGGGATTGCTTTCCACAGAGTAGTGGTATTATTAGCTTTACTATTAACTGTCAGATAGTTCTACAAAGTGTTGGCCATATTGTAAATTCCATTGGACAAATGATCTGACTCCCAGTGTTACCATTTTATATCAACATTTCAGATCATCAATTTTGAATTTAGAAATTCCAATATCTATAAAATGATATCAAGTACCAAAAAGGGTGGAGACATTTCCAACTCGAATTGTAGGTTTTTCTACTCTTTAGGTTCTATTTGTATCTGCATCAAATATTTTGAAGATTTCTCTTCAGTGCACACATATATGTGACAATTATGTCTTGTTGTTGAGTTGTCCTCATTATTATGCCATGTTCCTCTTTGTCCCTGATGATATAACTTGCTCTGAAGTCTACATTTTTTAGTATTACTATGGTCACCTCAACTTTTCTTGGATGAGTATTTGCATCGTATATAGTTTGCAGTCCTTTCACTTTTTTTTTTAAAGATTTTATTTATGTATTTGATAGAGAGAGACACAGTGAGAAAGGGAACACAAGCAGGGAGAATGGGAGAAGAAGCAGGCTTCCTGCTGAATAGGGAGCCCGATGTGGGGCTCGATCCCACAACCCTGGGATCATGACCTGAGCTGAAGGCAGATACTTAAGGACTGAGCCACCTAGGCTCCCCTGGCATTTCACTTTTAATCTACATTTTCCTATGAATGTAAAGTGCATTTCTTATAGACCCTTTCTAAAGAGGTCTTTTTTAAAATGAAATTAAGAAGTCTGTTTTTGCAAGTGATTTGTTCAGATCATTTTCATGTAATGTAATTTTAACATGATTTGACAAAATATACCATCTTGGCAATTGTTTTACCTTTCTTATATCTGTTCTTATTGCATATTCTCTTTTTATTCTGCCTGCATTATTATTAATTATGTTTGTAGTTCCATTTTATCTCCACTATTGGCTCACAATTTATATTTACTTTTCCTCTGCTTTTGGGTGGCTGCTCTAGAATTTATAATATATGTGTTTAATAAATCACTGTCTAATTTCAAATAACATTATATCATTTCATGCATGGCTTAAAACTTCTAAAAAATGTCTATTTATCACTCTTCCTTCCTATCTTCTGTACTGTTGTTATCAAATACTTTATTTTTATATATGCCGTATGTCAGTGCAGGCTGCTATAACAAATTATCATAAATTGGATGGCTTGGACAATAAAACATTTATTTCTCATGGTTTGGGAGGCTCGAAGTCCAAGATCAAGGTGTCAGCCGATTTGGTGTTTTGTGAGTCCTGGGCTCTCAGAATGCAGATGACTGCCTTCTTGTAGCCTCAGGGGCAAGAGCAGAGAGAAGAAGCAAGTTTTCATGTCTCATCTTATACAGGTAATAATCTCATGCATGAGAGCTCCTCTCACAAGTCCTAATTACTCCCCAAAGTCTCCATCTCCTAATACTAATACTCCATCTCCATCTCCTAATACAGTGGAGCTTGGGATTTCAGTGTATGAATTTGGGGGAAACATGCTTAGTCCAAAGCGCCAGAAACCAAAATTGCTACTAGTGTTACACTGGGCAGACAAGTATATTTTAGGGGAATTAAGAATGAGATAAAGTATCTCTTATGTTTACTTTTATTTTAACCATTTTAGTATATCTTTTTTTGTTGTTTATGTAGATGCTTGCTTTCATCATATATCATATTCATTCTTCATGAAGAAAGCTATTTACAAATTTTTTCTTTGAAAGGTCAGCTAGCAAGGAATTGCCTCCAATTGTTTTATAAAAAAATATATCCCTTCTCCTTTATTTTTGAAAGATAGTTTTGTTGTACTCAGACTTTTGAGTGGGTAGTATTTATCCTTTAGTATTTTAAAGATCTTACCCCATTGTCTTCTGGATTACATTGTATCAGAAAATCTGCTCAAAGTTTCATCTTTATTCCTCTGCATGTAGAAAGTCATTGTCCTTGTAGTTACATTCAAGTTTTTTGTTAATCTTTGGGTTTTAAACAGAATGAGAATTGTGTGTACAGGTTTTTTTCTCTGATTTTTGATCATTTGTTTGTTTTTAACTTATCCTGCTTGGGTTCTCTGAGAATCTTTTATATGTGACTTATTATTTTCCAATATTTTGAGAATTACCAGCAATTATCTCTTCATCTTATTTTTTTGAACATCTTTATTTCTTCTTCTTCTGGAAGTAGTTTTGTGTATGTTGGAATGTTTGGCCTACTTTTAGGTCTATTATAGCATCTATTTTCAATTTTCATATAATTTTTAACTCTTTTTTTAAGCATTTCATTTATGTAATTTCATTGATCTTTCTTTCTTTCATTGGGTAATTTCATTGATCTTTCTTTCATTGATATCCACTGGTTCTTTCCTCAGATACACCAGATCAACTGATGAGGCCAGCACAGCATTATTCATCTCTATTCCAGTTTGGGGGGGTTCATTTTTTAAAATAGCATGTTCAGTTAATTATTCCTTGAAATTTTGATTGCTTTGGTGAAATATTCCACACATTCATACATATTTTTCCCTTATTATTAGGGTCCTTAACATGTATAATTATTTTAAATTCTCTGTGTGAAAAACTTCACATCTGAGCCATCTCTGAGTCTACATCTATTGATTTTTTTTTTTGTCTGTTCACAATGGGTTCATTGTTGCTGGTTTTCCATGCTTTTTTGTGTGTCACTTAATTTTTTACTGAAGGCTAGACATCGTGTATGAAAGAGTAGATATTGATGTAAATGGTATTTATGCCCCAAATAGTATTTATCTTCATTCACACTTTTTCTTGCAGTGGGTGGTAGGTCCTTAGTATGGGAGGCTGACTCCATTTAGTCAAGAGCAGAGCTAGATTTAGGTTTTGCAGTTGCTTTAGTCATCACAAACGTTCCACCAGGTCACAGTTCTCCAGTCTTGTCTTGCATTTAGTATAGCAGCCTGAAGTACCAGAGGAAATTTCTCAGTACTCCTGTTCTCCCTGCCTTCACTGGCCTTCTTTGCATACTTATAGATCAAAAGGAATCTCTATTCCTCAAAAGGAATCTTTTATTCCTCCTTTAATGGCAAACTGTTGTTACTCAGTATTTTCTGCATTGGTCTCTCCTTGCAAAACCCTTTTTTCCCCCTTAGATTCTATACCATTTGAAATTGACTCTTTGATGGCTCAATTAAAATTATGATTATTTAGATTATCTGAATTTTCAGTGGTAACAAATCTTTTTTCCAGTTTTCTTCATTCCAAGTGTGAATAAGATCCTATGTAATTGAAATATAAATGTTACATATTAATAAAAGCAAAGTTTTATCACAAGTAGTATGTTTAGGATTGACTTTTATAAGTAAACTTCTGAAAGAACATGAAGATGAAAACAATATATCTTCCTCTGGCTCATTGAAGAATATAAGTGCCTGACAGAGTGTATGTGTATGGATAATTGCCCTGTCAATAGTTAAGAAGAGGTAAAACCATGCAAGTTTTTAAAGAAATATCAAACTTGCACCCATCTCACACACCATCCTGTTTTCAACCAAGAGATGTAAACGCTAAATTCAAATGTAGCATTAGTATTAAGGTAACATATTATTATGAAAGGCTTAGATTAAATACCCACAATTAAAATTATTCTTTCCCTCTGGGGAGCACTTTTTACTAAAAATCTTCAGATGATATATGTACAATAGAAAAATGTCCAAACTATATCTACACCTTCTAGTTTCCTTAAAAACAATCAAATGTAGTTTCAACATAGTCCTCTAAGATTTGAAGCCAGAAAAAGAAGAGACACAATGATAGTACTCCATTCTTACTAAATGGTCTGTGGATTTGTTACAGGTTACCTACCAACCTCTTAAAATATAGGCTCTATGAGAAAGGAGAAAAGGGGAAAACCTTCTATTTGTTAGCTGTTATAGTATGTGAAACTGACCAAAAGACTGTTGGACTTTTGACCACAATTGGTATATACATTTATTATGATTTAAAATTTATATCAATGATATTCAGTAATGGGGAGGGAGACAAGGATGTGGCTCTAAGATGGAGATAACCACCTCTCAGATCACCTCGTCCATGTAATAATTAATTGGGGGAAATTGTCATATATATTAAGATGCCACATAGAAAGAATACAGTTCAATTAGTGTCATAAATTTGAAGTTTTTGGCCAGAATTCTCCAAACATTAAATATTTATTTGCAATAGATTTGCTTCTTCCAAGGACATCTCTATAAAAAATACTTCAGATATACAGACATAATAAAAAAAAAGTGAATAGACTGAAAGATGCTTAGATATTGTTGACCTGAACATTTTTTAAAAAATATTTTATTTATTTATTTGACGGAGATCACAAGTAGGCAGAGAGGCAGGCACGGCGGGGGGGGGGGGGCAGGCTCCCTGCTGAGCAGAGAGCCCGATGCCAGGCTGGATCTGAGGACCCTGAGATCATGACCTGAGCCAAAGGCAGAGGCTTAACCTACCCAGGCATCCCTTTCTACTTGAACATTTGTAGGCTAATTCATATAGTCAGTTGTGTAGGAGGTTTACAATAAGAAATCAAAAACAAGCAAAAGTAAGTGTGGGATATTTATCTTTCTGCATGCTTCTTTTCTCTCTGTTCACTGAAGTTGTTTGAGAGGAAGTGAGTGAGACAGAGCACACCGAGCAGCTCAGAGGGAGAAGGGGAGGGAGAAACAGGTTCTCCTCTGAGCAGGGAGTCTGACGAGAGGGAGTCATCCCAGGACTCTGGGATCATGACCGAGTCAAAGGCAGTTATTTAACTGACTGAGCCACCAGGCACCCCTAAATCTGAATTAAAATTAAATTTTATTAGATTATATTTTGCTATAAGAAAGACAATGTAGATAATATAAGGGTGAACATAAAACACAAGTAAGAAAAAGTAATTTACAAGAAGCAGGAAAGAGATATCCCCTCCCTACTTTTGGCATTTACTTTAGAAAACGTTTAATTGTGAATTCTGTTCTTTGCCCTTTATGATGTATATAAACCTTTTAAAAACTAAAAAAAAAAAAAAAATTGCCAGTTTTACAACTCTAGAGTGTTATTTTTTAAGGACCTGGAAGCCATCTCTTTGAAATGAGAGGAAGGTAACACCCTTGTTTTCTAATTTCCAGATGAGGGTGAGAAGCTAACTTCGGGGTGCCTAACTCCAAGTGCAAACCTATACATTTTCACAAATTTTGGAAGCATATTTTTTCCTTTGGGTAAAGGCAATGAGCAAACACAAATGGTCATCTGATTACAGGGTGACTTTAGGATAAACTGTGTGTGACAGATGATGCTGTCAAGTTCTCTCCTACTTGCAGACTCATCTTTGATTTATACTGAGAACGTGTATGTCACGGGCTGCTCTGGCTAGCTATATAGACTGAACTTTCCTCTGTCTTTGCGATCCGTAGTGAAATGCCTAGGATGTGCATTGTGTTATGGGTGAGTGATCTCTCAGTAATAAAACCTTTGTTCTGTTCTACTTTTGTGGAGCGATTTCCTGAGTTGGCAGGAGACTTTGTCTTTAATCACATTGTCCCAGTGATAACGATCCATTAGAAAGGAAGAGTTATGAATAAAAAGTAAAAATTTTCAAAGCCATTTTCCTTTCCAAAGCCAAGTTTTTTCCCCAAGTCCCCTCCCCACATTTAGCCCCGTTTCTAATGATATACCTGCTTCTTTACCACTATGTTTTCCTTTTTGAACAGTAAGCTAGGACTCCTAACCAGAAATGATGAGGAAGTTATGACATATACTGCCTGCAATCATACCTCCAAATCCTGTATAATTCACGTAATTTGGTTACTTTACTCCTTACTCTTACATTTTAATTTAGGATTTAAGTTACAATGAAATTATCTTAATAAATCTGCCTCTTCACTACGATAAGATGAAGGATTTGGTGGCATTGCTTTACTTTCTACAACCCACTCCCAATATCCTCACCTCTTGACTTCTGTCCAATGTGTTCTACTATTATCTTTATGTTGTTAGT
Organism: Lontra canadensis; assembly: GCF_010015895.1. NCBI lineage: Eukaryota > Metazoa > Chordata > Mammalia > Carnivora > Mustelidae > Lontra > Lontra canadensis. The sequence continues at coordinate 10,089,259 of NW_022631016.1, read as the reverse complement.
TCAATTATGACGAGATGTTCACAGCTCTCACATTGGTTTATTCTGGAAAAATATAAAGGCGTGGAATACATTTATGATCCTATGATGGTGTAATAACACTGCCCATGTTACATATGTTTCTATGTGCTAAATGTGCTTGTGCTTTCTGTGATTTACCCACCTAATCTTCATGATAACCCCCTTGCAATTAATTATATCCAATCAAGGTTACACACTTCCTATGTTTATTTGGCTCTAACTTCCTCTGAACCATCAGATGTTTGCACAAAGGAAAGTAAAACCATCCTATGCTCTTGTCCTAACACTGACAAAATCTCAGCTTCCTCAAGCTGGGCTCTGGCCTGGCCTCCACTGTGCACACGTAAGCAGAAAACTGAACAGCTATATCGCTCAGGCCCCTCTTGACCAGACTCTGGAAAGCCGAGTGCACTTCCACCAAATCAGGACTAAGATGTACAGGACTGATACCACCGGGCATTTTCAATTGCTGCTCAGAAAAGCCCAGTGCCACTTCAGGAGTATAGGAACATATATGTTCCATGGGAGATACTTTGACAAGAGACAGGAGATGAGAGGGAGCTGACCAAGGAGATTTTCTTTCCTTATCCCTACAAACTATTCCAAAGCAAATTTCTATGCAACTTCTCTGCAAGTTATTTCACATTAACAGTATAAGTAAATAAACAAAAAGAATGCCTAGTTAGGTTTGAATTCCAAATGAACAAAAATCATTTCTAAAATATATTTTGCCTATTTATTTTTTTTGCTGTTATTAGTGGTTGCCCTAGTATTTGCAATATATATCTACACTTAATCCAAGCCCACCTTTACATAATACTGTATCAGTTCATGGGTAGTGCAAGTACCTTATAATTCTATTAAAAATATTTCTAGTTATTCCCTCCTATCTCTTGTGTCATTGTCATCATTCAACTTATGCATCATCATTATAATCATACATACACACGTTTACATGCGTAGCCACATGCGTAATCAAATACATTGTTGCTATTGTTAGTTTTGAAATTTTACCTATGAAATCAATTAAGAATTACAAAATAAAAGTTTTATTTTACCTTCCCCTAATTTGTCTCCAATGACCTTCCTTCCCAATGACCTTCCTTCCTTCACGTAGATCACTATCTCTAATGTACATTATTTTCCTTCTTTTAAGAGTCTTACTAATATTTCTTGTAAGGCAGGTCTGCTGGCATTCTCTCAATTTTTGTTTGTCTGGGAAAGTTTTTATTTCTCTTTCATGTTGGAAGTATAATTTCACAGGATAGAATTCTAAATTGGTGATGTTTTTCCACACTTCAAATCTTTCTCCTGTTTTCTTGTTTGGTTTTTGAGAAGTCAGATGGAATTCTTTATCTTTCATACTCTATAGGCAAAGTGCTTCTTCCTCTGGTCTCTGGTCTTTGAATATTTTTCTCCCCTTATTTTTGATTTTCTGCATTTTGAGTGTGGCATACTCAGTTTGTATGTGGTATCTGTGTACTCATTGTATAATTGTACTTAATACAATTTATTCTGCCTCATGTTCTCTGAGCTTCCAGTAGTTTGGTCTGATATGTCTGACAAGTCTGACATGAAGTTGGGGAAGTCTCAGTCACTCTCGATTCAAATGTTGCTCCTGTTCTCTCTTTCTTCTCTCTCCGGTGTTTCCATGTGTATATGTTTCACCTTTTGTAATTGTCCATCGTGCTTGAATATTCTGTTCTTTTTTTTTTTTTAATTTTTTATCTTTGTTTTTCAGTTTTGAAGGTCTTTATTAACATGTCCTGAAGCTCAGAGAGTCTTCCCACTGCTGTGGAAAGCTCATCAAAAGCCTTCTTCATATACGTTACAGCATTTGGTTTCTAGTCTTCCTCCCCTCTTCTCTCCTCTCCTCTTCTCTCCTCTCTTCTCCTCTCCTCTCCTCTCTTCTCCCCTCCTCTCCTCTGCCCTCCTCTCCTCTCCTTTTTTTGAGTATAGTTAACACCAAGTGTTAAACTAGTTTTAGGTGTACAACATAATGACTCCACTCCTCTATTTGCTATGCTGTGCTTCCCACAAATCTCACTACCAGCGGTCGCCATACAACTCTCTTACCATACTATTGACTTTATTCCCTAGGTAGCCTTGCTTTTCTTCCTGCTTACGTTACTCACCTGTGTTTGCACACTGTGGACTTTTTCCATTATGGTTCTTAGCACATCAATCATAGTTGTTTTAAATTCCTGGCCTGATAATTGCAGCATCCCTGCCACGTGTGAGTCTGGTAATGATGCTTGTTCTATCTCTTCAAAACTTATTGGCTGCCTTTCAGTATGCCTTGTGATGATTTGTTAAAAACCGGAGAGGATATACTAAGTAAAGAATTGCTGGTGCATAGGCCTTTGGTGATGTGCTGGTAAGATGTGGGGAAAGAGAAAGTGTTCCAAAGTTTTATGATGAGATCTCAGTCGTTTAGTGAGCCTGTGCTCTTATTGAGACTATGAACTTCACATGTTCCTCTCAGCCCCTCCCTCCAACCATGAGGTGATTTCTCCTCAAAATCATCTCCTCTGAAAATTAAAAAAAAAAAATTGAGCTTATTCTAAAGGTGTGTGTTACTGATAAGAAGTATATTGTCATTCTGACTTTTAATTTTTAATCTATCTAGACTCTATTGCAGTGCTTACCGTTAGTCTCTGGAGACAATCTAATTAGAAATCATTAGTTAAATCACTCAATTCCTGCATCTGAAATTCAGTTTTGTACTTGCATTCCTAGCATTGCGGTTGATAAACAAGGTCCTGCTTTCCTTTCCATGTATAAAATGAAGAAAATGACAGCTGGGTTGAGGTGTATGGATGCTTGTTTGAAGGACTCCCAGATGGGATTTTTTTTTTTCCCAAACAAAACTGAATGGCATAAATGTGCTGCTAAAAGTTTTAAGTTTGTATTTACATTAAAAATAAATAATGTCTACATATTTATAGCTTATTACCCTTGGGTATCCTAGGATCCAGCATGTTCTAGGAGAGCTTTGAGCTGACACAGCATTGTGAACTACACAGCATATGCTCATTTGACAATGAATTCTTGCTTTTGCAGTTTTAAACAATATTTAGATTTCCCCATTTTGGTGCATAACGTTTGGTTGTTACCAAAGTCCTTTCATTAAGATTGATTTTCCTATTGCTATCTATACCTAAAAAAGGTAAACAAAAAAACAGTTACAAAGGAACTTAGTGCTTGCTTTCTGTTTAACTCAAACTGGGGTATGGCTCTTGCTGAAACATTTTCCCATTTCCACTTTTCTTAACTTGGCCTCATTTCCTCCATTAAATGCTTTACCTCAGTACTGCTGCCACATCCACTTCAAAAGATAATTCCCTGGAGGACCAAGGAGACCACCTGCTTCTCTAAAAGACAATGCCCTGTTTAGAAATCTGGTTAGATGCTTTAGCACAGAACAATTGATTGAAAAACTGCCATCTGTAGGTATGGTTTGAATTAAGTTCAGTGAGCTTAACCAAGGTCCTTGTTGTCACAAATCAAACTAATCACACTCAACAAATACATTTCTAGAGTTAGTACTTAGGCTCATTTCCTTTGATTTTTTCCCTATTAAATAGCAGCCAGAATTACATTAGTGTAATTCACTGAACAAAAGTGTTCTTCTGCAAAAAGCTTAAAATCTTACATTGCTAGAATATAGAAATTGAAAAACAGGCAATAGAGAACATCAGTACTCCAGAATTGTAATAACTAGTAAGATTTTTAATGTAAAGAGAATGGGGTTCACATATGCCTTAAAACAGGAGAATGTTTTCTGTCACTTAAATTCTGGCAATTACCAAGTAATTGATTAGCAGAAGTTTTTTTTTTTTTTTTTTAAAGGTTGAGGGATTTTTTTTTTTTTAAAGAATTTATTTATTTGACAGATAGAGATCACAAGTAGAAAGAGAGGCAGGCAGAGAGAGGAGGAAGCAGGCTCCCCGCTGAGCAGAGAGCCCGATGCAAGGCTCTATCCCAGGACCCTGGGATCATGACCTGAGCTGAAGGCAGAAGCTTTAACCCACTGAGCCACCCAGGCGCCCCAGAAATTTTGTTTAAAATAAAAGACAAATTTAAGGAAATCTAAAACTATCCTTTTTTTCTAAATAAAAAATTATTCTTAACTAAATCCAAGAAATTTTTTATATTGTGCAGCTATGAGTTTTGACAAATGCATAACATCATGTATCCGTCATTATAGTATCATAGGGGCTCGTTTAAGTCTTTCTCCTTGTATGAGTTTTGATAGTTTGTGTCTTTTAAGGAATTGATTCATTTCATGTCAGTTATCAAATTGGTAGCCATAGAGCTTTTCATAATATTTCTTTATTATTCCTTTAATGTCCATGGTATCAGTAATAAGGATCTCTTTGATTTCTGGAATTAGTAATTTGTATCTTGTCTTTCTCTCTCTTTCCCTCCTTCCCTTGTTTGTTGGGGGGTTGGTATCTTAGCTATGGATTTATAAATGTTCTTGATCTTCCAAAGAAGTAGATTTGGGCTTTATTGATTTTTCTCAGTTGTTCGACTGTTTTCAATTATACTGATTGCTCTTATTTTTAACATTTTATTTCTTCTATTTGCTTTACTTTTATGTGGCTTTTCATTTTGTAGTTTCCTAAGGTTGAAACATATATTATTGACTTTAGATAACCTTTCTTTCTTTCTCTCTCCCTCCCTCCCTTTCTTTCTTTCTTTCTTTCTTTCTTTCTTTCTTTCTTTCTTGCAATAAGTGCTGAAGATGTGACTTACCAAAATGTTTCTTTGACCTTTGTGTTCCCTTACTGGGGACAGGAATTCTGGGGTTGGGGAAGTGACAAGGATTGTTTAATTGTCCCTCTATTTGGTATGATAAGGCTCTGGTAAAGTAGTTTCTCTTCCAGGGCAGACCGTTGTTATGAAGAATGCTCTGAGAATATTTCAAAATCTTTGTTTTGCCCTCTACTGCTTGAAACTGTAGAGGATTTTTTTTGTAATTTTTAGTGCAAGAACACAGTGGGGTTCTTGTAGGTATAATCCATGATCATATAGGGGCCTCCTAGGATAAGAAACCCAAGAGCTTTTGAATCAAATTAACCTACCCCAGCCTCCAACAATGCATCAAAATTTATTCATCTTTTTCCTTATTGTGAGGATAAAAGTGATGAGTTCTAAGTTTTTTTTCATGTCAGATCTGAATCTGGAAGTCCAAGAACATATCATTATAAAAAAGTTTCCCACATCCAAGACAACTTGTACTTAAACTTACGTCTGTAATTTTGAAATTAGGCTCTCTGATTTCAGTTAAAGATCAAATTGTGTTAGTTTCTAATGCTGCTCTAACAAATTACCAAATTCTAGTGGCTTAAGAAAAAACAAATTTTATTATTAAAATTCTGAGGTTGTCAGGAGCAAGAATTCCTGTCCCCTCAAAAGTCCTTCTAGCTGGACTAAGAATCAAATTGATCTGAGGCAAATTAACAAGAGAAAATAAAATGTAATAGGTATATGTAAGGGCAATCCATATAGGCATGGAAATTTCAAAGGCAGTCAGGCAAAATGAGGTATATTTTTCATGCTGAATTCCTTCATTCTCCTTTGAAGGGGGTAGGGGTCTGGGACTTAGGAGGAAAGGAATGCATTTCTCAGGCTGATAAGAAGAGCAGATGTTTGGTAATTAGATGTTTGCCCTGCTGTACGGATGGGTCACTCAGATAAAATTTATCATTGCTAATAATCCTCATTCTGGAAATGACCCCCAATTTAGATTCTTCTGTGTGGTTAAGGGAGGGAAAAATATTTTTCTTGAGCCCACGGGTCTCAAGTATCCTCAGGCCAAAATAATCCACATACCACAGTGGCACATTGTGGGCAGGGTTGGGGGGGGGTGTCTGTCCTGAACCCCTTCAGATCAGAAGTTCAAAATCATCCTCATAGACTAAGGTCAATGTGTTCGTAAGATTAGTTCTTTGGAGATTTCTGAGGTGAGACTTACGTCCTTGCCTTCCTAGTTTTTAGAGGTCACATTTTCCCTTTCTTCATGTTCAAAGCCAATAATGCAGCGTCTTCTCTCCTTTATGACCCTCAGGTGTTTCTTGATTGTGGTCCTCCCTCATCTTTCCTATGAGGACCCTTTGTGATTTTATTAAACCCACTTGGATAATCCAGGAGAACCTCTCAATCTCCAGATCATTATTATCACATCTTCTGTCTCTTAAAGTAACATACTTGTAAGTTTTAAGATTTGGACATGAACATCATGTTGGGGGCCATTATTCAGTGTACCATAATGGCTAAGTGCAAATACATTTTCAAATAAGATACATGTTTCTTATTTTGTCATTAACTAGTTTTATATCTGCCGCAACTTAATTTCACCTTTTCGCTTCTGTCAGGAATTTGAAAATTGTGTAGCTTGTGCCTATATATTCACCTTGTTATAAAGGTTGAAGCTGTTGATAAAGAATTCCAAATTAAATTTGGGTTTACTCTTTTGTGTATATTGTTATTTTGATGTATATGTCTTAGTTTTCCAACCACTAGTTTCATCCAGCAAGTGGAAACAAAGGTAAGTATCAGAACACTGAAGGGCATCAACAAAACCACTGGCATGGGGAACCACTAGAAACTTTTTTTTAAAGATTTATTGATATATTTGAGAGAGTGAGAGAGAGTGCACACGATTAGTGGTAGGGGCAGTGGGAGAGAATCCTCAAGCAGACTCCCTGTTGACCAAGGAGCCCCATGAGGTGTTTGATCTCAGGGCCAGTGAGCTCATGACCTTTAGCAAAACCAAGAGTCTGACGCTCAACCCACTAAGCCACCCAGGTGCCCCAGGAACCACTAGAAATTCTTTATCAACATTGCTGTGAACCTCCTATACTAGTTAAAATACTGAAGCGGATATTGTGGGATCTGAAACCTTATGTAATTTTCTAATTGTGCCTGAAATCAAATTATTTTTTTCTTTTGTGAAATATCGTTTTATGTGAACCATGCCCAATTTTACATGGGAAGATACTGGTATGTATGTATGTGTGTATTTATTTATTTATTTATCTGACAGAGAGAGAAAGAGCTCAAACAGGGGGAGCAGCAGGTGGAGAGAGCGGGAGAAGCAGGCTCACGGAACAGGGAGCCCAAAGTGGGGATTGATCCCAGGACCGAGGGATCAGAACCTGAGCCACCCAGGCGCCCCAAAATACTGTTTTCTAAAAATTATTTATAAATGGTTCTTTAGATAGTAAGTACATCAACATGATCTTTCACTTATTGTGATTTATTTCTTTAATTTGTCATTTATCTTTTAATTCTGTTTATTTTTATCATGTAACTATCATAAACTTTTATTTGGTCAAACTCATTAATGCTTTCTCTTTTGCACTAACCATTGAAAGAATTCTTATGTTTGGCCTTTTTGTAAGATTTTATTAATCTTATAAAAACTTAAAATTTAATGCAAATTTTTTTTCTGCTTGATATAAGTAAAGAGTTTTGTTTATAGTTTCCACATGTTTCAATAATTGTTGCAGCAAAATTTAATGAAAAACATGCTGCTTTCTTGCACCATATTAAATGCAACCATATATTTAAAAATGCATGTACACATTTTTCTTTATGTGTTGAGAACAAGTCTAAAGCCAACCTATTTTTATTTTTTCTATACGGATAAACTCATTTGTTTTTATCTTGTCTGGATGCTCATATTTTTATGTTTTGTGAAAGTTCAATGTTTCAATAACAACATTTAAGGGATTAGTCATTAACATGAATAGTATCTGGTCGCATTATACCTTTCCAAATAGACACAAGTTTGTAGCATTCCTCTGAAGTGATGATTGAGGTACTAACTCTGCATTCCTTATATATTTATTTAATTCTTTTTAAAAGTGTTTCTTATTTGAGGGAGAGAATGAGAGAGAAACAGAGAGAGAGCATGATGGGAGGGATGGGCAGAGGGAGAAGCAGACCCCCTGCTGAGCAAGGAGCCCAATGCGGGACTCAATTCCAGAACTCAAGGATCATGACCTGAGCTGAAGGTAGTCGCTCAACCAACCGAGCCACCCCAGGACCCCTGTGTCCCTTATTTTAAATACTAATAGCCTTTATTTGTATTATGTAAGTAGATACTTAAAGTATTTGGGTTTTTTAAAAGAAAGTATTTAGGTTTTTTTTTTTTTGTTTGTTTTTTTTTGTTTGTTTTTTTTTTACATTTAATTATTTAGAGAGAGAATGAGAGAGAGAGGACAGGGGTAGGGGCAAAGGGGGAGAGGGAGAGAAAGAATCTCAAGCAGACTCCTTGCTCAATCCCGTGACCCTGAGATCATGATCTGAGCCAAAATCAAGAATTCAACACCTAACTGACTGAACAACCAGGTGCCCCTGTATTTTTTATAAAGAGCGCTTTTGTTTTCATGGGTAAATAAAAATTGGCCATTGGAGGTGGGGAAATATATTCTCTAGATAAAGGGAAGAACAAATAAAAGTAACAAAAAAAATTTTCTTTCAGAATTACAGGCAGTTCTATTTCTTAAGAATGAAAGTGAGTGTAAGAGGGACATTAGCTGAGACAAAAGACATTGGGTCCACATCAAAAGGACAGAGTATACTGAGCAAAATTATTTATTTTATATACTTTATTTATATGTATTTAAATACTGAAATATATTTGACATATAAAATTGTGCAAATTAAAGTATTCAATACACTAATTTGATACACTTATAACAATTGTGATACAATTGCCATTGTAGCAATAAGTACCTCGATCGATCATGTTACATGATTATCATTTCTTCTTAGAGGTTGGAAAAATTAAGTTCTACTCTCTTACCGAGTTTGATCATTGTGATACAATATTGTTGTCTGTATTCACTATGCTGTGCACTGCATCCCTCTCTCTACCACAATTTCTTTATCCATTCTTCCATCCATGGACACTTAGGTTATTTCCGTATCTTGGCTATTGTGGATAACGCTGCAGTGAACATGGGAGTGCAGATATGTCTTTGAAGTATTGATTTCATTTCTTCTGAGAAAAGAGGTTGCTGAATCATATAGTGGTTGTATTTTTATTTTTAAAGAACCTCCATAGCATTTGCTATTCTTCTTCCTGGGATGCCCTTTTCTGGAATTTCACAGGCTCAATCCATGCTGTCTGATTTAGCCACAGGTTACTACCATGGTAAAGCCTTCTTACTTATAGTGGTAATGTTCTGTGCCCTCTCCCACCGTCAAACACACACACACATTCACAGCATATCCTAATCTACTTTTTCTTTCAATATCTGATAGTACTTATGATTGTCTAGTATACTGTGATTTTTTATTAATCTGTTTATTGCTTGCTCTGACCCAACTAATATGTAATTACACTGTTTTGAACAGTGCTGAATGCACAGTTCCCAGAAGAATACTCAATAATTGCTTGTTGAATGAATAAAGTAAACAGTACTATTAACATCTTTAAATATGTTAAACAAGCTTTTGAATATCTTTTTGTTTTTATCATAGTATTTATTAAGAAGTATTTATTTACCAAGATCCTACTATACTTTTTCTCTAGCTTTTGAAATTGTCATTACCATTTGATAATAAAATAAGAAATATCCTACGTTCAATAAGATTGTTTATAGATCATGTAAGTAATTAGGATAGGCCAAAGTCTATACTATTTATTTAAATTAAAATATGATAACTCAAAAATAAATTTAAGTCAGATAATGTAAAAATTATTTAATATTTTATTAAAAATTGTCTCATTCTCTTGCCACTTACTAGTGAGACTACAGGCAGTTTTATGAACAGCGTGTGGAATGGGGCTGTGTGCTCTGACTGTGTTTATTGGTGCATTTCTATGAAAGGTGCACAATGTTAGTAATGATCAGAGAAGTCCTATCATCCAAGTACTCCCCACATAAATTTATAGCAGGCTGCTATTGTCATGAATCCATACAAAATAATTTCCTTGGAGAACTATTTCAATTCTGAACGCACAACATATATTTAAAATGTGCTACTTCACGGATATCCATTTTCCTGAACTGCATTATTATTTTTTTCTTCCCATGACCATGAATTACAAACCAAAATTGACTTGATGGCAATCTTTGGCTTGCTTCAGTCATAATGAATTGAATCAGTGCCATTCAGCATTTGAATAAATTTTTGATACTGCAGTATAAGAGAGAAAAAGTCTGTGCATAACTGGATTATATTCCAAAATCTGGTACTGTTAACATAAATAAATAAATAGAAAAAGGACTAAAATATGAAAGCAGTAAATTTGCCCGGTGGATAGGAGTAAGAGAAAGGAGAGCAGCAGTATGGAAAAAAAGAAACCAGTCTGATTTCATCTAAAACTGTCTCTCCAAAGAGTCGATTGGATCCTATTTTATATTATTTTACTGTTTTATTAAGTTTTTTTTTTAATTTCAGAATCATTAACATACAGTGTTATATTAGTTTCAGGTGTACTTGGATCTCATTTTAATTTTTTCTTTATGTCACTCACAAGTAGAAATAAATTGAGCCATTTTAACATGTGAACTTCAATGTGGAGCATTCTGTTGATAAAATATCTAAAATTTTAAAAATACTATCGTTAATCTCTCAGTTTTATCCAGTCTTTACAGCACAAAACTACTCATTGATCCAGTCTACACAGCACAAAACTACCACCAGCTTCTGTAAACACACACGGACATCTAGATTTTTAGATTTGACTTCCATTGCTTTCTTTTGGTCTTTTAGCAATGGTACTCCCGGCATTTACAGATCTGTTCCAATCAATGTTTATAATCCCATTTGTTTCCTCTCCTAGTCTTTCCACTCTTTCTTTTAGCCACATCAACAGCCCACTGTCTCCCACCATTTTCTGAACATTCTGTGTTATTTTCATAACTCACAGCTCTGCACTTACTTCTTCCTGGTATCTTACCTCCTCTTTTCTCCACTCTTTAACTAGTCTTCCTTTAGAAAAATCAGGTCCTATTTCCTCTGCAAAGTTTTTTGTTTTTTTTTTCCTCTCTGACCCCTTTAAGGATCAAGGATTTCTTAAGGATTAAGCCACATCTCACCATTTCCATAAACTTTGTACCTCTGTCAATGACAGTCACACACAAGTGCTTTTACGATACACATTATTTTAAAGATAGTTTATGTGTGTCTCTCAATCTGTTTGCTATTTGTTATTTGAAATTGAGAATTATGACTTATTCATCCTTTTATTGTGATGCAAATCTCACTTTCTGGCACTGTGTAATTTACCAATTGTTAATTGGTAATTACAGAATAAAAAATGAGTAAGCAGATTGTGTTACACAAAATTCTCAAAATGCCCTCCTCCCAAGATTCCTATACTCTGGTTATTCAGTCAAACATGAATCCAGGTCCTGCCATGAAGAATGTTGCAGATGGAATTAAGGTTACTGGTCAGCAGACCCTAAGTTAGGAAAATCATCCTGAATTATCTAGTTGGATCAAGGTAATGCTGTGAACCCTTAAAAGTAGCAGAATGGAAAGGGGCCGACCGGAGCTGGAAGGAGAGGAGGCAGGCAGGAAGATGAGAGGCATTTGGAGCAAGGAAAGGACTTGCTGTTGATGGCTTTGAGAGATGAAGGAAGAGTGCTGTAAACCAAGAAGTGAGAGCGGCTCCTAGAAGCTGCAGATGACCCTTGACTGAGAAACAGCAAGAAAACACACACCTGAGTGCTGTAACCTCTTAGAACTGAATTCTGCCAACAGCTTGAGGAAGGCTGGGAGCTCATTCATCTCAGAACATCAGAAAGGAACACAGCCTTGCTGACACCTTGATTTTAGCTTTGGAAAACCTTTGCCAGGATTCTGACTTTCAGAACCATGAGAATAGATAAAACTGTGGTAACTCATAGTGATGGTAGAGAAGGAAAACAGAAACAATGGCTTGTATTGTCTCTTCAGGAGAAAAAATCCTGTTCATTCAATGTTCCAGGTAAGGCTCATTACCCTGGGTGCTCTTCTATGGGCTAAAAATATTGTGGTGAACAGGAAAAAGCCTCCGCTCTCACGGAGCTTAATTCTATTTATCTTGCCATCTTGCTAACAGGATAAACCTTTTTTACCATTCAGTATTTGCATGAAGACGAGCAACACAGTGACTAATCAGTGTGGAGAATTAAGGTTACCACAACCAGAGCACATTCACTATCTCCTACTTACCCTTCATTTAGGATTTATGTGTATATACCTACCCTAGTAGAGGTCCTCTAGAATTATTTTTCCTTTGTTGAGCTGATCATTTACGATTTCCTCTAAGAAAATGTAGTTTTTTTTTTCCAGTTATTTTGAGAAATTAGATTGCCTAATGTTAAGAGGCACAATTTAATCATGTTGTTGAGGTTTTATTTTCTTACTATTTAATTTCTTAAGTGAATTTGCGAAAAAAACTGCCCCATGTACAGATATGGAATTTGATTGTCATCAATTTCCCTCGGATTCCATATTATTTCAGCTTTTTTTCAGCAAAATTGTATGCATATTTTTAGTCAGCAGTATGGGCAATAATGTAATAAGTTCTCAGCAAGGAAAAATGTTTTTAAAACTATTAATGTGGTTTTCTTTTTTGCCTTTTTGATGACACAAGTTTTACTCTGGTGGGCCCTGGATGGCTGCTTTTTGTTTACTCCCTCCTGGACTGAGAGGTGGGAGTGAGTTGAAGATTAGGGTATTAAACAAATTCATGTAAAGAAGAGGAAGAGCACAAGGACTCTATAAGGTTGGGGATTAGAAAACAAAACAACAACAACAACAACAAAAACCAAACCAGAAATACCATAAAGGGTTTTGAGATTAAACATAGGATGATTTTAAGGTCCTCCTTTTGCTTTGAGAAAAGACTTTCTAGAATCATTTTCCTAAACTTAAGACATCAAAGGACTGACCTAGAGGATCAGCTCACAGAGATAACCCCTTCTGTGGAGAAGATCCCCTTTCCCTGGGTGATCAGAGCGTGGAGATGCACTCATGAGTATGTCAGAAGAGGAGGAAACAGGAGTCGCTCACAGGTAACTGTGAAAAAGGAAGTAGAGGGAAGTGGGGAAGCTTAACTGTCACATTGTTGTTCAGCTTTTCCCTTTTCACACCTTGGTGTAGAGGTAGAACAGTTTATTAGATGAGAGAAGCAGACATGGTATCTCCCTTGGGATTTCTGTGCAGAACTAGCTCGTAGGCATGCAGTGTCCAGCCTCGTGGCGAAGGTGCCGACGGGTCATGGAGGAAGAGTGGCCCAGGCTCCAGGCATGGCTTAGACCCACCTGGCATCACACAAACTTGGGCAAGATCATCACAGCAAATTTTAGGTAGTTGGCTATCTCTTCCCAGGTGAAGGGTTCCAGGAATAGAAGAGGGTCTGAAGGCAGAAAAATTTTTGAGGAATAGCGGAGTCTTCAAGGTTATAGGTCAATGATCTCCAAGAGTCTTACTTGATGCCCAAAACAGACTGTGTTTAATAGCTGCAAGTGCTGGTCTCAACAGACAGAAATGGGACATTGGCCTGGAAGCTGGGGAGAGTCAAATATACTTTCAGTAAGTCCCACCTGCCCAGCTCGCAAGGAGCCCCACTGCTTCCCTATGTATACTCAGGCACATCTATGGAAAGGGCAGGGAAGCGGGGGTGGAAGGCAGAAAAGTGTGAGGCTGAAGATGTTACCGAATCCCAATTTCGGCTGCCTGTCACTCAAAATGCCAATTCTCAAAAGATGAGTGTTGATTGGATGGGAATAGGAGTTTATTCAGGATGCCAGCTACCTGGAGAGAAGGTAGACTCTTGTCCAAAAGCCAACTCCATGGTTTCTGCTGAGCCAAGAGGGTTTTCAAGGGACAGGGGGTAGTTGATAGTGAGGGGGGAATGGGGGGCAGCAGCCTGAAACACTTCCTGATTCCATATAGATCTAGTGGTAAATATTTGTAGCTTTCAGTGCTTCAGGGTGGTGCACAAGGTCTGAATCCAGTTCTGTGACTCTCAAGAACTCTCTGTTCTCCTCCTAGGAAGGGATGTAAGATTAATAGGTACACAAGGAGCATTAGTAAATCAATCATATGAATTTAAGAATGAAGAGGAAAATTACCACAGCAGGCCCAGGCCAGGAGGCCCAGAAGATGGAAAGTTACTAACAATAAGCTAGAGAGAACCAGAAGCCCTACTGGGAGCAAGAGATAGCCAGCGGCTTCTGCTTCCTGCCACAGGCTCCTTACACTACTGTTCCCGCCTAAAGCAGCTCCACTCCCCCCAGTCTAAACCCACCTACAAGCAGTCAGCATAACCCTTGGAACCTGACTGCCTGCAGTCTCTTATAAAGCCCTATAACCCCGTTGCCCGGGGCCCAGAACTTCGAGCACGAGCTCATCTGGGGCCAGTGTAAAATAAATCCGAGTTCTCCTACTTCGAGTGTCACTTGGTCTTGCAGGTCTGATTATTTTTTCCACAACAAGAACCTCTGTGAAAGATCACCATGCTAGTTATGAAGATCAAGACAGCCTCAAATGTTCTTACTGCCTTTTTTTTTTTTTAAGAAGAAATAGAATTATTAATTTTTTGGCCCTGACAGAGTAAACTCAGCTTCTGCTAAAAATTATGTAGAAGTTGCTGTTATTATTATTTTTTACTCTTAACTAGCACCTGGAGGATCATGGTAGGACTCAGGCTAGTTGCAGACCAATCAAAAACACGTTTTTTCTTGGTACACTCAAATGTCAGTGCAAATTAGAATCTGCAAGCTCATCATATATGCTTTGGAAGTTCCTTTCTCATTTGGAGGTTTAGCATTTTCCCCAGCTAGGTTACAATTTTCTACCGTTAGCCAAGATTTCGGTTTTATGTATTCTCTGGAGGCATATGAAACGAAGTACTTATATCCTAGCACATTGTCTTCATATAATTTTTATAGATTCAGTGTGCTTTCCCATGCATTATCTTTCTTGATTGTACAAAAACTTGTGAAGGAGGCAGTAGGCAACTTCTGCAGCATGAACTGGCATCAATTACCTAGGTCTGCTGGGGCTCCCGGGAGGAGATCCTGGACTGCAGAAGCTGAGATTGGCAGGGTTGATCATAAGGTAATACTAATGGAAACTAAGCACTGTTAAACCTTATTTGCCCCGCACCCTTTTTACATGGTTTATGCTGATTCCTTCATTTGATCTTCACAGTTTGTCAGGGAGGGCATCTCAGAATTAAGGAACTAAAAGTCAGGACTTCTATGTCTGGTTCAGAAAAGTTTCTCCCAAGTCCCATACTGGGCTTTACTTTGAATGTGTGGGGATTTGAAGAGTTGAAAATCCAGGAAGTTTAATAGTTAAAGAAATTGCTTTATAATGTATAACCCTAAATCCCAGGGATTATTTCTAGTACCACTCACTTCTGACAGCTCTTTGTCATTTAGCCTTTAAAAGATTCATCAAGCCAAAATACAATTTTCTACCATAAACCTGTATTTTCTCTGGTAATTTTATGAAAGTCAAATTTTGTCTCTAGGACAGTCTCAGTTTGTTGAGCAATTTTTTTATAGCATTTTCCTAGGATACCCAGTGACAGATGAATTTAAATATTTTCAAAGCAATGTTTTTCTTGAGACATGTCTACCATGGGAGGAGAAATTTTTTCCCTACTTTTCTCCTAGGTTCTCTGGCTGGTCTAATAATTAAATTGATATACAACAGAATAACGGAAGAAAAACTAAATTTGTACGTAAGGGAGCCCTATATAAATATGAGACCCACAGGACAGCCAGGTAACATCTTGAACTAAGGAAAAGGGTAGCAGTCTGGGGATACAAAGGGGAAGAGTACCATTTCTAGGAAGGCAGAGGTGTTTGGAGAATAAAGCTTGCCTTGTTATGCAATACGTTTCTTAGGTAAAAGCCTATCTCTAGTAAAGCTTGCCTTCCTGTACCTGCCCTCTTTCCAGTGTAAATTTATGTAGTTGAGAAGGAGGTAAAAAGCTTTCCCTGAATCTGCTAGGTTTTGATTGCCTTTAGCTCAAAATAATCCTTCTGCCAAAGAGACATATTTTGGGGTGGCAAATTCTATTCCCCTTCATGGTTAAATAAGGACTCTATGGTTGTTAATGAAAGATTTGGAATACCACTTGTAATTACGTGGTTGTAAAAAAATAAACCAGTTTAACAGCTTTTGGGGGTCAAAGTTCCTGAATCAAACTTTGGTTGTTGTTTCCCTCTGCTCAGAGCTCCTTGATTTATAAATATGCTCTTGGCATTTTTTTCCTAGCTAAAATCCTCTCATGCTAACCAGTTTAATTAAAAAGATAACATTCAAAGACTGAGTTAATGTAAATAATTTGGTTTATTCATGATTCCTCTTGGTTCCATTTGCACAAACTGTAATTATGGCACATTTTGTTCAGAATTGGAGATCATTCTAATTGATGGGGTTTTGGAATAGAGGCGAGGTTCAGTGGGGTAAGGTCCAGAGCCGACGGTCAAGACGGAATTCTTAAGATGTCTTCAGTGCAAGATGGTGGTTTTATGAAAGCATTGGCCCAGGACCCGTGGGCAGAAAGAGCTGTTGCCCCAGGGTTGGGAGGGGTGGCTGATTACATATTATGGGGTTGGGAGAGGTAAGGAAAAGGGAGGTTTCAAAAGAATCTTCCTATGTTAAAGGCTTACAGGATACTGGAGGCCTTGCCATTGTCAACTTAAGGTTGTTTTTTATCTCTAGCAAGTCATTAACATTAAACTAGCTGGGAGATTCCTGGAAGAAAGTCACACATATCCCACCCAGGAATGGGGCTGGGGGGCGGAGGTTGCAGGGTATCAGCTAGTGCTAGCCTTCTGCTCCCTCACCATAGTAATATATCTAGACTACAGAAACACAATCAGAAAATACATTTTATTACAAGGTCCTAGGTCCCATTAGATATTTCAATGTATTTACACATGTATGTCCTAGATATTGTATTAATTAACTATCGTGGTGTTAAAAAATAGACACATAACTTTTATTAAAACAAATGGGAAAAAATGAAATTTAGGAAAATCAAGTGTTTTAATGTGGAGCATCTGTTCTTTGTGTATCTGTCACAAATCTGTCATTTGTGTATCTGTATTTTTTGTTCTAGGCTACGAACTTGTGTCAGCTCTAAATAACAAAATAACCGACCTGATCATTGATTCTTATTTGGATAGTTAGATGCTCTAGTCCAGATCCTTGTACAACATACATGCAAAATATATACTTTTTGATCTCTGGGTGGAAATTATGGACAGAAATCAGCAAACTAATGGCACAAGGAATGAAGACTTGAACCATGACTGGACTAAAGGTACACAGAAAAATAGACCTAGTTTTCATTAGGTCTGTGGCCTTAGAAAAGCAAGAAGACCTTTCTTGGCACAGTGTTTACATCTGCAGTATCAAAGGAGTTCCCAGAAGTTACCAGGTGTATCAATCTGAATTCTCTGAAGATCAGGAGAAGACCCAACGCCCCAGCTCCAAGACAGTCAGGCAGAGATACCAAAGTCTCTCCCAACTCAGCCTGTGTTTTGTTTTCTGCATCCAAGGGATTGAATGAGGTCCATCTATATTGGAAAAGACCAGGTACTTTACTCATTCTACTGATTCAAAAATTGATCTCCTCCCTCACTCCCTCACAGCCACACCTAGATTACTGTTTGACCAAATATCTTGATACCCCATAGCCTAGTCCCACTGACACATCAAATTCAGAGCAAACTTCATTACATGTATTCTCTGTTCTTGATACTAACTTACACACTTACTACTCTGTTCTTACTACTAACCTTTTGCTAAATCAGATCCTTTACTCTCTTCCTTTTACTTTGACCCTAAACCACAGTCTTTCCTTCAGTGAAAAAATACCATGTATTTTACTGTTTGCTCTGCTCTGTTTGCACTGGCGTAGTAGGTGATTACCTATCCCTGTGACGCATTCTACCATATGTTCTCTCTCCTTAACAATTGTGTTCTCTGTTCTTCATTCATCAGATCCCAGGGCCATATCCTTGGACTGTCATCTCTCTGAGAGAAATTCAGACAATACAAAGGAATCTTTTTGCAGAGCGAAAATGGAGAAATATTGGCAGTTTTCTGTTTCAAGGCCATGTTACCAGTACACCTATTCTGGAACAAATCAGGACATTCAAAATCTGTTTTTTTAAGTGCCTCATAACATTATGTGTCAACCAAGGTCCAGTGTTTTCAAACTTTTCATTTCTACTGACTTGTTCCCACCGCCGCTTAAATACTCAGCTTCCTCTCCCATAGTACAATGTCTGATCTCAAGTCTACCAGCAGCTATCACCTTTCTCTCTCCTCCCATTGAGTTTCCTTTGATATTATTGAAGAGGAGATCTTTTTGCTTTAGTATAATTGTGTAGTTCTTTGTTCCTAGCATATAAAAATAAAATTGATATTATATATTAGCTTATATCTGTGTACTTTGCTTAATTCATTTGCATCTTCTCGTTTTATGGTGGATGTCTATGTATACAGTAAGAAGAGAGTTTTCTTTCTTTGCAAATTGTATGCCTTTAATTCTTTCCCCCTTTTCACATCAAAATGGCTAGGTTCTGCAGTGTAGTGTGGCACAGATGTGGGGAGAGTGGATATCTTTGCCCTGTTTTCTGGTTATGGATGGTGCAATTATTTTACAGCTTCTAGCATATAAATTTATCTCGGGGATGACTTTATGTCCACTTTTAACTGTTAAGTAAGTTGAATGAGGGCTATGGGATTTGGGATATGTAGTTAAATTTCAAAGTTCTTGTAACACCAGAGCTGGTTTTATTTTTGATGGCTTTCACTGGACATCACTGGTTAAACAGCCTGGTTTGGCTATATAACCAAAGGAACACCAGCCAAAATTTACACCAAAGTCTCGGTTCAACCTGTAGACAGAGCTTTCTGTGTCAGTGTTTACAGAAGGACCTTGAGGAGCTTCTGCCTGGGTGTCTCTCAGACCCGCAATGCTGCCTGCACTCTTGTTTTCTTGCTGCACCAAATATTTTGCCTTTAAATGAAAGTCTTGGGGCACCTGGGTGGCTCAATGGGTTGAGCATCTACCTTTGGCTCAGGCTCAGGTTATGATCCCAGGGTCCTGAGATAAAGCCCTGCATCAGGGTTAGTGGGGGCGCCTGCTTCTCGCTGCTCTCCCTGCTTGTGCTCTCTCGCTCGCATGCTCTCTCTCAAATAAATAAAATCTTTTAAAATAAGTAAGTAAGTAAGTAAATAAATAAATAAATAAATAAATGCCTTATGTGAATAAGTTCTGTGTGGTCTTTTGAGTCGCTTAAAATACCCAAACTTGAGAAATCTCTCCTCAATTTTATTCAATTTCTCAAGACTAAGTATGATGTTATCTGCAGTTACTTTTAATTTCATGGACGCTCTTCATCAGGTGAGAAAAGTTCATTATATTCCTAGTTTCAAGGTTCTTTTTGTTAAAAAAAATTAGTATCTTCCAAAATGGTCACACAGTTTTTGTCCTTTATTAATTAGGGCAAACTGCACTGTTTCATTTTTCAAAAGTAAACTAACCTTGCTCACTAGAACAAATTCTTCTCGGCCATTGTATGGTACTGTATTTCTATATCATTTAATTCAACTTGTTAATATTTTGTGAGGAAGTTTTCATCTATACTCATGAGTGATATTGGTCTTAGGGGTTCGTTTGCTTGCTTACTTGTTTTTAATATCTTTTACAGGTTTTTTTTTTTTTTTTTTTAAGATTTCATTTCTCCAGAGAGAGCACAAGCAGAGGGAGAGGCAGAGGGAGAAGCAGACTCCCCACTGTGTAGGGAACCCAACCTGGGGCTCAATCCCAAATCAGGACCTGAGCTCAAGGCAGATGCTTAACCAAGTGCCAGGCACCCCACAGATTTTGTTTTTATGGTTATGCTGGTCTTATGAAACAAGTTGGGAAATGTTCTTTCCCTTTTTATTTTCTGGAAGTCTTTGTGGAAGACTAGAGCCATATCACTCTTTCATGTTTCATAGAATTCAACACTGAAGCCATCTGAGGTTGACCTTTCTTGAAGGAAGTTTGTTGATATTTAATCAGTGTTTTTAATAGATAACAGGGCTACTCACCTTTTATATTCCAGTTGTGCAGTTTGTGTTAAGTTTCACTTTTTTCAAAGAAAATGTATATTTCATGTAAATCAAGTTGTCTAATTTTTTGGTGTAGTGTTGTTCATAGTATTCTCTTATTATCTCTTCATTGTCTATATGATGGTGGTAGAAAGTTCTCTTTTGTTCCTAGTATTGGTAATATATGCCTTTTTATTAGTCTATTCAAGGTTTATCAATTTTACTTTCTCAAAAATCAATTTTAGCTTTATTAATTTTCCTTATTCATATTCAAAATTTCATTTCCTTGATCTTTATTATCTCTTTCCTTGTATTCCTTTTGGGGATATTTTGTGCTTACTCTTCTAGCTCCTTGATGGTTTTGGATCCCTGGGATTCTGGACATTGCTTCTTGCTTACACAGGTACTTCAAGCTACAAATTTCATACTAAGCACTGGTTTAAACTAAATCCCACAATATTTGCTGTGCTGATTTTTTAAAATTTTCACTCAATTTATAATCTTTTCAAATTGTGATTTCTTCTTTAATACATAGTATTTAAAAAGCATTTGTTTTTAAAAATATATCTGAGGTTTGTGCAGATATTTTATTATGATTACTTATTTTTAAAAATAAATTTAATATTGGTCTGAGTACAAAATACTTTGTATAATCTCATTTCTTTGAACTTTATTAGAACTTATTTTTTTGGCTTAATAGACATGTACTCTGTCTTGGTAAATGTACCATGTGCATGTGAACATGGACCATGTGCATTCTGCAATCCTTAAAGTTGTATCTAAAAATACCAATTAGATCAAGATGTTCATGATTTTATTAATATTTTCTATAATTTCACCGATCTCTCTCTCTCTCTTTTTTTTACTATTGCTTCTAGCAACTGTTCAGAAGGATATCAAAATTTCTACTTGAGTTGGTGGAATTTTCCCAATTTCTCCCTTTAATTTTGTCATATATTGTTTCAGGCATTTAGAAGGCTTATTATTAGGTGCGTTACACGTGGTTTTTAGGTAATCTTGAGTAATTCTCCCCAGTATCATCTGATATTGGCATAGCCCCTCCACTGCTCTCATGCTTCTAGTTTTTATGTTCCATCAAGTGGTAGACAGACAAATTATCTGAGCCCTTGTGGAGATCCCTTTCCTTAGATATAGGCAGACACTTGGTCTTGCTTCTTACCAATAGAATGTAGCAAAGGTAATGGGTAGGTGTGACTGCATGCACGTGATTCATTGTGTAGCACAGATCTTACAATAATCTCTCTCCTGCCTCCTGGTTTTGAAAATGCAAACTGCCCTGAATCCTACAACTGCAAGGACAGAATGGTACCAGCAACCACACGGTTGAGTGATTCTTCCCCAGGCGAGCCTTCACTTGAGAGCCTGGTCCTGAGGATGATGGCAGCAATGTGAGAGAGAGGACTGAAACCCCAGCTAAGCTGTGCTGAACTCCTGGTCCATGAAAACCGTGATGTGTGGCAGTGCACGACTGTGTTTGTGGGAATTTGTTATACAGCAATTGAAAATGAATGCAGCATTATCCCATTCATTTAGGTTGAAACTGTCTGTGTCTTCGTAGTTTCAGTGTATCTCTGGAGACAGCAAAGGGTTAGAGCTTGCCTTGTTATCTATTACGAAGCAGTCCTCCAATCTATGCTTCTTCTGTGCTCCTTCAAGTTCTGATACAGTAATTTTAAAACTCGGGTTCTAAGGGTTCAGTAACAGAGAAGAAGAATTGGCTTTTAACTGCTGCTGCTCAGAAATGGCTTGTTTCATATCTGTAGAGTCCATTAGCCAGAAGTACTCACATGGCCCCAAATTATCCCCAGCACAAGCTAGGGATTGCCAAAGAACAAAGAGAATGTAGAAAAGGTTTCTATGCCAAAATGCCTAACGAGGAACCACAGGATATAGTATTAAGATGATCAATTTCATAAATGTTACTGTGCATTTCTGGAAGTTCTAGTGAATATAATTAAGCAATGGAGAAAAAAAAAACTATAATTATTGGAAGTAAAGTAATGAAACAATCCTTAAAGTTAATTGAAAATTAGAGGTTCATATAATAGGAAAACAGAAGAAAATCAATCCCTCGCAATGAATATTTGCTTGATTCTCTCTTTCTTTTTTATATCCAGTCAGATCAGGATACCATGTCGTCCCCATTAGTCCACCGAAGCTGGTCTCGTCCAGTTGTCCATTCTTCATCTCAATATCAGTTGACTTCTAGGAAGTAACACATACAGACATATACATCTATCTATCTATCTATAGCCCTCTATATATTTATATGTATATATTCATTTTATATACTCACTACACAAAAAAATCTGAATATAAATATTTGTTTTACTTTCTATATTATTGGTCAATGTTCTTGGATGGCTTGTTTTATATAATTATATTTTATATTTTCAACCTCTGAATTTTAGAGTTCCTCAGAGCTCAAATACAGTCCCCCCACCCCCCCGCCAAGATCTTTAGATAGTCTTATCTAGACTTATGGCTTTAAATGCCATCTCAAAGTAAGTGGTTCTGAAATTTATATCTCACAGTTGTGGTCTGTATCTGGGAATCTTTTAGGATTTCTTCTTTACTATTACAATTCAAGTTTTGCCAGAATGTATAGAGTTATATCTTTTTCTTTAAAAAGTTATATTGGATCAAAAAAAAAGGGGGGGGACAGAATTGAGCACAGAAAGGTCAGTAATGCAGCCCCTCAGAACATGAAGACACTGTCCTTTCTTCAGATTGAAAACATTTTATTCTATTTATAAATGGAATTCCTCTTCACCATTGATTTTGTTCTTTTCATTTAAAATTGCTGTTGTATTGCTAATGAGGTAAAATATTGTTTTTCATATTACAACTTCTTTCATTTTTCCTTAATTTTTATAAAACAAGATGATTTTCTGTTTCTTTTTTTAAAGATATATTTGTTTATTTGAGAAAGAGGGTGAGCCCATGCTGGAGAAGGGGCAGAGGGAGAGAATGTCCAAGCAGCCTCCTGTTGAGCACAGAGTCAACTTGGGACTCCTTCACAAGACTTGAGATCAGGACTTGAGCCAAACCCAGGAGCTGGACACTTGAGGAACTAAGACACACAGGTGCCTCTCCTTTTCTCTTTCTTAGGATGTACAGTTTATGGAATTTGGTGATGTCTGTTAGTGTGAGAGAGAGAGTGTGTGTGTGTGTGTGTGTGTCTTGCCTGATTATCATTTTTTGGTAGTTGATACTTTTAGAATGAAAGGCTATGTTGAACATTATAAATTGCCGCTACAGATTTCATCCAAAGTTCACCTAAGGTTGGTTAATCCCCTTTGTTAATAAGTTATTCTAATACATCAAAGTGATGAATAGAATCTCATGTCGGACAGTGAAGTAAGCCCCATGGCCCTGTTCTCTCTAGGGTATGAGATCCTGGAGCAGGCAATGGGCAGGGAGTTCCTGCATCTCTCGGCATAGCGGAGCTTTCCTCGGCATTTGGGCAAAATTTCTGTGACACCTTCATAGAGAAAAGTGTCTCTCCTTTATTTTCCTTTCCACCTGGTCCCATGAAGTGTTCTAGATTTTCCTCACATTTCTGCAATGATTGTCTTTCAGGTCCCAATACTTTACTAAGAGCTTTTTTTTTTTTTTTTTTTAAAGATTTTATTTATTTATTTGTCAGAGAGAGAGAGGGAAAGAGAGTGAGCCCAGGCAGACAGAGTGGCAGGCAGAGGCAGAGGGAGAAGCAGGCTCCCTGACGAGCAAGGAGCCCGATGTGGGACTTGATCCCAGGACGCTGGGATCATGACCTGAGCCGAAGGCAGCTGCCCAACCAACTGAGCCACCCAGGCGTCCCACTAAGAGCTTTTAATTCCTGGGTGGAATATAGAGAAATGAGTTATAATGATTAGTGATAATGGATTAAAGGCATATGAGGCTGCTTAGTGTCTGTCTAGAAATATGAGTGCTTCTCTCCATGAGCGTCAATGGCTACCTGTAACACTAGTGATGCAATTACGTCCACAAGTGAATCGGATATGCTATACTCTTGAAAACAAGAATGGTGGGCCCTATATCCCTTTGCTATGTAAGTCCTACGGTCAGTGTTATTTTTGTGTTTTGGGTTTGTGTAATGTCAAATTGGTGAAATATTTGCTTTCCTTAGGCAGTAGGCTATGAGGAAACAGAAGTAGAAACTACACTGAAACAGAAACTGCTCTATGAATTGATAAAATATTTTAACTTAGTAGCATTCTCAATGGAGGTCAAAATAGTTATTGTAGACTCAGCTTTGCTAATCAGAAAGACACTTTAAAAAATAAAATATTTTTTAAATTTTTGGTTCTATATGATAAAAAATAAATAAGAAACATTTGCTTGTTGGCATGAACACAAGCCAGCATTTATCACAGGGTATGCTTTTGCAAAAAACACTGTCTCCAATTTATTAAAGATAAACTTCTATAAAATGGGCATCACAGGAGAGAATATAATGCTGAGAAATATGATTTTACTGTGTGCCAAATAATAAATCAAACAATTTTCATGCATATTTCATACAATAAAAACTAGAAAAGATTTTCAAATTCTGTCATCTCTTATAAATATGTGTCAATAGTATTTGTGGGTATATTCTAGAAACTGAGAAACAGTTGATGATGGGGATCAATTAGTCATCTCCTTGGGACAGAATTCATGTGTCAGCAGTAGGTTGCATATGCTGGAAGACAACTAAGTATTTAGATCTGTATATCTCAGAATGAAGTAGCAATTAAATATCAATAAATATAAAAATAAATATCAATATATACCACCTTGTTTGTATCATTGAGCGTATATATTGTAGAGAACATTATACAATTACTGTTAAAATTTCCAATCCAATAGTCTTAGGACATGATTTTGTCTCCAGGTTAACAGAATAAACATCAGATCTCATAATTGGTTTTGTAAAACATAAAGGCTTAGACTTAGCTGATACTTAAGTTCTAACCTTTCTCCCCTTTGGCTAATCTCTTGTCATCGCTGGTCCTCAGTTGCTATAAAGTTACTGAATTGGCATAGATAATCTCACAAATGTCTCCCTCTCTTATAGTCTATGATTTTGTGACTCTATAGAAAAGTGATATATTGTTAATGTAATAAGGATAGTTTTTAGCAGCTGTGCTAAGGGGTATGGTGTTTAATTTATATTAAGGTATCTTAGCAAGAACTTTCCTATGCTAAATTACAGCTCTTAGTATTTGGACATTATTGAAGTATGCATCCTTAACATTAGGTGCCACACTGAGAGGAGGGGTAAAGACACTGAACGTGGCCCCATTTAGCACTACAGAAGTAAAAACCGACCATCACACTTTTAGTGCGTTAATAAATGAGATCTCAAAGTTTGCAAGTGGGAGGAAAGACACTGGAACAGCAGATATGTTGACAGTTTATTAGCAAGTTGGTACAGGTGCAGATAAATCAAAGCCTATACTTTAGAGAAGATGAATTTAAGTGGTATTTTAAATAAGTGGTTTAGTAATGAAAAATACATTTAGGGGCGCCTGGGTGGCTCAGTGGGTTAAAGCCTCTCCCTTTGCTTCAGGTCATGATCCCAGGGTCCTAGGACCAAGCCCCACATAGGGCTTTCTGCTCGACAGGGAGCCTGCTTCCCTTCCTCTCTCTCTGCCTGCCTCTCTGCCTGCTTGTGATCTCTGTCAAATAAATAAATAAAATCTTTAAAAAAATACATTTATTATGATAGGAATTTGCTTTGCAACCCAAATCATTTGAGTTGTACAAATGGGAAGCAGTCCTCAGACTGTTTCAGGAGAGGAAATTACAAAAAAATTTCATTTTTTTCCCAATGTTCAATATAGTTTTTCCCAACAATTGGAAAAACTGCGAGGTGAAAGTATAGAAAATAGGATTCTTCCTCTAACCCCTCAAAATAAACTGAGGTCCTCAAAATATGAAATGAAATGATTGTTTTTCCAATTTCAAGGAGTTTAGATAATTATACTCGACGTACTTCCTAGTCAAAATTATATGAAGCATTAAAGAAAGTTGTTTTAAAGTACTCGTAGCAATATTTGAAATGATGATAATGCCAAGTCAAGAACTTTCAAATTTGGATATTTAGGCATTCTTAAAAATCTTCAGTCATGAAAGGAGTTGTCTTTACAGCTTTGCAATATCTAAAGCTTAGACTTGCAATAAGAAAAGTCTTAATTAGGGGCACCTGGGTGGCTCAGTTGGTTAAGCATTTGCCTTCAGCTCAGGTCATGATCCCAGGGTCCTGGGTTCCAGCCCTGCTCTGCAGGGAGCCTGCTTCTCTCTCTGCCCCTCCCTCCCACTCATTCTCTCTCTCTCTCTCTCTCTGTAAAATAAATAACATATTTAAAAAAAGGAAAGAAAATTCTTAATTAAACAGGTGTTGCTTTTAGCATTAATCAATACATAGAATAGCATGCATAGTGAGAAGGTAAAATTGATTAATAAGGCACATGCAAATTCCCAATGAGGGAAATGCTTTACTCCAGGCCTTACTGTAATTTCCTGTTATCAGCAAAATTTAATTTCAGTTTCAAATTGTCCTTAAAGATGTAGATCTCTAAGAGTTTTAAAGATAAATCAAATGGTTTTGGACATGTAAATATAGAGCTGATGTTTGTCCATGTGTCAGATGGTCCATATTGTTTATGACAAGTGCTTGCATTCTTTGTTGGCTATACCCCTGGTAGGCTGTCTGTTAATATTAGATCATATAACTGTTGATGTAGTAATAGTCATAGTAATGTTCATTTCACCTAGGTACATATTATTTTTATTTAAATTTGTTTGATATATAACATTGTGCAAATTTATGGCGTACATTTTGATTTGATACATATTTGATCATATTGTAATACCACTGACATTGTAGCAATAGTTACTCGAGCATGTCACATAATTTTCATTTCATTTTTGTGATGAGGAATAATCAAGACCTAGTCTCTAAGCAAGTCTGATGATTGTAATACGGATTCCTAATGATTTATGGAGCCACAGAAGATTCCAAATAACCAAAGCTATCCTGAAAAAGAAGCACAAAGCTATAAGTATCAGACCTCTTAATTTCAAACTATACTACAAAGCTACAATAATTAAAATGCATGGTTTTGGCATTAAAATTGATAATTGGCCCATGGCACAGAATAAAGAGTCCAGAATTAAACTCCCACATGTATATATGGTTAACTGATATTTAACAAGGGAGCCAAGAACACCAATGGAGAAAGAATAGTCAATTCAGCAAATGGTGCTGGGAAAACTGGATACACAATGCAGAAAAATGAAATGGGACCACACACAAAAACTAACTGAAAATTTATCAAAAACTTAAATATAAGACCTGATTCTATAAAATTTCTGGAAGAGAATGTAGAGCATAGAATTTGTTACATTGGTCTTGACAATGATTTTTTTTTTATATGACACCAAAAGCATAAACAACAAAAGCAAAAATCTAGTGGGATTACATCAAACTCACTGAGGTACATATTGAAAGGGAATTTGCCCAGAGCCCACCATTGACACCAAGACACTTTATTTAAATTTGTGAAATTATCAGCTATTATGGGACTGTTTTTGCTCAACATTAATATCATTAAGTGTTCTGAGCATTTTATTTTACAATTCTGATTAGATCTGGCCAGTGGGAGACAACAACAAAATTATATCAAGAAGCAGACAGACAGATTTTAAAAGACAATAATGGACAAACATCTTGAAATATGTGGATGTCTCCAGTTAAAGTTATTCCTCAAAAGAAATGAACTAAAATTTCTGTACCTGAAGAACTTGTTTCACAATGCATCACGAAACTAAACAATGGTGAGCAGGTCAAGGATAAGGGATGGAGTTTATACCAGCAGAAAAATAAAATTATCTATGACACTGAATAATTTATTGTGTTTGTAGAGCAAAATATTACACAGTAAACTCTTAGGTATTGAGATCAGAAACTTATAGGGTTCAAACAAGATTCTATAATAAAATTACTCTGTCTTTAATATGGAATATTATAAACAAAGGCTGTATTTTCCTTCAAAGCTGTTTCTTTACCTAGAATATTGTTTTTGAAGTTGCATTTGAAAATACCTTTGCATGCACCATCCACTCACCAGTTCACCATAGACATCACGTGTTTGCATTATTCAGGTCCTTTCATACCTTGAGATATTCCCTTGATTCTACAAACACTTGGTTTTATGGCTCTATGACCACTAGGTTAGGGTTTTCTTGAAAGAATGCAAACATATTTTAGCAAGCTAGTTGTGACCCAAATTCTTATGCATTCCTTTTTTCTTTAGTATGCTTTTCTATGTCATATCTTTGCAATATGATTTTGCTTACCTCTCATCAAGCCATGAAATCAGTGTTCCCTAAAAGCTTTAACATGGGCTAGACTTGTGACTTATTTCTTCAAAGAGAACATGTAGTGACTTTCTCTCATTTATGAGGCTAGCTTTCCTAATGATGGAGACAGAGCTTGGAGGAGAAGAAGAGGCAGCTTGAAGGACAGTTCAGATCTCCTAGCTAAGGCTGTTTCATAGCCTTCAGCCAGACACAAGGGAGAGCAAAACCACCGTCAGCGGAGACGTTTATCCACAGTCTCACATAGACACATGAGTGAGCCCCATTGAGAATTAACATTTCTCCAGTTGATTCAGACTATCAAATCATAATGCATACTTCCTGTTTATACCGTTCCACTTTGATATATGGACTTTGGCAGTAATAATAACAACAACAAAAACCCCTTAATTTTTAACTTTCTGAAGCCCTCATGCTAATTGTACACAAAGACATCAGAATCCAGGGAAACTAAGTCAAATACATACACAGCTCTTAAAAGCCTTCAAACCATCTGAGACTCTTCAGAAAGTATTCTGAAGATTTAGCGATCTCACTAGTCACGAAATTCTCTGCATCTTTATTATAGAACATTCTTAAATGCACTGAACCTGGGGCTCCTGGGTGGCTCAGTCAGTTAAGCCCCTACTCTTGGTTTAGGGTCAAGTCATGATCTCAGGGTTGTGGGATCATGCCCTGTGCAGGGCTCAGTGCTTAGCACAGAGTCTGCTTGTCCTTCTTTCTCTCCTCCTTCCCCACTCTCTCTCTCTCTTTCACTCAAATAAATAAATAAATAAATAAAATCTTTTTAAAAAATGCATTATGCTTGTTTTTCTTCAAGACTTCAGTCATGCTACTGGTCTTACAGATAAGACATTTCTAACTGAGGAAAGATGGGTTATCTCTATGACACAACTGAAAATTCCTCTCTGCGGTAAAGCCATACTTGGTTCTGAAGACAATACAATTGCCTTCTATTTTGTACTCCAAGATCCTGAATCATTTTCAGTTGCTTCATGAAAAATCATCACAACCAAGCACCTACTAATTATTTCATAATGAAGTAAAAAGTCAAGACAGGATACAACTGGATTCTCTGTTACAGTCTTACTCAAATCAAGATCAATCTACTTTCATGCTCATCGAGGTTTCTGGTCAAATTCATTCCTTGTGTTCATAGGACAGAGGTCTCTCCTTCCTTGCTGGCTGTTGGTCATGGACCACTCATCTTTCTAGAGCTATTCTAGTGCATTCTTCATTACATGCTCCCCTCCATCTGCAAGTCAAGAATGTTACATCAGATCCTTCCCACATTTCAAATCTCTCTGATTTTATTTTCTACCACCAGCCAGAGATACTCTCTGCTTTCAAAGTGCTCACGTAATTGGAGATTAGATAATCTTCATGTAAAGCAGTATCCATGTAAACAACCACATAGTCTCCCTTTTAATTAACTCAAAATCACTCACTAGTAACCTTAATTGCATTTGAAAAATCCCCTGCCAGGTAACACAACATAAAGAGGACATTTTATCTCATCATGTTTATAATCCTAGGTCAGGGTAGGAAATTTTGGGGATGAGTGGGTGGGGAGTGGTGGTAGGATTCTAACACAGGTATCTTCTTTACATTGGTCCAATACTACATAGATTGCTTCAGTACAGTTGTTGTTCAAATATCTTTTTAGCTAGGTCCCTGGTTCCTTCAGCACAAATATTGTGTCTGTATTCATCAGTTCTTCCCAGCATCTAGTATGTAGGGCACCTACCTCAGATTAAGTACATAACAAATATCCATTAAGAAGCAGGACTAATTATTGGCAAATAAAATAATATGGAATTCCATTCTCATGATGTAAAAATTATATAAATACAGACCATCATGTCAGAAAAAACAAATTGATCAACTCTTTGGAAGATATTTCTTATAAGCTACTTTATCATAATTACAAATTTCAGTCTAAATAGGTTATTAAAATATTTAAAAAGAAATATATATGTATTTTTTACTTCGATAAACTTTGGGTCTACAATATAAAGGATTTCTATTTACTTCCTTGTCCCAGAAACTAGAACATTAATTACTATTGCTTATGGCAATAAGAAAATGAACAAGTAAAACTATCCTATTGTATGTAAAATGTAACTATTACCTGTATGGTCTGAGCCTATAATAAAAATTTTCTTATGGCATCTGAAAACACAATTGTAAAGATAAAAGATGCTGTGATATTTGAGTTTACAGATTTCTATTTTCCCTTTTCATATAGCTATTTTTAAAGTAATACATTGCTGTTTCTCTTTTATGAGGCAGCATGTTTCAACAATCTCTGCCCTCTTGACAATGTGTAATACCATTTCTGTTTTCAGTCTCCTAAAGCGAAGCTATTATCCATGTAGGGAAAACAGCAAGTTAGCATTTTTGATGTAAATCTTTCAGTTGATATGTATTGTATTTTACTTAAAGGCATTTTCTATCTTAACATTTTACGCAATTACAAGCTGGGAAAAAACCATGAAATTACCACAAGAAGTAAAATACCATTCCGGTGGATGTGCCTTGAGGTGGCAGGATGAACAATTCTCCTTCTGACATGGATGTCATGTAGCATTAGCAAAATGACCTAAAGTGACTTATTTTATTGTTTTATTGGAGTAACATAAGACTAACTAGACATTAAAAACAAGTATTCACAATTACCATATCATCTCTGAATCTTTGAAATGTTCATCTTTTGATTGCTGTATATTAATGTTGACAGTGGCAAAAACTCTTCACTAATTAATGAGTCTTATACTGTGTGTTGCTTTTTTGGGATAATTCACCTGTTATTAAATTGAAATATAATATTTGCCAAATATTTAATTAACATCAAGGATCTTGTAGTCTGTTTCTAATAGAAATAACATTCACACACCTTAGTAGGCAAATAATAGCCTTCTAAGATTCTTGTAACCACTGTACCATTTGATACTTCTCTACTCTATCATGTATAAGGTCCTGGCAATTCACACATTCATATTTTCAGGTCAGGTTTAGCTTCCACACCTCCATTTCTTTCATCTATGGCACTTGTCCTATGAATGGAAGATACTATATATCTTGACAGCATGCGTGTGACTATAATATGTTCAAGTGGCGTTTCAGCTATAAGGCAATGAAGGAGAAATTAGTTTTCTCTCCAGTTCAATTGTAATAAGTAAGGACTTTATAAATCCAATATTATGAAAACTTTTAAAAAAGTGACATGAACAGGAACAAAGTTAAGCTTCTAAGTCCTTCAATAAATAGTCTAAAAGAGAGTATTCTCTTATATAGAGGAATTATCTGTCCCTTGCAAACAAAAAATTATTTTTATAATTATAAAAATAAAATAGGGGTGCGTGTGGGCGCCTGGGTGGCTCAGTGGGTTAAAGCCTCTGCCTTCGGCTCAGGTCATGATCCCAGGGTCTTGGGATCGAGCCCGGCATCGGGCTCTCTGCTCAGCAGGGAGCCTGCTTCCTTCTCTCTCTCTGTCTGCCTCTCTGCCTACTTGTGATCTCTGTCTGTCAAATAAATAAATAAAATCTTAAAAAAAAATAGGGGTGCGCAGGTGGCTCAGTCATTAAGCACCTGCCTTTGGCTCAGGTCATGATCCCCGTCTTCTGGGATCGAGCCCTGCATCGGGCTCCCTGCTTGGCGGGAAGCCTGCTTCTCTCTCTCCCATTCACCCTGCTTCTGTTCCCTTTTACTCTCTGTGTCTCTCTCTGTCAAATAAATAAATAAAATCTTAAAAAAAATAAAGATATCATATACTAATTATTATGACTATAGAAAATATAAAATCATAAGGAAAGAGATGCAAATTATCAATCATTACACAGTTTTGGGAAAAACTGCTATCAGAAATCTTATAGAAATTTATATTTAAGGAAGTCAGGGAGAGGTCTGCAGATTATGAAATCAAATTGAAGCTTATATAAACTAATAGAAATGGGTAGTTCTCAACCAACATATATAGGTTAATTTTTTAAATTATGCATTCATTTGTTTATTCAAAAATATATAAGTGGACTTAACACAATCACTATTTGAGTACTTAGAATACACCTATGAGCCAAATAGAGAACACCCTTAATCTCTTGGAGCTTAAAGTTTAGTGGGAAACTGGGGAACAAACACGAAGAATAATAAATTATAAGTTACATACTATGTGAGAAAGCGCTCAAGTGCCAAGGAAAAAAAGAATAAAATTAGAGCCAAAAAGGGAATAGAAGCAAAAGTATTAGCTAAGATGACAAGATCTCATGGAAAATCTGAAGGAGCCGAGGGTTAATCAAGCACCTGGGCCTAGGGCATGCAAAGCAGAAGGAAAACCTAGAACAAAAGTTGTCAGGCAGCAGAGGCCTGGCCGAGCTTGAGGAGCAGAAAGGAGACAATATGAAAATTATACTAAAGCAGAGATTGCCCCAGTAAGATACTGCGATGATCTATGATAGAGCATATTTATTTGGTTTTGTCAAAGGAGTGTGTGTGTTTTCCTTCTCACACAGAGGCAAAAACATGGGAGAAAATGGAGGAAAGACAGAGGAGGCACTGCGACTTCTCGGAGTATAACTTCATGAGTGATAAATTGTAGAAGTTTATTAACACATTAAATATTCTTAAACTCATTATTAAAGGAGTACAAATGTGGAAAGCATGTTAGTAGTTCAAAATGGTGAATTAGCTGTAAAATTTTAAAAAATGCTAAACAAAATCTTAAGGATGAAAGCTATAGGAGTCCAATCACAGTAGAAACAGTCAATGATACGATAATAGTGAAGTAATGGGATGGACGGCAGCTATACTTGTGGTGAGAACAGCCTAATGTATACACTTGTTGACCACTTAGTGTTCACCTGAAACTAAAGTAACATTGTGTATCAACTGTACTCGAATAAAAAAAAAAATCTAAATAAGAAAGAAAGAAAGAAAGAAAGAAAGAAAGTAAGAAAGAAAAGCCCTTTGGGCAACACAGTGTAAAAGATGCTAAATTGTAGAGCAGAAAATCTTTATAATGTAAATGAAAACTGAAGTAGTGTTGTAAAAACAGAAGTTTTTATTATTATTGAAGTCTGATTGTCAGAAAATGTTAGATTAGTTTCAGGTATACAACATTGTGATTCCCCGTTCTATTGCGTTCACCACAACTGTGGCTACCATCTGTCCCTGTGCAACACTATTAAATACCACCTACTCTGTTCCCTCTGCTGTGTCTTTTATTTCTGGGACTTACTCATTTCATAACTGGAGCCTGGATCTCACATTCCCCTTCACTCATTTTGCCCCATCCTTCACCATCAGTTTGTTCTCTGTATTTAAGGGTCTTTTCTGCTCTTTATTTGTTTGTTTATTCATTTGTTTTGAATAACAGAATCTATATTTACAAGAAAAAAAAGAAAGGAGAGAAAGAAGGAAAGAAGGATGGAAGGAAGGAAGGAAGGAAGGAAGGTAAGAAGGAAAGAAGGAAGGAAAGAAAGAAGAAAGGAAGAGTAAAGGACACATAGAAGGCAGGCACATGTACAAACCTCAGCCAGTCTTTCTGGAAAGGCTGAAACAGACTTCACAGCACACATGCTCAGGGCAGAGAAGGACAAGTGAGCCCAGGGAGCTCACTTGCCCTTCAAGTGTGGCAGCTGGTTTATCTGACAAGGACCGCACTTAATATTCCTAGCACGGAGGGCCACCATTTTGTCAGAAAGAGAGGCTTCCATTTGAGAAACTTAAGAGTTTTCTACTTAGAGTATTGGAAAAGCCCAACCTTTCCATGTTAAAATAAACAACAACAACAACAACAACAACAACAACAAAAGTGAAATACCAAAAAGCCTCTCTCATGGGATAAGAAGTCCATCTCCTTTCCCCCTTAGTATTACAATTTGAGCAGAAGCATGTTCTGTGGGGTTTTTTTCTTTCTTCTTTTTTTTTAACCTTCGACTGTGAGTTTAGTAGAAATCCTTTTAGCTGGGTTTAAGTCTTGATTTATACTTCTAATTATATATTTCTTCCTGAAATAGTCTCATTAAACACTGAGTCCATAAGCTTATCTTTATGAAGTATTTCAAACTGTAGCTAAGCCTTTAACCCTCAAGGAAATAGATGAAAGAGCAGAGGATTTTGTCGGGAATGTTTGAAATATATTTATAATGCATATCTTCAGTCTTTGGGTTTTTAGAGTGAGCAGCAATACATTAAAAGCTACTATTTTCTGGATTCCATTTTATTTTCCTTTTTTGTGATGAAAGTCTTCTATTTTAGATAATGATAAAATATTCAAAGCTTTTAATTTCAGTGTTAATGAAAATTACCGATCCTGCCATATTAGTTTTCCTAGGGTTGCCATAAAGTGTCATACATTGGTTGGCTTAAGACAACAGACAGTGAATTCTCTTAGTTCTGGAGACCAGAGCTTCAAAATCAAGATGTTGGCATGACCATCTTTCCTCTCTCCATAGAAGAATCCTTCCTTGTCTCATCCTAGTAGTTGGTGATTGCTGGCCATCCTTGACTTTCCCTGGTTTGCAGCTGCATTAACTCTAATCTCTGCCCACAATCTTCTTCCTTCCATGTCTCTGTGACTGTGTGTGCCTTCCTCTTCTTATAAGGATACCAGTCATTGAATTTAGGACCCACCCTAATGCTGTATGACCTCGTTTTAACTAATTATATTAGGAAGGATGCTTTTTCCAATTAAGGTCATGTTCTAAGGTTCTGCGTAGACATGATTTTGTTTGGAGGTGGGCATTATTCAACATAGTATACCCACTATGTAAAAATATGGAGATTGAGACATTTAAAAAGTATATTTCCAATGTTATTTGAGATGTATGTTTTTGAGAAGAGGGAGAACCTTCATCCTGGGACTTCTCTGAAATGTTTTCATATTCTCCAGTAAAGATGGACTCTGAAGGAGTCTGATGTAGATGAATTACGTGAGCCCTGAAGCAGCTCTTCTCTTTCTAGAAGGATCATTCATCGGCAAATGGCCAACAGCTGCTGTTCCTCCATCAGCTTGCATCTGTCAATAAGACTGATTTCTGTAGAATTTCTTAATTAATAGTTACCCTCTAAGAATTCTCTAGGAAAGTCATGCTAGCTAAAAGAGATAGGCTTATTTTCAAATTAAAAATTCATATTTTTGGTAAATTGCCGTTCTGCTCTCCATATTCATTTTCTTTGTGAGTAGCTTGTAGAAACTTGTGCTCATGGGGTGTATGCTTTGTAGGCATTTGTAGACCGTGAATTCCTTGAGTGACAGGACCTGTATTACTCATTTATAAATTCACAAAATTAACAATATTTCCATCCATGGCAGGAGCTCTGTGTGTATATATCATGAATATATGGATGGATGGATGAGTTGTGACAGCATATTGCTCTCTCTTCTTCTCCTACAATATTTTACACCACTTTTTTCTTTTTCGTTTGTTGAAATGGATAGCACTCAATACAGTTCAAACTATTTACACTACAAAACAAGCTATGGGTTTATCTGTCATACAGTTTAAACATATCAATGTATGTAAGAGTGTTTTTCAAATCTGTGATCACAACTATCAGTTGACATTAATTATTATTATTTTTTAAAGAGTTTATTAATTTATTTGACAGACAGAGATCACAAGTAGGCAGTGAGGCAGGCAGACAGGCAGGCAGAGAGAGAGAAGGGCGGGGGGAAGCAGGCTCCCTGCTGAGAAGAGAGCCCGATCCCAGGACCCTGAGATCATGACCTGAGCTGAAGGCAGAGGCTTTAACCCACTGAGCCACCCATGTGCCCTGACATTAATTATTTTTGAAGGTATGTGGTTCTAAGTACTGAACCTAGTTAGGACTGAGGACAGTGGAAATATAATGCCCTTATATGAAGACTTTTAATTTCTTCCTTAACCTGGTGTTCATCCAGACTCATAGGTTAGATAGTCCATTTGTAGGTGAAACAGCATAAAGCTACATTTTCTTTCAGATATCTTTCACTAAGATATGTATTCAGTTGTTGGACCTCTAAAAGTATTTGTGGGGAATTGAACAGAGAGCAGATTCATGTCTTATTAAGTATCTCTGGGATGATTTGAAGTCCACACAGGAATCATGCTACCGACTGATATGAGGCAAAAGGAGTCATGGTCTTGATGTTCAAATTCTTGGCATAAAGTCTGGGAAGTTTATGCAGTCTATCAAGTCTCACACCAGTCGGGCAGAGTCAGGGAATGGTCCCAAACTGTCAGTTGGTAAATCTTCTCAATGTCTATCAAGAAACACTTTTCTGTTCTCACTGTATAATCATTCACCATAACACTCTTTGAACTGCCAAGAACCACAGAAATTCCTCACAGAAATCAGGACATATGATTTTTTTTAACATAATAAAGTTCATGTAGTATGGTCTCTCTCTCTTTTTTTTTTTTACAAACAATAAATAAAATTTATATCCATATTGATTCATGTGTAAGTGGGAACAATTTCATGATAACCGGTGTGGTACACTTTGCATTGCCTTGATCTTTTGACACTGATTATGTATCAGTAAGGCACACTTCACACACATGCACACACACACACACACGCACAAACACATATACACATTCACACATATCACATGTAATGCTGTTAGTGTTGGGGAGATTACTGATGTGTAGAATGGATAAATTAGGTAGGTATATAGTCCTCTTTTAAGAATACAACTTTAATAATGTATATTCCTGTTTCAGGTGTTTCAGATTGTGTCAACTTCAAGTTTGAAGAGTTTCAAGTTGTGCTAACAGGTGTTTCATATCAGAGTTTCTAAAGAAATAGTTCTTTATTGAATAAAGGAATGCATGAATAAATGAGTGTTGTCCTTTTTCCTAAAAATTATTTAAAACCTAGGGAAGTGAGAATGTTAAATCACTGTTTGAAAATATATCAAAGTTTATTACAATTTTGTAATTTTGTAATAAATTTGTAATAAAATTTTTTACAATTTTGTGTTAAATATTTCATGTGTGTAGCCTTTCTCAATACCGTGCAATGCCCAAATACAGAGAACAACTTATTTGATTTTGTGGCTTCGTATAGACCTAACTTATGTATGCATTGTGTACAGAAACCATATTATTTATTAAATTTAAATTTAAAATGATTCTCCTAAACAAGTTCAACACCATTCTCTTATAAAAATATTTTATGTATTTTTTTTATTATGTAGGAATTGTCTTTGGAAAAATAAGAAAGGCCTAATTCCAATGTAGATACAAATAACCCTTAAATATAATCATAGTTTCACATCAGTTGTGTGTTTTTTTTTTTCCTTTTATGTTCATTATTGATAAATGTTTTTGCTTCAGGTCTTTGTAGCCCGAAATAATTTGTATAGATTTAATATGGTTGGTTGGATATAAAGAAAAATTGATGGTTAGAAAGTTTCTATTTCCTCTATAATTTTGTGATATAGTCATTAAAATTAATGATAATTTCGTATTCAATCTATATGTCTTTGATGAAAATAAAATTTCTTTTCTGAATACTGTTTTACAGATTGGTTGATGGTGTAATTTGAAAACAATTGGCCTGTTTTCTGATAGTCCATGTTAACATGAACATTTAACCATTGAACTACCCTATGTGTTGGTAAGGTTCTGAGAGACTGATGTGTTATTAAAACAATAATGTTTTATTTTATTTATTTTATTTTATATTTTTCTTAAGTACGCTTGTCCCAATTCTGAAAATAATGCACGTGTATAGACTCTTGTACATGTTGAATTGGTGGATACTACGTTTGTAGAATTACAATTTCACATTTTTGTCTTGTTTCTAATTTTAGGTTTTTCATGCTGTTGACAATATAGCTGTTTTTGATTATTTTTATAAGGGTGATTAAATTTGAATGTGGTCTATTAGAATTAAATTTTATCTAATAACCAGAAAATAAGTAATGAAAAGAAATTCAGATTGGGCTGGATCAGGCAACTTCGACAGGATGACTAAGATAGGGGTTTTGAAGTTAGTTAGACTACTAATGTATTTACTATGGACATGCAGTTTGGGGGAAACTTGTATGCTGGTTATATAGGTTGATCAAAACAAAACGTTGGTTAAAATAAAACATAAAACACTGTACTCAGTGATCAGAACCATGACAATGATGAGGAGATATATTTTATAATCTTATTTTTACTTTAAATAATGGGAATAAATCCACTAAATATTATATGTATTAATATATTCTGAATTCCAGATAGGTGACCTTGAAAATTTAAACCATATTTTATCACTAACTTATTCATCTTTATATTCTGGAACCTAGGGCAATGACTGCTTATAGTTGGTACTTCATAAATACCTATGAATCAATACCTATGAATCAATACCTACGAATCAATAAGTGATTAGCTGAGTGGGCAAGGATGAATGTTGGAAGGTTGTCAAAATGGCACAGATGTAGGAGATATTACGTAGGCGGTACTTGATCTTAAATGTATGGCCATCAGTAGAAGAGTGATAGCTGTGTTATTTATCATGGTGAAAAACTAGAGAGGATGAACTTAAGAACATGTTCTTTTTTTCTTATCGTAATTCAGAGATAACTCGACCTTATGTGAAATATCCAGTGGGCCGCTAAAAATTTTGGACTAAGCTCAGAAAGTGGGATATCCACAGATTTGGAAATCAACCATGTGATCAATTAACAAGAGAGGTGATACTTTGAGGCCAACATGTGGGGAAATAGAGTTTGCTATGTAGGAGATGAGGACTACAGTTAGATTTATAATTGAGGACTTGATTTGACATGAATGAGCCATGATACAGAGGATAGAAAAAAAGAAGATCACACTTGAGAGGATATGGCAAGGTCGGAGATTGTGGTCATGAATGTTAAATGCTACAAGGAGTCAAGGATGACCAGGGGTTGATGATATCAATTTATACTCTCCTCCTTTATAAGGGTCTATTGAATGGGAATAAAGAAGATGCTTTGCTGTCTACTATTTTGAAAAGATAATTGGCAAAAAAAAAAAAAGAGGAAATAAATGAGGAGTTAGAGTTGAAAATATTTTTTTTTTTTTAATCTTATGCTCTGACTCAGAGGGGCCAAAATCTCCAAAAAGGAGTCCTTGAGTTGCCAAAGGAGACACAAGGGATA
This sequence comes from Lontra canadensis, assembly GCF_010015895.1. Classification (NCBI taxonomy): domain Eukaryota; kingdom Metazoa; phylum Chordata; class Mammalia; order Carnivora; family Mustelidae; genus Lontra; species Lontra canadensis. Next base: position 10,049,637 of record NW_022631016.1, on the reverse strand, counting down.
ACTGATAGAGCAAGGTCCAGAGAAAATGGATGGGAAAAGGTTTCATTTTATCCAAAACAGATTTCCCCAAAATGTGAAATGAATTCAATGGAAGCAAAAGATAAATTACCCTCCTCCTCTCTATGAGAACTTAAAAATCAAAATTTTCTGCCATAAATTTGGTTTATTGGGCAGACAGAGATATGTGCCCCATTGTTCAAATTCTAACATAAAACCATGTATTCAGAACATGTCAAGGAGAAAACCAATTATGCTGTATTGCGAGCAAATGAGCTGTGAAGCTGGTCCAGAAATAAAAAGGAAAAAAAAAATCAGGTAGAGTGACAGAAAATATGAACGTATGGAAGATAAGAATATGCAGGAATGTAGGGGATAGTGGGTGATTCATACATTTCAGCTGCCTATTTAAAACACTAAAATTTAGCTTGGCCCAAGGGTAGTTTAATTTTTAAGATAATTGCATTTTAGTTCATCATTAAGAATGATTCAATTTTACTTCTAAGTTCTGGGAAGCAGGATGGTGGTGTATTAGATTTGAATATTTCTGTCTGGCTCTCTTTCCTCTCCATCTCTCATTTTTCCTTTAAGACCAATGAATCACTGGAAGGGACTCACGTTATATTCTTTATCTTCTTTTCTGTTTTTTAATTTTTTAAATCTACACATGATAGTGTTAGGTCATTCTGATAATCTAGGAAGTTACTAACCAAGACCCATGCTCCAAACACCACACACTAACTAGATGATGAATTTTCATCCGGTTTCTGCTCATAGATAAGTAAAGAGAAAGGCAGTTCCATTTTTAATTTTTAAAGAACTTCATGTTTTCCATTGTGGCTGAAACCATTTACATTCCCACCTACGGTGAACAGGGGTTTCTTTTCCTCCACATCCCTGCCAACACTTGTTGTCTCTTGCCTTTTTCATGACAACTGTTCTAATCAATGTGAGATGTGTTATTGTGGTTTGGGTTTATATTTCCCTAATAATTAGTGATGTTCAGCACCTTTTCATGTACCTGTTAGCCATCTGTATGTCCTTTTTGGAAAATGTTCAGTTCCTCTGCCCATTTTCCAATCAGATTATTTTCTTTTTTCTTTTTCTTTTTCCCTTTTGAGTTGTATGAGTTCTTTACATATGTTGGGTATGAACTCCTTCTCAAATGTATAATACACCCCTTTGCAGATATAGTCCCTCATTCTATAGGTTGTTTTTCTCATTTTGTTGACTATTTGTTCTGCTGTGCGAAACTTGTTAGTTCGATGTTTTCCCAGTAATTTATTTTTGCTTTTGTTGCTTGTGCTTTCGGTGTTACATTCTGGAGACTGCCACCTAGCTAACATTAAGGAGCTTTTCCCGTTTGTCTTCTTCTAGCAGTTTTATAGTTTCAGATTATGTGTAATGTTTTGTGTATGTGTATGTTATCCATTTTGAGTTCACTTTTGTGAGTGGTGGAAAATAGGGGTCCAGCTTCATTCTTCTGCATATAACAACTACATGAGTTTGATGAAAACTCTTTGCCCCCAGTCAAACCTCAATTAAACCCCAGCTCTTGCCAACATTTTGTCTGGATTCTTGAGAGAGATCCTGAAGCTCAACCCTCAGGCTTCTTACCCTCCCAAACTCTGAGATGAAAAAAATGTGTGTTATTTTATGCAGCTCAGCTTGTGGCAAACTGATATGCGGCAGTTGATACGGATTTTGGTAACCTGGAAATGAGGTCCTGCTCTGACAAATAACTAAAAATGAAAGAGAGGATTTGGAACTGGGCAGTGGGCAGAAGCTGGGAAATGTTTCAAAAGCATGGGAAACAGTAAATTTCCTGGAAGTGATGAATCACTAAATTCCAGTCCTGAAACCAATATTATTCAATATATTAGCTAATTAGAATTTAAATAAAAATATGAAAAAAAGAAAATAAGTCAGAAAATTTTTTTTAAGTTAATTTCCTGTAACAGTTAATTATTTATCAGAACTTTGAGAACTTGGCCAGTGGTGGCTCTAAAGTAAGGGAGAAGGATTTTACTGTTTCCTACTGTTTCCTAGGGAGATCCTTGACATGTAGCAGTGGAGAGCTTAGGGACATTTTCTTCAGCAGCTTTATGGAAAATAGAACATACATGTGGTGAGCTTCATTACTGAGTAAGAAAGATCTCCAAGTGAAATCCTGGGGATGCCACCTAGTTTCTTCTTTTTGTCTATAGTAAGAAGTGAGAGTAAGAAAGATACTTTTGAGGAAAGAACTGTTAAAAAGAATTTGATCATTTGGGAAATTCTGAACTCTTCTAGATGAAAAAGATGCTAAAATTAGAAATTGTTTTTAAGAACTGCCAGGAACGCATGAACGATATGGAGGTATAACTTTCGTCTAATGGAGTAAACTCTCATGAAATCCACAGTTTTTGAGAAAATTATTTTACCGAAAACACTGCCGGCTTAGACTGAAACTAGCTGGGGGAGTGGAAAATGGAAAGAGGGTTACCTACTTTTGAAATTCTACAGGCAGGAAGCAAGTGATAGAATTACTGGGCCACCAAGACATGCTACCTCGATTGATGACTGGAATGAGGAACACAGAGGAAGGAGGGAGAGCCCCAGAGAGTTATTTGCAGGCCTTGAAAATTTTTAAGAGACAGTTAGCATTTCCTTGGCACCATTTTAAAATCACTACGGAGCAGGGAATCCTTTGCACCTTCACAGTTACCCTTTCTGAACAGAAATGTCTACATCTGTTATCCTGCCTGCTCTACCACTATAGTTGGGGTGGGTGGGAAGACGTACAACTTGTATCTTGAGTGTTATAGATCAATGAGGAGTCTCATCTTCTCCTGGGCCTGCTTTAGATGATGAGTATCTACACTTAGAACTGAGAGCTTAGTGGGTTGGAGTCCTTGGGGACCTTGGAAGCATTTTCCTTCCCGTGGGAAGGACACAGATCATTGGGGACCCAGAGGATGGACTATGATAGGGAGACTCTAACATGGCCCAGATTAGTTCCCCCTCTGGATCTTCATATATCCTGTCCCTTTAAGTGGGGGCAGAACCTGCAAATCATTTCTAATAGAAAATAAGAGAAGTGCTGAGATGTCACTTTGAGTTATTTAATCTCTCCATACCTCACTTTCATTATTTGCTGATTGTGAATGAGTAAATAGACACTAATGTAGGAACTTCATAAGTCAAATTCCTACACATCCCGAGGATATTTTTACATGCATGATAAGTACCCAGTACAGACTAGCACGCTGTACCCCCACCTCCCACATCCTCTGGTAGCCACCAGTTTACTCTCAGTTTTCATGAGTTTGGGTTTCTTAGATTGCACATATAAATGACAGCATGCAGTACTTGGCTTTCTCTTCCTGACTTACCTCACTTAGAGGAATATGCTCAAGGTCCATCCATGTTGTCACAAATGTCAGGATGCCTTCCTTTCTTGCAGCTGAAAAAACATGTATCACATCTCATTTGCCTGTTCATCTGGTGATAAGCACTTGGGTTGTTTTCATATCCTGGCAAGTGCAGATAATGCTGCAGTAACCATGGGAGTGCATTTATCTTTGGTAACTTATTTTCATTTCCTTTGGGTATATACCCAGAAGTGGAGTTGGTAACCATATGGTAGATCTACCATTGATTTTTTGAGGACTCTCCATATTGTTTTCCATAGTGGTTGAACCAATTTACATTCCCATTAAAGCCCTAGGGATCTAATGCATTACTTAATGATTCCAACCACTAAAAAGAGGAGATAATTATATAACACGATAGAAGAGCTAATTATTGCTACAATGGCAATCATATTACAATATATGAATGTGTCAAATTAACATGTTTTATGCCTTAAATTTACTCATTGTTATATGTCAAACTATTTCGATAAAAAAGATTAGCTGACATTGTTCTTAAGGTAGATGCTATTACTATTATTATTGTTATATTTAAGTAACTTATGTCATGTCAGATTAAAAATATAGACAGAAATTGTAATTAACCAGGCATGTGACAAGTGTCAAGAGAGAAGCATATCTAAATTTAGCAGAAGAATTTTGGCAGAGAATGATGGTATTAGGAAAAGATTCCAAGAAAAGTTACTGTTTGTGCCAGATCCAATGTGATGAACTTCATTTAGAGATGTGTTAGCATAAGGAGTGGGTATTTCATTGACAGGATGGAGAGAGTAGTGGTCCAGTGTTGGTTGTACAAAAAAAAGTATATGAAAGGAAACATCACAGAAATTACACTGGAAAGGTATTTTTAGAGAAGATGAAGACATCCTGAAATAGCAGATTAAGGGTATTGATACTATTTTGTATTAAAAAAATGGGGGTATGTAATTTCTTTAGTTCCCACAGGAAACTCAAAGCAATTTGCAAATGATTACTTACACTAATTTTAAAGGAGAGTCAGCTGTATGTGTCTTTGCACCCCACTTTTTTTATGGCAATGCTTCTTCTGTTCACTATATTCTGAAAAAAGGAAATTGTTTGACTCCGAGTCCATTGTAATATTAGCTAAACTAAATATCAAATGAATGTCCTGTTATGAATACGTCTACAAAGGATGATCATGGTATTTTGGGCCACTTAACCTGTCAATTTGTAATAGCATCTAAACACTAAAAAAAAAAAAAAAATCCATCTGTATTATTTGGGGAAATAAAAAAAAATCTACCTGCATTATTTGTGGAAATAAAGGAAGTACCAGGGAAATAGGGATGAGAAATATGTGCAGAGGACTAGTAAGCAACATAAAATTCCCTAATGGCCATGTGTTTGTCCATGTACCTGAGAGAGTGCTTATTAACATTGTCAGAAGAAGATGGTTGGTTTGAGCTAGGCTTGAACATACTGGATTGGAGCTCAATTTAGTGGCAGATATATGATTCACAGTGACACTGAGGACACTGCTTAAGTTAAAACAATTTAACAAGTAGAAAGAAATGGGATTAAATGACGGGCATCAGCTCACAAAAATGTATTAGGTGTATGATATAATAATTCAAAGCAGGTATAGATCTTTGTCAAAGGAAGACAGTTGGTTTAATTATCCAATTATCCTCTACACAATTTAGAAGATGAAGTTAGGCTTAACATTCTGCTCTATCAATTCCCTAATCTATTGATTTTACCTAGTTGTTTTTCTCAGAGTTACTAAAATACATTTATGGAAGTTAGGCACCTTGAGGTCATTGTTAGAGCAAGTGATTCTTTAAATGCTGTGAGGGATTATGTTCCAGTGGAACTGATTTTATCTGGTCTCCCAATGCCTTCATTTTTGTGTTAACCATTCATCACCATTATATAAAACCTGAGATAGAGATTTTATTTTTTGCCAATATGATCTACAAACAGTATTGACTTGTAATCACTGCACACTTTTAGCTTCAACTTCATGAACTTAACTTCTTTCTGGCTTTTGTCTTGAGTTGCCCTTGATCAATTTCTCCCTGTTCCACTTGGCTAAACTATCCTTATTATTGATTACTTCACCTGAAAAAACTATTGTTTTTTCTTTTCAAATTTTCATGATTTTTTCTTACTTACTGTACAAATAGTGACTTAGGAGTGTAGTATTTTTGCATCGCATGTTAGAGTAAGACACACTATTGAGGATGCTTGTCGCTTGGCCCACTGTGACTTCTCATTATTTCTTCAAATTATGAAATGGCAAACTGAATGATGCTGACATGTGTGATGTACCGTAATGGTGCTCAGAAGGGCTTTGAATATTTACATTCACCTTCCAAAATAATATTAAACACCACGCAGTATAAATGAAGAAGGTAAACACATTCCAAAATAGTGTATCAGAAAGAAATATTGGTTAATTGATATTGCCAACCTACATGTTGATATTGATGCTAAGTGGCCAATTTATAATAATCCCAAATAATCTCAATCAGAAGCATTGAAAATGTTCAAAATATCTGTTGTACTAAATTGTTTCAAATAAATATCCATCTTTTATTTTTTCAGTCAGAAAATGATCTGTTGATAACCTGAATGAATTGAGTATTATTGCATATGCCTTGCTTTAAATTATAACTAGTGAAATTCAGAAATAATATCCAATAAGCAGCTGGATTATTAAAGCAACAAAAAGTCTAACCATTAATTACTTTATTAAAAATATTAGGATACATAACTGTTAAGACATAATATACATAAGCATTTATTTTTTCATTTTTTAAAGATTTCTTTTTTAATTTAATTTAAAATTTTTTTTAAAGATTTTATTTATTTATTTGACAGAGAGAGAGAGAGATCACAAGTAGACAGAGAGGCAGGCAGAGAGAGACAGGGAGAAGCAGGCTTCCCGCTGAGCAGAGAGCCCGATGTGGGGCTCAACCCCAGGACCCAGGGATCATGACCTGAGCTGAAGGCAGAGGCTTAACCCACTGAGCCACCCAGGTGCCCTATGCATAAGCATTTAAGAAACAGTTATACTAGATTACTAGAACACATATTCTCTGGGTTGCCTTCCCTATATTGGTGGAATGTCTAATAGAGGAACACTCCCAAAATATACACATTTTGATTACTCCTCAAGTTTTGATGCAGAAACTTTGAGCAGAGTTAAAGGCTCTGCATATTCAATGAACATTCAAATATTCATGCATTACCTTTGGAATACTGTCCAGACCACTGTGTGGGGACCTGTACTTCCAAACTGCCCTACTGACCAGTCCTGATATCAGCTGCATTGCCCATTTGAGATGATTTTGCAGTAAGGTTGTATTTCATAGCAAACCCTCATGTACTTATAAATTAGGCCATATGGGTTTCCTGGAAATTCCCTTTCACTAATTAAGCAATTGAAATGTCAAATCCTAAATAAAGAAAAAGTACACAAAGTTGTATTAAAATCTCTTTTTTTAAAAGTCTTTATGCGTATTTTATAGAGAACTTACTTGTAACCTTAGCTACATCTCAATTTGGAAGAATCTGAAAGGTGTAAATGAGAGAGGAATGTATATATCACATCATTGTCTAGTAGAATAAATTAATGGAGTTTGTGCAATAAATCAGGTATGTCTTGTAAAAAAAACACTAAAAATAGTGTAAAGTTAAGTTATACAAGTTTTAGAATTTAAAATTCTGTATTCTATTCCTATGTCACTATGACTTTAAGACATGATTTGAAGTAAGGAAAAAAATAAGAATGTGTTCATTTCTAGGTGTTTAAATGCTTATATATATACATTTACTTACTTTAAGAAAGGGAAAGATAGTTTATAAACTAACTAACTAGCTGAGTAGCTCAGCTGGTTAAGTGTTTGCCTTTGGCTCAGGTCATGATCCCAGGGTCCTGGGACGGGTGCCACATTGGGCTCCCTGCTCAGTGGGAAACTTGCTTCTCCCTCTGCCTGCCACTCCCTCTGCTCGTGCACTCTCTCTCTGACAGATAAATAAATAAAATCTTTAAAAATGAAAAAAAAATTTTTGATTTTATTTTAAAATAAGAACACTTCATTTGTTTAATGTTATTACATTGATTTTATATATGTACCTATGTATTTAAGGATACATTTTGTGTATTAGATTTTAATAACAAGATGTGATGCAGTTGATAATTGCTTAATTTTTTTAGTATTAGTAATTTATAACTTTTGTGTTATTCATCTGTATATGGAACCATAAACAATTAATTTTTAATCACAATCCATTTACAAAATTTATATTTAAACATTCCTAAAAATTCCATTTTTGAAAAATACAGTGAAGTGTAAAAACAAAAGTTTTGACTCAACTTGCTAGTCCAACTGAGAAGAAACAAAAAGAAAAATTGGTTTACTTACTGGTCTTTGAACAAAAATTTTTAATAACAAAACATGAACACTTTTTTTTAAATGAGAAGCAAAAGATTTGATTTATAAATAAATAAAACAAGTGCCAAATAAAATTTTAAATGTGTTTTGATGTTTAATAATACCGTATTTTGAGAAAATTATCTTTTCTCCTTTTATGTCTGACAATTTTCAATGATATCTTTATTTATAATTAATAACAGCGATTTAGAAAGTATGGGTATCAGTTTAAGAATTCTAACAGGAGATGAATCACACATCTATCCCAACAAATAAGGTTTTTGTTTTTTTTTTTTTTTTTGATAATGTCAAAAACTAAAGTTTGTGAGGTTTTTTTTTTTTTTGTCATTGTCAACTTGTATTGAAAATAAGTGGCTATTTTTATAGAAGAAATGAAATTTTCAATTTATGGTTTTTTGAAGCCAAAAAATAAAGTGTTCTATCTTGGTAATGGAACTGAATTAATACAGAATAGTTTCTGAATTACAAATGTAATTCTTTCCTCACTGTTTTTGCAAGACATAAAGACTATGTATTATAATTAATTAATACAATTGTTTGAATCTCTTTTTTATAATATTAACCCTAAAACCTACCAGTTAAACAAGTTGGATCATGTAAAATCGGATTTGTTTCTTACACAACACTCAAAGGAATTCCTAGTGAATCTAAAACTTGACTCTAAACACAGAAAAGAGAATACCATTTTTCATACATTTAAAGATAGAACTGTAGAGGGAAACACTGATGAATTTCACTACATAAATGATTCTTCTCTAAAGATTTTTAATTTTTACAACATTCCTGCTTTAAAGTTTTGGTAACTGCAGAAGTTGATGTGTAGAAATCTATAAAAATCCATTAGTATTTACTACTTAGGATATTGTAAGAAAAAAGTTTTGGTAGAGTAAGAAGACAAAACACAGATCAAAGACAAAACACAGATTGTTTATTCACAGCTCCTGAATACAGGTTTGCTTCATTTTATTACACTTTGCACACACTGTATTTTTCTTTATAAATTGGTTCATGGTAACCCCTATATTGATTGAGCCCATCGGTGCCATTTTCCCAACAGTATTTGTTCACTTTGTGTCACATTTTAGTAATTCCCACAGTATTTCAAACTTTTTCATTTTTATTATGGTGATTTCTGACTAGTGATCTTTGACATTATTATTGTCATTCTTTCAGGCTTCTGGGTACAGTGGCCAAATAGGGGGAACTTAATTGATAAATGTCATCTGTGTTCTAACTGTTCTACTGATGGGCCATTCCCTTGTCTCTATTCCTATATTGTTATTCCTATATTATTCCTATACTGTTGAGATACAACAATATTGAAAATAGGTCACTTGATAACCCTACAGTGGTTTCTAAGAGCTCAAGTGAAAAAGAGTCAATGAGGCAAACTTCATTGTTGTCTTATTTTAAGAAATTGAGCAGCCATCCCAACCTTCAACAACCACCAGCCTGATCAGTCAGTGGTCAAAAATATGGACGTAAGACCCTCCACCAGCCAAGTGTATATTTCTATATTAAACCATGTTTCTGTTGAGTTGAGCTCAAAATTACTAGTAAAAATAAAAGAATCAAAGCGTGGTGATTGGTACAAGGTTAATAATGAAGGAAGAAGGCAGAATCTTTAGATGCCAGATGGATTTTGAGAATCAGTTAGGTGTGGTAGTTCTGGGGAATGTTAACAAAAAGAAAAAAAGTTCTGGAGGCGTGGGGTAGGGGATATGAGATTGTATTATATTTAGTTTTACTGTAGGACAAAACATAATCATCCAAAATGAACATATAAACAAATACAATAGAAATCAGTATACAATGCTACCTCATCTTAATTGTTAATCAAAAAATGTTTCATTTGTTTGCCTATAGAGAGTATGTGGTTTAAAAGCAACTTATCTTTAATTCTGTGAGTTTATTTAAGAACTCTCTATAGAGAACACTGTTTTTAAACTTTATTGTCCTCAGTGCTTAACATTCAATCATTATTGTGACAATGAACATCTTGCTTCTCATTTTTTATGGCAATTATGACAACTATAAGTCAACTTATATGGCAGAGATAGTCACAAGCTAAAAAGAAATAAAATGGGTCTTGCCATTGTGTGATTTCATGTCTTGCTTTTTGTTTATCACAAAATTATACTTGCAGATTTCTTTGATAAAAAATGTGGTTTCCAACTACTTTGCCTTTTGATCATATAATTAGCACAGGAAGCCAAACAAATGATTGTTTCTTCACATCAAATATATTTATAGCAAGTGTATAAATTTATACTTGTCCCTTATTTTGGAGATATTTGAGACTGAGTAAGATGTTACCAGTGTTGGGCATATAAGATTAAAATAAAAATATCCTTAATAATTATGTATATGTATAAATAACAGTGGTGCTTTCTCATATCTGATATGTAGCTTTTTAAAAATACTGTATCTTTAGAACAAATTTGGCTTTAGAGGAAATACTGAAAAGATAATACAGGGTTTCCATATATCCTCTCACTCAGTTATTGCTTTATGATTAACTTACATTACCATTGTTCATTTGTTACACCTGGTGAAACAGTATTGCCACATCATTACCAAATAAATCCATATTTTCTTCAGATTTCCCTAAATTTTAAGTAGTGCATTTTTCTTAGTTACAGGATTCTATAAAAAACACATTATATTTACTTGTCATGTCTCTTTATGCTTCTTTGGTTTGTGACAATTTTTCACAGATGGCTTGAAAGGTGAGATCTACCAAATATTTAAAACAAGAGGTAACATCAGTTCTTTTCAAATCCTCCCAGCACATTGAATTGGGTGGAACACTTTCCTACTCATTCTATGAAGCTAGAATTACCTTGATACCAATGACAGAAAAAGACACCACAAAAAAAGAACATGACATACCCCTTATGACTATAGATGCAAGTATCCTCAAATATAGTAGCAAACTAAATTCAGCAGCATATTAAGAGAATAAAACACTATGACCAAGGGTTTTATTCAAGGAATGCAAAGGTGTTTCAACTTAAATACAGTACTTTAGTGTCATATACTACCTCAATGGAAAATGGAAACAAGCACGAGGTCATCTCCATTCATGCGATAAAAGAATTAGATAACTCTTACTTCCTTTCTATAATAAAAACAATTACTAAACTAGGAATAGAAAGGCATTTCCTCAGCATGATAAAAGGCTTTTATAACTAAACCCACAGCTCACATCATACTCAGCGATGAAAGTCTGAAAGCTTCCCCCCCTAAGATAAGGAATAAGACAAAGTTACCCATTTTACTCATTTCCATTCGACATTGTACTAGGTAGTGAAACCAGATCAGCTAGGAAGAGAGACAAATAAAAGCTATCCAGCTGGATAGGAAGTCGTAAATCTGTTGTCACAATTAACATGATGTTATATATAGAAAAACCAAAAGAACACACACACACACACACACAAATCCAAAGAAGATATTAAAAAGATATTAAGAAGGTTCCATTTAAAATAGTGTAGAAAAATAGCATCAAAAAGAATACTATACTTAAGAATAAATGTAATCAAGGAAGTGAAAGACAGGTACAACGACAACTACAAAACACTGCTGAAATAAATTAAGAATTTAAATGATGTGAAAGCTATCCCCTGTGTATGCACTCAAATATTTAATATTGTTAAGATGGCAACACTTGCCAAAGCAATCTACATATTCAATGCAATTTCTATGAAAGTCCCAATGGCCGTTTTTTTCAGAAATGGAAAAACTACCCTAAAATTCATATAAAATTGCAAGATATCCTAAGTAGTTGAAATCATTCTGAAAAATAACATCATTGGAGGACTGACACATCTCAATTTCCAAACTTACTAAAAAATTACAGTAATTCAAAAAATGGCACTGGTATAAGGATAGACATATAAATCAATAGAATAGAATTGTGAGTGCAGACAACCACCACGCATCATGGTCAAAAGGCTTTTACAAGGGTGCCAAGATCATTCAATTGGAAAAGAATCCTTCCTTCAGTGCTGGAACAGCTGGATATCAACCTGTGAAAGAACGCAGTCAGACCCCTATTTTACTAAATGCAGCAATCAACTCAAACTAGATCAAAGACCTACATGTAAGAGTTAAAACCACAAAGCTCTTAGGAAACATCAGGTTACATTTCATGACTTTGGAAGTGGCAACAACTTCTCAGGAATAATGTTGAATGCATGAGTAACAAAGGAAAGAATAGATAATTTGGTTTTCATCTGAGTTAACTTTTGTGCATTGAAGGATACTATGGAGTTAGGGAAAAAATGAATGGGTTTGAAAATATGTGATATAATGACAAAAAATAGGTTGATAAAAATATATGATATTTCATGAATTTTAAAACAAACAATTGGGCACTTGAGCTTACTTATGGATAGGTACATTATAGAAATATTGTAATGCAACAACAAAACAAAAACATGTAAGGAAAACTATCCAGCAACTTCACAATAATGTTTTCCCCAGAAAAAGAGGAGATTTAGAGGCAGAGATTTGGGAAAGCTCAGATATGTTTGTAATTTTTTTGCTGATAATTAAAAATAAAAACTTTAAAGATAAATGTAATATGGTATGTGGTTGTTTCTCATGTTATTATTTGTAGTTTCCTGTATTTTTAAGTATCTCCAAAACAGGTGTGTATTTCTAATGAGAAAAGAAAGCAAAGTGTGGCATACAAGTTTTTGTTTCCCCCTACCAAAAAGTCAAGGATATAAAAATTATTAAGGAAGAAAATTATACACACACATACACACATGTTCATATTCTATATGTTTTGCAATGATATATATATATTGATAATAAAGATATTATTTTATAGGTATTGTTCACATACAAGTTTATAGCATTTATGTTCAATTAGTAAAGGCCATATGTGCAATATTGAAAATAACAAAGTTCATCTTTTTGTTTATATATATCCTAGGGTTACCTTGCTAGAAGAAATCATGGTGGGTTGGTGTTCTCTAGTGTGCTGACTTGTTAAATTGCACTTGTTAAATTGGGAATTTTAAGCCTGTATTCCATGGATTCTCTTATTCAGTAGTTTTCTGTGGTAAATAAAGTCTGGCAAATTGAAACATTTATTACCTGCTTTCCTTGAAATTGAATGCATTATTAAACAGCTCTTTCAAAATTCACTACAACAAATACTGTAAATCCCATGTGAATTAACATCTGATTTTTAACTGAGCAATCCATTTATGAACCAATCCCGTTCATAGTGACGTTTGTGGGTTGTATAAAAATACAGAAAAGTTTAAAAAATCAGTCAGGAGCTTATTTATAATGGCTCATGTCTCACTTATGATATATTTTATTTTGTGGTTCTAAATTTTCTTTTAAGTTGATATATAAAACTATCATAATCTATATTCCAATACAATTATCTTTTTCTTTTATTAATACACAATGAATTATTTGCCCCAGGGATACAGGTCTGTGAATCAGCAGGCTTACACATTTTCCAGCACTTACCACAGCACATACCCTCCCCAATGTCCATAACCCAGCCACCCTATCCATCCCCCTTCCAGCAACCCTTAGTTTCTTTCATGAAATTAAGAGTCTCTTCTGGTATGTCTCTCTTCTGATCCCATCTTGTTTCATTTTTTCCCTCCCTACCCCCCATGGCCCCCGCCCCTGCCTACAATGGAATACTATGCAGCCACCAAAACCCCCCCAAACCTTGCCATTTGCAATGATGTGGATGGAATGAGAGGGTACTATGCTAAGTGAAATAAGTCAATCAGAGAAAGACAATTATCATATGATCTCTCTGATATGAGGAATCCAAGACAGTTATCTTATCCACACACACACAGACACACACACACACACACACACGTATATATTACTACATACATACTTGTGTACCTCCAATGATACATTATTGAAAAAATGTTCAAACTTCTCACATTCAGAAAGGCTTGTAATCCACATTGAATAGACCTTGTTTTTCCCATTTTTTGGGCTCAAGATACATTTTAAGTGAAACAAATGGTGATAAAACTATGATTATAATAGCTTTTAAGGAGCCAGAAGTAATGATGAATACATATAGATATAAAGGAGAAATTTATTTTCTGAGACTTTATATCAAGCTCGACCTGTAATCTGGGGAGAGATTTGTTAAGGTAACTGGTGTTTAAAATACCCTTGAACTGTTTTAAAACACTCTTCTAAACGTTATTGAAATAAAACGATGAGGTCAATTTGGAAAGGGCTAATATTTAAGCTCATTAAATTCATTTAAATTATTTACCAAGAACATATGATTTATTTGATATTATGACAGACCCTGCAGTAAACAACAGTGGGCAAAACACTCTTTCAAGGGCATTTCAACCACTCTTTCATAGAGCACGTGAAGGTTATAGGGAAATCATCAATCTTCTGGCATTAAATGTTGTGTCCAAACAATTGTTTCTCTGCCTCTGTGTAAAATTCATGGCCTCTTATTTACTCACATGATCTGACAATAAGTAGATCTGTTTGTGAAAACTCAGTAAAAATCAATGTGTCCAAACATACACAAAAATGAACCAATGCAGAATAGTAGCTAAGAAACAAGAGCTCCTCCCTTATGTGATGGCAGAAACACTCAACAACAGGTATGTCCTAGGCAGAAAGAAACTGCTATAATTTTAAAAATGTTTGGGGGAAATCTTAGTTAAAAACAAAAACAAAAAAACCCCAAAGTGTCCTCAGTAGGGTAATGGATGTTGAGGACCTCAAAATTCAGTGGTTTTTGTTTTCCATAAAAGTATTTTGGACCCTTAGCCATTTTTCCCCTGATATCTGTTCTTCTAAATTACCAAGTGAATAGTGTGTATTCAGTTTTGTTTCTCTGTGTGTGGTATACCTTACATCTTCCATTTTTAATTTTTGTTTTGCTTTGCTGTGATTTTTTGTTTCTTCTTGTTGCAGTTGTAGTTTGCTTCGAGTTCAGAATTTAAGTATGGGGATCCTTTCAATTCCATCTTGTTTGGAACAAAGTCTTAGGAACATTTTAAATACTCAGGCTGTTACTTGTAATATTTCCATCAAAGCATCCATACACTGTTTGATATACTTTATGTTACTGATAGTAAATGTCTAACCCATTAGGCATAAACCAAACTTCAGTATGTGGCTAAACATGTTTATTGCAGTTTGACTGGAAGGAGTTAACGGGCAGCCCTTTTATCATTTGGTATACGCGGGTATACACCTGTTATTTCTGTATTATCCTGCTAGTAATCCTTTGTCTTCTTCGATATACTTTAGGTTCCTTTGTACTATAAATCGAGTACTAAAAGTGTGGCATTGCCATAAAAATTTTTTTAAATGTGAAATTCATTTTGACACCAACTGACCAGTAAGCTTTGAACAATGATTAGCAAAGACTGAACAATTGTTGAAAATAGTGTATGTAATTTTAAACTTTAGTGTATATAATTTTAAATTTTCTTTTTCAGAATCCAGTCTTCCTCAAAGGTAAGATTTTTCATTAATGAATGGATCTAAATGCTATTTCAGTTACAGTTACATGCATGTGTGGACGCACACTCAGACATACAATTGAAAAACAAAACTATGTAATAATATCTAAACTAAATAAAATTTCCCTCAAGTAAGTCACTGTGTCAGAATGTATTTGATAAAAATTCCTTACCCTGGGGCAAAAGTTCTGAGAATTCTCCATCTAATAAGACTTCATGCACTACAGGACAATCAGAGAACAATATCCACTAATTCAAATGACCTAATTTGGTCAGCACAATTAATATGTAAGAAAATATTGCATTGATGTTCCGTGTAAGATGGCTTACTGCCAACTCCTTTTTTAAATTGATTTACACCATCAAGGTGTTGATGATGGGAATTTTCCAAATAGTATGTTGTTGCATTAAAATTGTGCAAAGAAATAAAAAATAATTCAAGAACAGCCTTCATAGGAAAATGAAATACGATGGTCATAAGCAGGATAGATGGATGATTAAAATCAAACGTAAATGAGTAACTTTTTAGGATTTATAAATTCCAGTGGCAAATAGACTGTTGGAAGCATGTTCTTAAATATTGTGTTAGTTTTGATCAATTATCCATACAAGGAAGAGTGAGGTTCACGTTTAGGAAGCAACCAATAGGGAGAAGACAAAAACTGTATTGGTGATGCATTTCTAAAAGATTGGAAATGCATTAGAGAGACCAGGGTTGGGAAATATGATCACATGTTGAATTCTTTTCAGGAATTATATTCTCTATTTCTTGCATATTTACATTTCTACATAAACATACAAACATTCTATTATTTAACTCTTCTTTAAAAACAAAACAAAACATTCCTGACTCTGATTTCCTCTTTTAGTTACCACTCCTTTTTTTCCTACTCTCATTTTACCAAATTTCCTCATAATAATAATTTATAATCTTAGCATACAATTCTCCATTGCTCATTATTCATATGAACCCAATTAAGCTTCATCCCCACCATACAATCACAAGTACTCCTATGACCTCTGGGTTAAAAACCAATGGTTAATTCTCGATCTTCTTGTCTTATTTAATTACCAGCATATTTGAAACAGGTGTTGTTCCATCCAACTGAAATAAATCATTCTTCACTTGGCTTGCAGGTTAACATATACCTGGTTTTCAACCTATATCATAGCCCTTCCTCTTTAGCCCCCTTTACTGACATTTCTCTTTCTCATGATTATGAGCTTCAAAAAGTCCAAGCCTCAGTTCTTAGTTGTTTTCATTTTATTATCTAACTCACTTCATTGATCATGTCTCACCCAGTCCTAAGTTTTAAAATATCATCTGCATATTAATAACCCCCAAATTTATATCTCCAACTTGAATTTATTTTCTCAATTCTAGGCATGTATATTCATTTGACTCCTCGGCATCTCCACTGGTTGACTACAAACACCTGGAATTTAATACATCCAAAACCAAAGTCTTAATCAACTCTCTTGTTCTTCAAGCGTGCTGTCTCTGTGGTTTCTCCATCTCTGTCAATGAAAACTGTCATCTTTTTAGTTACCTAGTTTCAAAGCTTCGACTTCTCACTTTCTTGTACACCTATAATTTAATATATCCCTAAATCCTGCCAGTCCCCCTGCAATACATCTAGAATAGAGCCACTTCTCGACATTTCTGTGACTATCACTCTTGTATGAGCTGATACAGATCATTTATAATCCACTCCTGAATTATTGTATCAGTGTCTTAACTGATGTCTTTATAACTCCCTCTACCATAGAGCCTACAGTCCAATAGCAGTCAGTGATACACTCACCACATTACCCTACATAAGTGAACAATTGTCTTCCAAAACCTTCAACACAATTGTATTAGTTGTTTATTGCTGGGTAACAAATCTTCACAAATGTGGCGTCTATAAACAACACGTATTTCTTATCTTACTTTTATTGTTTGTGTGGACCAGCAGTCTAGGCGCTGCTTAAGTGGGTCCTTTATTTCAGGATCTCATTAGGCTGTAATAATGGAGTTGGTCATGGCTGCGGTTTCCACCTCAAGGATCCACTGGGGAAGCGCCTGCTGTCAATTTCATGTGTTTTTTGGCAGCCTTAAGTTCCTTGAGAGCTGTATGGCTAAGATCACAGTCTCTGGTTGGCTGTCAACCAGATGCCTCCCATAGTTCCTAATTGTCTGTTGGCTGGAGACCACCCCTAGTTCCTTGCCATCTGGGCCTCCCCACCATGATCACGTCTTTTATCCAAGTCAACAAGGCGGAAAGCCTCCTGGACAGACAGATGCTACAATTTCATTTAACACAGTCCTAATGACAGTCATCCTATGCTGTATTCTGTGATTTAGGAGCAAATCATAAACCAAATAATCCCTGCCCATACTCAAGGATATTGGGAAGCAGGGATAATTGGGGACTATCTTCAAGTCTGTCTACTACAATTTCCCATTGCAATCAGAGTCACAGTCAAATTTTTTTCTATGTCAGGGCGCCTGGGTGGCTCAGTGGGTTAAGCCTCTGTGGGGCTTGATCCCAGGACCTGAGATCATGACCTGAGCTGAAGGCAGAGGCTTAACACACTGAGCCACCCAGGCGCCCCTAAGTTTATCTTTAATAAAATATTATTTATGCTAGAAGTCAGAAAACTAAAGCTTGCGGCATTGAACAGATCCAGCCCTCATCATTTTGTCATTCATTTATGTATTGTTTGTGGCTGCTTTTGTACTATAAATGGTGACTAGTTGTGGCAGATACCTTTTGACCTGCAGAGCCAAAAATATTTATTATCTGACCCTTTCCAGAAAATGCTTGCCCATGCTTAATTTATGCCAATTGTGTTTCAAAAGATTTTTATACATACTTTGAAGCTTTCCTATCTGTTCTATGATTATATTCTTTAGAATTTAAAAATAATATTTTAAATTAATTTGTTCATTGGCTAAATGAGCATCTGATATTCTGATACCACAAGCTGAAAATGAAACACCTTGTTTCATTGTTTCTAAGTATTTGTATCTGACTAGCTAGCTAGCTAACTCTAGTTAACATTTTTTCTTGATTTTTTAATTTTATTTTTAAAATTTATTTTAATTTTTATTTATTTTTGTTTTTAACCTATAATGTATCATTTGTTTCAGGGGTACAGGTCTGTGATTCATCAGTCTTACACAATACACAGTGCTCACCACAACACATACAATCGCCAAAGGCCATCACCCAGCCCCCAACCCCTCACCCACCTCTGCTCCAGCAATGTTTCCTGAGATTAAGAGTCTCTTACGGCTTGTCTCTCTCTCTCTCTCTCTGATTTCATCTTGTTTCATTTTTTCCTCTCTTCCCCTAGCTTGTTTTAATTCCCAAATAAATAAATCTAATCTGTTACTTTAAAAAACAATAAAACTTACTAAATGACCCAAATATATATTTTTCATTAAATATTTTTACTCTAATCCAAAAATAGTAAATAACATGAAAGAACAGGTACAATTATATTAAACAAATTAGTATCATTGTGTTAAAGTGTAACACGGTTCTCGCTTGAAATAAAATAAGAAATCAGAGCAAATAATAGGGTTGAGAAATCTTTAGAAAATACTGAGATGCAGTTTTTATTAATAATTATTGATAAAAATAAAACAATACTTTTAATTATATTACTAACCTCACTAATACAGCATATAAGATTAATCTGTTTATAACTGTAATTGAAAAGACCAAAGTTAATTGAAATGAAGTAAAAGTAGTTAAATATCCAAGATGGTGTCAGGAACAATTGAGTTATCATAAATGCATTAATTTCTGGACATAAAATCAGCATGCTAGATAGGAAACCTATTAAAACAAACAAATTACATATTAGAAAATATTTACATTTATGAATGGCCAAGAGCCATAAATATCAGGTTTGCATCTCAATTAAAATGTATTTTATGTTAGCCAAGGGGGGGGAATATATTTTCAATTCTGAAAGTCTATGGTTCCATAACATATAATAAATTTTATTTTTTGAAGAATGACATTTTATACAATGAGTTATGACATTTAATCCACAGCAATGAGCTGAGCATATGAAATACATGCTTTAGAGCTTGATCTGAGACTAGTGAAAAGTTGTAAATAATGTTTCTCTAAGTTGACATCTCCCTTCCCTGCCCCCTCTTTTGCTCCACTTTCTTTCTTATCATTCCCGTCAGCTCTCTTTGTAACATGATGCATCTTAGGATGTCAATAATTAGAGTTGCCTTTCATCTGTCTTGCCTTGGGTGCCACCTGACCTGACCATGTAACATTTCATTCGAGGAGAATTAAGGGATTCAAAATCTCAAAGCCAGTGTAAAGGTGGTTGGAGTCTGGAAAACCCAAAACAGGAATGAGAAGGAAAATCTACAGTTTTGTAAATCAATTCTATTGCACTTTTCCTGATATGACTGTAAGATTATTTTATCTTACTCATTTTATTCTTGGATACTGTGTTTTGAATATATGTCACTTTATTAGAGAGAGTTTTACCCTCCTCATCCAGCTTTCAGAGTTAATCTCAGCCTGAGTTACATTGTTTGATAGTTTGCCATTGTACAAGATTGTAAAATACATGTTTAAGCTGTGGAAACTCTAACTAGATGTAATTATTAATTATTTCAGATGGTTTCATGAAGATGGTATTTAGACCCTTCAAAACAGTGTATATTTTCTAGTAATTAATGGGCAGTTGAAGATTGCTGATCATCTATAATAACCAAATTATGCTGAATTATTATATTTAAATAGATATTTCTAGACTCTCTAATTTCAGTCATGATATAAAAGACATATTTCAAAATAGGAATACAGATGGCATAGCATGATTTCTAGAAATTCAGGAGTTTACATATTATAATATTACAAATTGCTTTACATTATATTCAATTAAATATATAATATATATACATCTATCTTTGATTCCATATACCACTAAATTAATCCCAAACTAACGCATGACTGCATAATGGTAAGTTAAATTAATATATGATTTTAAGATAAACACTTATTAAACTCTATGCTTTGGACTCTACCAGGGGCCATGGATAATATAAAGCATAGTCCCTAGTGGATTAAAGAGAACATTTAATAAGTAAGTTAAATAAAATCCATGAAAACTACTATGAAAAAAAATACCTAATACTTTGTGCCCAGATCTTATTTTCTAACAATGTTCTCCAATAAATGGAAAGAGAGCTCCTCAGAGAAATGGTTGATTCTAGAACTAGAAAGGAAATATACAAAACAAACATCTCATAATATCAACAAAGAAGGAAGTGATTAAAAATAATCAAACAAAACCCAAAAACTCACATTAATGGAGGTATTTCAAAGGGACATAAGAGCCACCTGAAAGAATGTCACTAGCCAAAGCTAAAACAGTCTGAGGAGCAAAATACCGAAAGTAGTATTGAATCATTATATAATATATGTATAAAATAACCATTCACGAGTCCATACTGAGACAAATAAGTTATTAAGTAAAAAGTGAGAGATAATTCCACATTATGTAGATATTCTGCCCTCAATGAGGTGGAATACAGCTCCCCCTTCTTTGGTGTGGGTGTACATACTGACTTCCTTCCAAAAGTACCAGGGAAAAGAAATTTTAGAGGTGGGTGGGGAGGGAGTCACTTTATAGTATAGTGTTGAAACCTGGAAAATACCAATTAATTTCCAGTTCCAGCTAAGTTGTTGTTGCAGACATGGAATATCCAAGCATGTTTACGAATAGAGGGAGGCCAGGAGAAGGCTAACAGTTGACCAGGATGTCCAATGAACCAGAAATTAATACAACATACATTTTAATAAAATTCAAAGAAGAAGAAAATACTCGACTCATTTTTCTTTTAAGGTAATAAAGAAGAAATTTTATTATATGCCAGGTTTTTTATTATCTTTACAGATAATATTTTGTAATATATGTATATGAGGATAAGAAACTTTAGCTTCCAATCTGAAATTTCTTTGAGATTAAGGTTTACAGCTGGGAACCATGAAATAAGATGGAATGCTTTTTCTAAGACACTCATGAATTAACCTTGAAATGTCGGGCAGAAGATATGCCATTATTTTGTAGAATCAGAAAATGCTACAGCTTTGTTTCACTGCTGAAAATTTCACAAACAATAAGCAATGATGTAAACATTTGCTTGATTTCAACCCTGTGCTGCAAAGATGTGGCAGCTTTGGTAGGACAGCTGTGTCAAGGGAAATGAATGGCAGTCTACTAGTCCATGTTGTATAACATCTACAAAACAATTGTGAAAGTTCCTGATCTAAAATATCTAAAAATGGCCAAGAGCATAACAGCACCAAAACAAATCCCAAAGGGTGAGGTTGTTTTGGCCATTTCTGAATCTATTTGCACTGAAACTCACTCTCACTTGTCAGGGCATCTATTGGGGGTAAAATAAAAAGGGGCTTGCTAAAGAAAACAGAAGAGAAAGAAAGCTTGAGAAGACAGGATAATACATTTTGTATGGACATTGGCGGCCAGGGCACAGTGGACGCAGGATGTTTATATATGTTCAGACATGGATATGTCACATTTTAGGAAAAAATACAATGCATGTAGCCAAGAGGGAGAATTAACAGCAGTTACTGGCTTTGCTTCCAGTAGCCACTTACATTAATAAACTTCTAAATAAGGAAGGACAAAATCATATTTCAGCATAATTTAGAAACATGTATATTTCCCCAGTGATTTTAGAACCCTCTGCAAGGGAATGAAAAATGGAATGTTCATAAAAGATGATGAATAATATATTATTCATCCAAGATCACCAAATGTGAACATTTTATTTCAGGATGAGAACAATTTGATAACAATATTTCAAAGCTTGCTTTTTGGTTAAGTTGGGTTAAAGTCCTTTTCCAAGGTAGATCAACGTTTGAGGAATGATGGGATACTGCTTGAGAGAATTTGCCTGATTCATAGCCCTTCCCAGCTGCGTAAGAGAAAGAAGTTTAGCAAAATGATAACATCAGCACATTCTCTTAATTTATTTTTAAAAATATTTTCATGACTACAAAGCTCACATATTTCCACTAGTCTCTAGTAAATAATTTTATCTTCAAATGTAGTCATTCTTATTGTTCTGTAATGATAATGTCAATGTTTTTCATAATTTAGTAGTATCTGAAAAATATTTTAATATTTTGAATAATTTGAACTATGTGACCATCACCTCAAATAGCAGTTTATATCCATGTCCTAAAATCATATGCCCTAAATGCAGAGAGGCCCAAAGACACACATTCAAAACCTGATACTCACAAATTATTTATATGCATTAAAAGAAATATTTCATAGATGCCACCATTTTGAGAAAGTAGATTCAATTTGGTTCAAAATGCTCTTTCTCTATTTTAATTAAAAATTATCTCTGCAGTAAATTTTTAAATAATTTTTAGTCAAAAATAATATTTCCCTTGTATTCATGATTAAAAAGATTTTTTGGTTACATATACTGGCAACTTTAATTATACATAATTTAGAATTTTACTATTTTAAATTTGAAAGCAATAATACTTATAAAAATATGAATGAAAATGTTTTAAGTATACTAGTATCTTTAACATTTTTAACCAAATGTATGATACAAATATATTTGATGAGTGGCAGTATGGGAAGAGTACATTATTTTGTTGGAAATAGGGAAAAAACACTAAGTTGACACCTCCGTAGTATGAAGTCAATATAATATATCTAATACTAAAAACAAAACAAAACAAAAATATATTTGAGGCTAATGGGAAAAAATACTAATGTAATAAGCTAAAATAGATGAATTTAATTGCTTATGGGGAGAGAGAAATCTTGAAGAGAGAGAAGGGAAAAAAAGATGCCTGATAATTTTTGAGCCAGTATTTCTAAAATTATTTAGTGGTTTAAAACTTGTACATATATATTGATGGTCTTTTTTTTTTTAACTGAATGATAAAAGGAAATATATTCTTTTTTAAAAAATGTTTTAAGTCTTTTATTTATTTATTTATTTATTTATTTATTTATTTATTTATTTTTGTAAGGAGAAACTACAAGACAGGGTACACATGTGCATGAGTGGAAAGAGGGGCAGAGGGAAAAGGAGACAGAATCTGAGGCGGGCTCCATGCCCAGCAGGGTACCCAACCTCACAACCCTGAGATCCTAACATGAACCAAAATCAAGTGCTGGAAGCTTAACTGAGTGAACCACCCAGGGACCCTGGAAAATGTTATTCTTAATAGAAGTAGCTGTTAGTGCTTCTAATTATGAAAATGGGAATTTTTTTCAATCAGAAATGTTTAGAAACTATAAATTCCAGTTTACAAGTAATTGAAATCTCTGTAAAACATAGAAATAAAGAATTATTAATAGACATGATACTTGATAGGTAACTACATAACAATTTAATATTAGATCACTGAAATGATAATAAAGTCAAAGAACATTTTTCCACATATGAATATAAGGCAGATTCCTATTCCAGTGGGTACTCAAGTCTTCTCTTTGAAGTTGTTTCTTTGTTCTCAGTGACAGATTAAAACTTTCTTAAAAAAAAGAAAAATATATATATATATATGTCTTTTAAAAAGATCACATCACATAAATCAATGCAAATGAATTTTTTAAGGTCTAGAAGTATACATTATATTAAATAATATATGATATGATTATTTATATCAACAACTTGTCTTAAAAAATGCACATTGCAGTTTGTGTGTGATCTTTACCAAGGTGGGGATTAACATATATTAGTGTAGTGTAGTAAAACTGTATTTTTAAAAAGTTTAATAGAAAATCTTATTATACAATGTGTATTTTTCCTCAAGGTTCTAGTTAATATAATTAATCTACCACAGTTTAGATTCCTTGTTGGGAGCTATGATTTTTCATGGGCAACAGGAGAGCTAGGCCACTCATCCAGGAACACATTTAACTGAATTAACTGCAGAAATTATGTTGAATGCTAAATAGAGAGAGAAAAATGAATTAATCAAGAGTTTTAAAATCTGGTAGTTATAGTGGGGAAGAGATTCTGATCGAAATACTTTTCAAAATTGTGCTATTCTTTTATTTTCAAGTGGACAAAGTTAATTCAAAATTTGATAAAACTCTATACATAATTATCTTTCTTATTTTTTTTATTAACATATCATGTATTATTTGTTTCAGGGATACAGGTCTGTGTATCATAAGTCTTACACAATTCACAGCACTCACCATACCACACATCCCTCCCACTGTCCATTACCCTGCCACCCTATCCCTCCCCTCCAACAACCTTCTGTTTGTTCCCTGAGATTAAGAGTCTCTTATGGTTTGTCTCTCTCCCTGGTCCCATCTAATTATTCTTAATATCATCAATTCACATTAAAATTTCCTGATGAAATTTTTTAATAATTATGTTTTTGGCTAAATGTGTTGTGAGGTTTTGTTTATATAATTTAGAAAGCCACTAAAAAGTAATATCTTAGATCATGGAAATCAAACATCTATTCAAGAATACATAATATCCTAACTCCCTGAATGCCTTCACTCCCACGTCCCCCCAATCTTCCCCAAGCACACATTCTCAAGTAATTTCTCTCCTTACAACTTTTTAGTAGGTCTTCATTGTTTTCATTGGGATGTCCAAGTGTGTTAGGTGCCATCTGGGGTTTTTCCACCACCTAAAAAGTTTGAACATTTGAACTTTGTGCCTCAGTTGTAGTGAAAAGTTTTGTGATGGCTGCAATTTAACATTTCTTTGTATCTTGGCTCACTCCACTGTCTTCATGTGGAAGGACAGCATTTGTACTCTCTTCCTACCAACCCATCCCCTTTAAAGAGATATGTAGTCCTCATCATTTATCCTTTCTCTGACTCCTTTGATACTTCCTCTGCCTCATGGCAACAACTGACCACTCTCTTCTTTGAGCTTCCCTTTTACTCTTTTCAGGTATTTTTTCTATGAACTGTAACATTGTACTGCATTACGTAGCACCTGATTCCCCAACCGCAAACTCAGTAGGGTATAGATTCTTCATGATTCATTTTTGTATCCTTTGTACCTTTATAGAAGATGTACAAAATAAATGTTTGATGAATAACAAACAACCAAAATAATAAGATAAAATTAATAAATTTGGTTTAATTTTGTAAGAATGCTATTTGCTAAACTAGTATTCATTTGGGAAAGAATTGCAATTAAGCTATCTTCATAGTCATTGATGGGGCTGAGAAGTTCAAACTTGAAACCTACAAACTTTCACTAAAAATGTGTGGTATGTTTTGAGTTAATAAGACTTTCTTGGGGGTGACTGGGTCACTCAGTTGGTTAGGCGTCTGCCGTCAGCTCGAGTCATGTTTCTAGAGTCCTGGGATATAGTCCCTCATTGAGCTCCCTGCTTAGTGGTGAGCTTGCTTCTCCCTCTGTGCTTGTGCTCTCTCTCTCTCTCTCTCTCACATTCACCCTCTCTCAAATAAATAAATAAAATCTTTTTTAAAAAGAAGAATTTTCTCAGATCTCTTGGTTATAATCAGCCCAAGGAGTAACACTAATATATGATTTCAGATTTCTAAAACGTATTTTAAAATATGATTAATAATGCTATATTTAGTAAATGAACATATTTGCTGTTTACTGAGAAAGACTGAAAGGACAAAGAAACAAAAGAAAACAAACCAAACCAACCAACCAACCAACCAACCAACCAAACAAACAAACAAAAACACCAAACTAGTTGAAATACATTAAGTAAAGAAGAGAAAATGTCGCTCAAGTATTTCCATACTTTAGACCATATGAATGAATATGCCTACTCATCAGGACATATTTTTTTAACTTATTGAATGTAATTTTTTGAGGAGGAAAAAAAATCATAGTTTAAAAATGATTAGAAGAGCAAATCTCAGCATGAACATTATTGTGTGTCCCCACATGATCTGATTGCATATAAGTACAAAACTGTAGAACAATATCTCTGATTATTATATTTGTTACTGAAAAGCATTCTCTTATCACAAATATCACAAAAATGAGTTAACCATTTCTTAAAATGAATTGTGGGAACCTCTGCAAAAATTAATGCTTTTGGAATCATTTGGATTTTCCAGGAATGATGCTAATGGGTTGGTTATCTCTTTCTTTGCTTTCATGCTCTGTGGACATCTCAGATTTTGTGCTGTGTGATTGTAGCAACTATTGAAGGGCTTGACAGCAGCCTCTCTTAAATATGAAGACATATGAGGCAAGCACACAACTTCTGAGACTTGGATGTCTCGGATAATGTTAGTATATCTCCGGACAGAAGTTTCCCATTACTGCTGGGAGAGATCCAGTCTGCTTTATTTTTGACTACTGGTCATGTGGTCATGTCAAGTCCTCTTCCTCATGGTCTGATCATTTAATTCAGACTCTTTTTGACCCTTCACCATCGCTAGTAGTTCTGGGAATTGACAAACTGTTTCATTCTCTTCATATATTTTGGCAGCTTCTTTCCTCCCATTTTCCCAGTCTCCCTTATCTGATTTCACACAGGCCTCTGCCACTTCCATCACCAATTTTGTGCTAAATGATGTATCAATTCCTGAGGCAATTTTACTAAAGCAGCAAAATCATCCACAGCAGTGCCTCTGGGGCAGAAGTTCTGAGATGATACAGAACCATCCATTACTGTGTGACCCGAAGACGGTCACCTAACTCACCACAGATACTCCTTTCCTATCACCCACATAGACAAAAATAAATAAAACAACAAAATGGAAGAATAAGAAGGTAAGCTCATTTATATGGTCCACATTTCCTAGTCTTTCTTATTCCATTCTGGATCAGAGCAGGCACATGATGAATTATTGAATTGAATGATCCATTCTTATTTCCACTACACAATGACTAAATTGCTATAAAAACACATGCTAACATCCTGGAACATCAGATGATGTGTTTTACCAAATAGGAATATTTGGGGGTCTTAAGCAGGAACATTTCAATCATGGATCTACTTTTTCTTATCCCATAAATATACTCTTATTCTTAGAAATACATATGCCCATCACTCATTGCATCATTTTGATCTCCAAATTTTATGTAATGCCTTACTTTGTCTACTTATTATATGTAGCTTTGAAACAAAGTAGCTTAAAACTTACCAGCTTCACATATAACCATTTTTTTTATTATATCTCATGGTTTTATGAGAAAAATAAAATCAGTCAACACCCTAGAGAGCTGAAAAATCTGATGATTTTTCAGCTCTCTAGGGTGTTGACTGGGATCATCCCACAGTATTTAGCGGGTAGCTAAACTGTGCAGGAGGGTCAAAGATGCCTGTACTCACAAGCCTGGCATCTTGGTGAAGACAGCTGGAAACTTGGGTCCTCTCCATCATTCTGTCTGTCCATGTCATCTTAAGTGTCTCTACATAGTCTGTGCAGCTGAGCAGTTGTTTGATATCTTAAAGGTAGTACAGGAGACTTGTCAAGAGTGGGGAAAAGAGACTCAAACTATGATATTGCGATTAAAGAATTATTCTGCAGGATTTGGCCAAGAACTTGGAGAGAGTGAGAGTAAGACCAGAAAGACAGGAATGCTTACTGAATTCTAGCAGACAACACTCAGCCTGTTTTTGTCCTTGGCAGTGAGAGGAAAGGGATCGTGATTAACTTAGCTAGAGTAGGAGCTGCAGGATGAGAACAAAGTTTGTGAGCAAAGAAGTCCCTAGTTCCAACCCATAGAAAGCACGATTCCAGGAACAGGAGACAGATACACCTCACTGGCACAAGAATCCACCTAATCATCCTGCACAGTTTCTGTGGTGTCAGGTCTTTGTCCTTACTGCCCCCCATCAGTGAGGAAGGGATTCCCTTCTGTAACAGGTAGTATGAGATGTTCTAAATCCTGGCACCTGACACTGGACAGATGAGAGTGGTAGTAGGTTATTAGTCACGTATACTCATATACTCATAGCCTAGGGCAGCAGGACACTGATCACCATGCAGGACCACATACTGTTGCACTCAGGAACACAGCAGATAGGAAGGAGTTGTAGCAAGAGGATGAGGTGTTCCTGGTTCCCACAAAAGGATGCGGTTGGCTTGTTAGAATAATTTGTAGGCACTGTTTTTGTCTTCCAAGTTTCCTGAAGTGACATTTTCCTAACTGGTTTGCTGCTTTAACACGAACTACCATTTTATACTCTCCTACATGAGTTTCCTTTGACACATGCCACCTGTTCCAAAGTTAATCCTTCATATTCTAAGTTTTCATAAGAAAGAAATATTCCACTCCTTAATCCACTGAGCCACCCAGGAGCCCCAGAAAGAAATACTCCACTCCTAACAGCTTTCTATTATTCAACCATGGCTTCCGTGAAACAAACCACTTCCATGCTTGGTATCTAAAAGCAATATTTTAGAATTCCATCTTTAATGATCAGCTGTGGGTTTCTTGGCTTGGGTAGGCTAGATTTCAGGATTTGAGCTCCTGGTTCTGGGCTCTGAGTTCAGGTCTGCTGCACATGTCCTTCATCCTTCTAGGGCCAGCAATTAATTATAATGTTACGTTCTTTTTTTTTTTTTTTAAGATTTTTTATTTCTTCATGTAACAGATAGAGAGATCACAAGTAGGCAGGGAGGCAGGCAGAGAGAAAGGGGGAAGCAGACTCCCTGCCGTGCAGAGAGCCCGATGCGGGGCTCCATCCCAGGACCCTGAGATCAGGACCTGAGCCGAAGGCAGAAGCTTAACTCACTGAGCCACCCAGGCGCCCTATAATGTTACGTTCTTATGGTGGCATGAGCACAACTAGGAGTGGAAACCCATGATACTTCTTGAGGGCTTGTCTGGGAATGGCCATGTATCACTTCCTCCCATAGTCTGTTGACCAAACAAACCACACTGACAATGCCTTTATCAATAGAACAAAACTACACAATTCACCTCTGTTGGGAAGAACTGTGAAGTTGCAAGGAAAAGGGCATGCATATTTAATTCCAAGGCAGGAAGGACGTAGAGAATGACAATAAGTGATTCAGTATGCCACCCTAATTCTGAGCATTAGTTTGAAAATTTTGAATTTTTACAGGAGAATTGGGTTATTGCACCACAGAGTAATATCTGCATGCTTCAGGGCATATAGGAAATTGGATTCTAGTCCTAAAAATGTTTGTAAGAAAAACATAAAATATGTGTACGAGGAAAAAAATAGATTCTAGAAGCAGAGTTAAAGCTGAAAAAACTAGTGATTTCAAACAAAAAAAATGAACAATAGTTTTTGTCTGTTGTTTGCCTGGCATTCTCTTTTTTAATGTATATGTCTATTTACAATATTGTTTCACCAGGATTTGGGGATGCTTAAAATCATCTTGGAGCAGTTTTTCAACCTTGGCATTACTGACAGTTTAGACCTCGTGATTTTTTTGTGGAGGGCGGACTATCTGTGCATTATGGGATGTTTAGCAACATTTCTAGCCTCTACCCACTAGATAATAGATGTACCCTCTCGATCTTGACAATAAAAAATATACCTAAATATTGTCAGTTTCCTCTTAGGGGGCAAACAAAGTGATCTAATATAAATATATGAGCTATTTATAAATATAAAACATATGGATGTATCCAAATGTTTACATATCTCAGAAAATATATATACTCACATGCATACATGCATTTATTTATATGTACACAATTCTTACACAAATACATGCATATTGCCTATGATACATTATGCACACACACACTCATATATAAACATTTATGTATGTATGCTTAGCTAAAAGTTTATTATTGGTGTTAGTGTTGGTAATGATAATAGTGCTGCTTTTGCTGCTTTTGGGGAATTATTAAGAATTAGGAGAAGATAATGATAAATACCAAGTAATATTTCCTTAGATAAGAATATTAATCAGATACAAACTTGACAATGGTGGATTCTAAAACATAAACTTGAAGTGTTCTATACGTGTCCACAGTAGGGAACAATAGAATTAAAATATCTAAAAAAGCCATTAAATTCTTTTTTAAATCCATAATATAACCATCAAAAGGGAAAAATACAGTTTGTTAATAGATGATATGGCTAATTAAATGCAACAGCTGTTCAATATAAATGATCACTAAATAACATTACTGGAAACTGAAGTCTTCGGACAAGTTACAGGCTTTGAAATGTATGAATATTTTTAGAATAGTTCTTTAATAGGTGCATTAAAAGTAAGTTTATGAGAAACATCACAGGCATTACTTGATGAATTTTAAAATCCAAGTATATTACACTAGTTTGAGAAAATGTGAATTAAAATAAAAAATATAGAGGTGCCTGGGTGGCTCAGTGGGTTAAGCCTCTGCCTTCGGCTCAGGTCATGATCTCAGGTTCCTGGGATTGAGCCCTGCATCAGGCTCTCTGCTCAGCGGCGAGCCTGCTTTCCCCTCTCTCTCCGCTTGCCTATCGGCCTACTTGTGATCTCTCTCTGTCAAATAACTGAAAAAATCTTTAAAAAAAAATTAAATTAAATTAAAAATATACCTTGAACTATTAACATAAAATGTGAGCAGCCAGAGACTAATATATATTAAAAGGTATTTGAAACAAAGCTGATTTATGGATCTCTGTATTAGAGTTCTCTAAATACACAGAACCAATACCGCTTATAATCTGTTACAAGAAATTGGCTTACATGATTATGGAGACTAAAATGTCCCAAGGTCTGTACAAGGCTAGCTGAAGACCCAGGAGAGCTAACGGTGTAGTTCCAGAAAGAGTTTAAGGGCCTGAGAACAGGAGAGCTGATGGTATAGCTATAGTCCAGGGGCCCTGAGGCTCAAGATTCAGGGACAGCCGATGTGGCAGTCCAAGTCTGAAGGCAAGAAACCCAGTATTCCAGCTGGAAAGTTGTTGTTAAGCAGGAGAAATTACTTTTTATTACAGGGGAGGTTTAGCCTTTTGGTTTCATTCAGGAATTTGACTGGTGGAGGCCTACCCACACCAGGGAAGGCCTTTGGCTTTAGTCAGTGTATTGATTTAAATGTTAACTCATCAAAGAACACCCTGAAAGAAACACCAGAGTGATATTTGACCAACTCTTGTTGCCCAGTCAGTTTGACAAATACACCATGACATCTTCTACCAACATTTTCCATGTGTTTGTGTTTATTATTTCCAGAAGCAAAGAATACAAGCAGACAAAACACATCTCGTAGTAAATGCACTAGGGTAGATATAGCTCAGAGACTTAAAGATTTTATTAAACTAAAGATAATCTCAGGAAAAGGACAACACACACCTAGATTGTGAGGATTATTTCATCTCCAAGATCATACAAACCCTCAAAGAATTTTGATGTGACTTGGCTTTGTATTTTCTTTTCTTTGTTAGTCACATAATATATTTTCTGAAATTGGTAATTTGTCTGCATGATCTCTATTTCTTCCTTCTGCATATTTCCCAAAATTTCAAAAATTTTAATTAAACATTGAATCTAAAGAAACAGTCTCCATTATCTAAGAGATTTGCATTTCAAGAGCCTGTCTTTGTTATTCTTGTGCTGTGTTCTAGAGCGTGACTCTGTAGCTTTTCACTTTCTAATTTGCTAAATTATTACCTATAAAGACTGAAAGGCAATGCAGTATTATTAAAATTACCCAATTCAATGACTGACGTGTTTATAAATCCCTGTGAGTATTGCTGATATAACCTTCATTATCTTTAAATATTCTTACTTTGTAATCTCACTCAAATATAATACTGGAGGCCAGTCATAGCGTTAGCTGTTTAGCTGTTTTTCACGCATTGTTCTCTTGCTATTAAATAGTAAACACAAAATACATAATAGAAACTAATTTTCAACAATATTATCATAAACCTGTGTGTATATGTTAATACCTTCCTTTTTGTTTTGTTTTTCTTCTATAATTTGTTTAACTTCTACATGGAAGATCAATGGGGATTAATAAAACATCTGTTATAAGATTTAGCAGGCAAAAAGTCTGGCTGTAAGTGTTTCTTAATCACTGCCTAGTTCTCAATACAGTTTTTGAAGAATTTAGTAATCTTTTATATTAAAATAATAATGAGTTTTTCTCCACCTTTGCCACAGTATAATACAAGAATCCAAAATCCCTGTAGAGCATTATGTGCAGAGAAAGAGTTACAAATGGAAGAATCTAACCACCTATGTTTACCTAACGCATCAAATATATATTAATTGTTGTAAATCACAATATGCTTTATTATGAAGAAGCTTATAATACTCTGCTTTATATTTGGTATTAAAAGAACATAAGGCAATGGGGATGAAATATTTAAAATTACAAGCAAATTTTCTCTAAGATCACTGATTCTTAGCCATGTTGAGTTTAGTGATGAGCTTATGGAAGGCCTTCTTCATTTTTCTTACTTTCTCTTTTTTTTCTTTAGAGATTTATTTAAGTAATCTCTACACCCTACATAGGGCTCAAACTCATGATCCTGAGAGCAAGAGTTGCATGGTCCACTGACTGAGCCAGTCAGGAACCCCATTGTTTTTCTTGCTCTTCTTGATTACTAGGATTTCTTTTTTAATTCTTAGTTTCCATCTCTCTGCTTGCATTGCCCATCTGTGCTTCCATGTTGTCTAACTTTTCATTTAGAGCCTTGAATACATTAATCATTGGTATTTTAAATACTATATCTAGTGATTCCAACATCTTTGTCATAGCTGATTTTTGTTTTTGATGATGGTTTCATGTCTTCAGGTTGTTTTTCTTACATTTTGTCATTATTTGTTTTTGTTGAATCTGGACATGTTAGGAACTGAGATATATTGTCCTTTAGGGTGAAGTTTTATGAGTATGAAGTATGGGTTTTTAAATATACTTTTAATTAAGTTCAAGTATCTGAATTATTTCAATAAAGTTATATCATTCACAAATGGTGAAGTACATTAGCCAGAAAAAAATATGTAGCTATAACTGGTGACCTTTTAGTCCTGGCTTTCTGTTGCTTATAATTGAATGAATTAAAAACATTGATCTTTTCATCTTGATCCTTCCATTAGAGGTAGCTGCCTAGATAGGTTACCACAAAACTTAATAATAATTTAGTTAAAATTATTATAAGAAATAATTTAGTTAAAAATCTACCTGCAGAAATTGTTTGCAAGGCCAGCATTTGAATTTTATTTTGTAACATTTGCTGCAATAAAAAAATTGAACAACTTTTGACCAACAAGTGCAAATAAGTACTGTTAGTGATTTAATAATATGATATACAGAATAATTTAAACATAAACTATTTTCATTTTTAATTTCTTAGGTAGACTAGACCTATTCTATTCAATTGCTACTTGACTGACATCCTGTTTCAGTACAAGTTAGGTTCATTTATAATTCAGAATCCTCACAAACAGGAAAAATTTTGAGGTAGGTTTTCATTTTATATAATTGGAGTTTGAGACTTGAACTATAATAGCTTATGATTTGTTTGCACCACTTTGAGTTAAGGATTTTTGCACTAATTTAAGGAGTATTATATTCATTCAATATACATTTTATTATCAGGTTTTTATATTTTTCTCCAGATAAACACAGATAGTACTGGCCCAGTGATCCCACAACTTTTGTTGAATTAATACAATTCTAACATTCATCAAATGATATACATTTTAGTTATAATCTACGGATAGTCTGCTCTGTGTCAGACATTTACCATATATGAAATGTAATCTTAGAAAAACGTGGCAATATCACTACCCTCCTTTTGGAAATGAGGAAATTATCTCAGAAAGATTAAGTAATTCAATGTACACAATTAGTAAGAAACATAACCTGGACTCAAATATTCCTGCTTAGTGCATAGCAAAAAAATGCTCTCGATATAATACTTTGATAAAGACACAGAAAATTTCCATGAATACATTTAATAGCTATTCAAATTATATTTCTGAAAGAATATAGGAAAACATCCCATACATAATCTTACATTGAAGTTGCTGTTGCCATACTTTAATTGCAATATCAACCAAATTATATGCTTTCAACATTTGTTTGACAAACAATTATAGGCTGTCCATTAGTTCCAGACCCCTGATAAGAGTTGGACATATAGATGCCAGTAGCAGAGAAAAAATTAGAGATATACATAGATATAAAAGCAGAGGTACAGTTAGGTGTAAAGACAGGCATAGATATAGCTCTATATACACTTTGATCTCTACACTGCACTCACGAACTTACCCCTCAGACCTATTCCTCTTAAATCCTTTCTATTATCACAATGGTCACAACTCTTGAGCTGCTTTGACCAGATGTATTAGAGTTATTGTGGACTCATTTACTCCCCACACACCCCACAGTGTGTCAGCAAAACTTCCTGGCAATAAAGTACTTCCCATGTATATACAGAATTCAGCCCCTTCTAACCATCCAACCATTATTACTCAAGTCAACGTTGCCATAATTCCTCCCTTGACAAATTAAAATGACCTTGTGGGTCTTTCTGCGTCAGCTCCCCCCCCGCCCACCTTCCCTGTCCACTACTTACACAGCAGACAGAAGACTCCTATAAAAGAGAAGACACATCAGGCCTGTCAACTCAAAATAGTGCTGTGGCTTTCTGATTTACCAGGTCAAATTTCCATTTTACAAGACTCCTTGCCTTTTCTTCATTCAACTCTACCTTTATCTCTACTATCACTCTCCCACCAAATTCTAACCACAGTAGTCTTTTCCTATCTTTCTTCTGCCATGCTAAGCGATGCTTTTTCTTCAGGGCCTTTGCACTTCTTTTCCTGGAGCCTCTTTCCTCAGCTCTTCATGTATCATGAGTACTTTCACGTTTTTTAAGTCTTTGCTTAATTGCACTTCCTCAGTTGGACCAGTGAAGTCCAGGACATCTAAATGTGAAATCATGCTTTCCACCAGGAGCCCTTCCTGTTGCCCATTTCGTTTCCCTCTTAGTACTGATTGTCATCTAACATAGTATATATGCTACACTTTTGAGTTCATCACATGTCTCTCCATTCTTGAATATAAGCTAGAAAGCAGGGAATGTTATTGTATTAGTTTGGTGAAGTTGCCACAGTACTTGGGAGAATGGTCATCCCAGTTTAATTACAAAAACATACTTGATTGATTTCTTGATTGAATAAACATAAATGGATAGTTATAACTATATAGTGTATTTCTGTAGTTATGCATATTTTCTTTCTTCTTAAATTTTTAGTTTCTGAGTCACTTAAAAATAAATATTGAATGTATGAAAACTGATTTGAAAAGTAAAGACACTAATGAGTCTTTAAAACACATAAATCATTCAGGAATTTTTGTAATGTCAGGCAACGTGGTACTAAATGAGGAGGAAGGAAATAGCACTAACTATTGAGCACAAGTTGGACTTACTACAGTATTTAGATTCTTTTCATGTTAGTACTAATTCATCTTAGCCAAGTCTGAACCTTTCTTAATTAAACTACAAATGCGTATATATACTTTAATCCAAATAAGTAGCGATCAACATATGTTTCTTTAGAAGTCATCCAAACTATTTAAAATCTTTGGTTATAAAAGGAAGTTACACATCTGCAGATTTTTTTCTATCTAAAATCACTTTCTAAGTTAGGAAACAATTGAAGTAATTTAATCATTTTATCTTTATGATGTGCTTACATTTATCCTACTTTTAAACATAACATAACATTTTGTGAACAAGGCTAATCAATTAAGGTTTTGCATCTGTATACTACTTGTCAGGGGAAAATGAATGTGTACCTTAAGGCTGTCTGCAGTAATAAATGCCCCTTATTTACAAATTATGCTGTCTCAAAAATGTTAAACAGTCTTTCAGAATTGCATGTCACAGTGACCAGCTTTTCAATTATCAAGTCTCATTTTTACAACATCATAATTCAAAGGAAATACTTCCACCTGTCTGACCTGCCATGCAGGAGATGGCCGATGAGCATTTTTAGTGCAAGGTGGTTAATGTCTTTGTAAGACCACGACATAACATGAACCCACTTACATCTACCAGGTAATGTTTAAAGTGCTCTGATGGATAGCAGGTGGAAGAAAGCAGCTTTTTTGAAGACAGGTGTTTTATATAGATATAAACATCTGTCTATCAAGAGGAAATATTAAGATGACATTATTTTTAATTTTATGTCACAGATATAAAGACAATTCACATTAGGCAAACTATCATTGTGCATTTTCAAACATTGCAAAATCTCAGGTAAAGTCATATTAGTAGAGTACAATGTCCAAATTTAATTTGTGAGTGAAATAAATTTCCTCTCACAGGACAAAGCGACATTAATAAACATCATCCACATACAATGTTTTGTGACTTTTGCAAATACTCAAAACAGATTTCTGAACACAGAATTCATTTTTGATTCGTTAGTAAGTGCTGTAGGAGTATATGACACAATTTGGATCATTTCTTAACACTGTTAACACCGTTAAATAACATGTACATAATAATAGAAAAATTAAAAAGGCTAATTTGAGGCCATTTAAAAGCAAAACTAATGAGACTGGTTGCACAACTGTATGATTATGCTTAACACTATGGTACACTTAACAATAGTTAAGATTGTAAATTTTGTGTTATGTGTTTTTTATCAGAATTAATTTTTTTTTTTTTAATGGAGAATGAGAGAGGGAGCTGAGAAAAAGAAGAAGAAAAGATACAGACACGTAGAGAGGGGTCATATGGTCTCATATGACCCTCTACGGGCAGAACTCAGAGTCATGCAGCCAAGGAGAAGCCACAGAAAGACTGGAGTCACCAGAAGCTGGAAGGGGCAAAGGGGGCTCCTCCCCTGGAGACTTCAGGAAGAGCACATCCCTGCCTCCAGCGTGAGTGTGAACTTCTGGCCTCCAGAACTGGGAGAAAATAAACTTCTGTTAGTTTTAAGCTATCCAGCATGGGACAAATTTTTTGTGGTGGCCATAGAAAATAATACACCATTTAAACCCAACTCTGCTTAGATTAAATAAGAACGGGAAGTGATGAAAAAATGTAAAGCAGCTCATTGAATAACTAGGATGGCTGGAGAACCAAGTTAGAAAACAAGCATATATCAAGAGAGGCTGAGGAGCCAGGTCCACAGACCTATTCACACAATGAGAACTATACAGAGGGGAGGTGATCCCCCCAGCCAGCACTAGGCAGAATTAGACACTGGACACGCTCCTGGTACAGTGACCACTTCAGCCTTCAGAAAATGTCACAGCACCTGCCACCCTCCTAATCCTAATCCAGAAGGTGGGGGATTCCCCAAAGACAATATCAGTTAATGAAAAATGAAGTCTCTGCTTATAACCAGCACGTTAAATCCTTTATAAAATGAAATGGGTTAATCCAGCTTTCGGCATTATGATAAATCACACCTAGGTAATAATTCATTACTATTGAATCTCTAAGAGAATATTAACCTAGTAATTCTTGTAAATGATTTCAGTTTTGTACCTTTCCTAGATCTGCAAGTGAAACTAGTCCAATTTGAAATATTCCAAATCTAGTTAAAACTACTTTTTTACATCGTCAAAAATCATTTATTACAAAAAGTGAAAATGAAATAAAAAACAATACACTAACTTTGCTAAATCTGTTTGTGTGGCAGTCTTTAGGGAAAACCAATAGGGTGAGTCATTTAAATTGTATTTTAAATCGCATTACCTTCGTGTTAATTGTAGTTCAGGCTTGCATTAATATTGTTGCTGGGATAGAAAAGGCTAGGAAGGCAATGCATGATTAAGATGGGTACTTTACAATACATCCAAAGCATCCTGAGACTTGGAATCACTAAGACAATATTAGACTTCCAGCATTATGATTTGCAAAACCA
Source organism: Lontra canadensis (assembly GCF_010015895.1). Lineage (NCBI taxonomy): Eukaryota > Metazoa > Chordata > Mammalia > Carnivora > Mustelidae > Lontra > Lontra canadensis. Next base: position 10,011,492 of record NW_022631016.1, on the reverse strand, counting down.
TAATTAATGAAAGACTGACAGGAGATGAGGAAAAGTAAAGGCAACATTCTTTAAATTAACTTCATGCTATATTAGCATCAGGATATCCAAAACCTGGATCTGTTTCACCATTTAATATATTTTCATTATAGGCAAATTACAAAATCTCTTTGTGTTTCTTCAGGAAAAGGAGGACATATTATCACTTATTTCTAAATATTTTTATAAAAGCCACACAATGTATTCATGCATTCTTATTCTCAACCTTCATTCTTTCATGGAGTATATATTATATCAACATAACTGTCATATATATTTATATACATATGTTTAATCATAAGTAAGTCCTCCAGGCTGATGGGGATGGCCATATAAATAATTATTTGCAATACATGGCATGGGTATTAAATGAGGCAATGCTTAGATAGTTCAAGAAGCCGAGAGACAAATGGATCCTCGGCAGGAAGAAAATCTTTCTCCCTGCATGGGGTGGCTAAATGGATTTCAGATTCCTTACAATTTTGCCAATAAAATCAATCAAGTCTTTCTCATGGGAAAAATATAATAGAGAGTTAGGATGGAAAGAGTTTCAGTAATCATTCATTTTATTGTTACACCCTTCCATCTTTGAAATACCAACATTGTGACCAAAAAATTGATAGTATAGATGAAATGGGTAAATTTCTTAAAAAACACAACCTGCCAAAACTGAAACAGAAAAAATGAAAATTTTGAATAGTTTTCTATGTATTAATGACATTCTATTCAAAATTAAATCCTTCCTTCAAATAATACATTCCAGGCCCATAAAGCTTTTCTGGTGAATCCTATCAAATGGTTGAGAAGGAAATAAAGCTAATCTCCCCAAAATGTTTTCAGAGAATCATGAAGAAACAGTTTTAAACTCAATTGAGACTTAATGTAGCTCAGCACCAAAACCATACATAAATATTTTAAGAATGAAAGACACAAATGAGTATCCTTTGTGAATATTGGCACAAACTGTCTCAACAAAATATTAGCAAAGTGATTCCAAAAAACGTATAAACAGGGTAAGACATTGTGACTAAATGGATTTTGCCAAAGAATGTAAAATTGGTTTAACATTTGAAAATGAACATATTTTATACTTATCAGAATAAAGGAGAAAATCAGAAAATGTTCTCAACAGATGCGAAAAGCATTTAACTAAATTTCATAATCACAGATGATACAACCTTGCAACACATTAGTAATATAAAGTTATTTCTTCAGTCTGATAATAGGCATCCACAAGGATCCAATGGTTCATGCAACACTTTTGAATTAGGGGCACAAAGAACAAAAAAGAATGTCCTCTGTCATCAATAGAATAATGATTGTTGTACTAAAGATACCAGCTACTGAGTAAGCTAAAGAACAGTATAGAATAAAGCATATGTATCTGAAAGGAAGAAGTAAAATTTTCTTTCTTATAGTCAAAATAATGATCTGGGTAGAAAATCCTAAGGAACCTTGTCCGAACACAACTAGAATTAACAAAGATAAAAACCAACACCAAACAATTCTATTTCTACACAGCAGAAATTCTCAATTAGAATCTGAATTAAAAAGTTAACATTTTCAATAACCTCAAAACATAAGTTGCTTAAACATATACTTAAGAAAATATGTATAGATTATATATATTGAAAAAATATGTGAAGATAAAGATATTTAAATAAACAGAGAGATATATCCTGATAACATATAGGGAGGCTTATTGTTATGTGAATTTTCACCAAACATATATAGAACAGCACAATTCAATGGAGGAAAAGTCTTCTTTTCAACAAATTGCTGAGAAAACAGGTTTTTTTTTGGTATAAAAAGTGAACCTTGCCTTCTTACACAAATTATACACAAAAGGTAATTTGAAATGGATTAAGTCAAAACGGAAACAATGACTTCCATGAAAAACAGTGGCTAAGTCTTCCTGTCATGTAGGCAAGTTTTACTCATACCAAAGAAAGGCACTGGAGCATGATAAAAAAGCATAATAAATTGGACTTTGACAAAAGTTAAACACTTCTGCTCTTTAAAAAAACACCCATAAGAAAATGAAAATACAAACCAGAGAATAGGAAAAATACTATAAAACACATTTCTAACAAAGGGCTTGTATCCAGAATAATATATATGTGTGTATATATATATATATATATATATATGTATATATATATGAAGATATGAATAACTAATATGGGCACGAAATATGCTCAATATACTGACTATGTTTAGTCAAGTACAATTACAAATCAAGTACAAGTACAAATTGAAATCATGGCAGAAATACCATTTTACATTCCCCGAGTAGCTAAAATTATAAAGTCTGATTCTGTACCATGTTGATGAAGAATTCCTGCAACCAAAATTCACACATTCCTGGTGAAAATGTAAATGATACAACCACTTTTGAAAAGGGTTGGCAGTTTCTTAGGTAGTTAAGCATACACTTGTATTGGTATAGCCCACCCACACAGTGAGATCTTACTCGTGAGTAGAAATGAATGAATTAACATGTGCATAACAGGTGCATAAGATTAATCTTAAAAATATTTTGTTGCTGTGGTGCCTGGGTTGGCCCAGTCAGTCAAGTGTCTGATTCGGCTTAGGGCATGATCTCAGGGTCCTGGGATTAAGCCCCACGTGGGGCTCTGTGCTCAGCGGGGAGTCTGTTTCTCCCTCTGCTCCTCCTCCTGCTTGAGTTTTTTTCCTCTCAAATAAATGAAACCTTAAAAACAAAACAAAACCTTTTTCTGAGGAAAATAAGGCAGTTGCAAAAGAATACATCCCATGTCATCCCATATATATGAAGATTCATAATGGGCAACAATAGCAAGTGATTACAGAAATCAAATTATCCATTACTTGAGGTTGCGGTGGGAATAATTGCAAAGTGCATGAGGGAACTAGGGTAGGTGATAGAAATGCTCTACACTCTGATTGAGAAGGGATTACGTGGATATTTGTCAAAAATCTTTAAATTGTATGCTTAAAAGCATACATTTTATTTTAAGTAAATTATACCTCAATGAGTTGATTTGAAGAAATACTGACAAAAATCAAATGTTGGTGCAGATGTGGAGTGATGGAACATTTCATACCTTGCTGTGGGGAGTATAAATTGGGATGGATATATTGGAAAATGCTTTGGGGTGTACACTGGGATTACATATATTCACACTCTATGATCCAGAAACTCTAATCCTTGGCATATATGCAAATGAAATGAGTATACATTTGTACAAAAGACAAGCTTATAGCATCATCATAAATAAGATCTCTAACTGGAAACAACCATTAAATTAAATAAATAACCTAAATTCTTTCAGTCAAGTACTACACAAGAATGAAAATGAATAATCATTACTTCCCAAAAAAGCATGTGTAAGTGTCTCAAGCATAATATTGAGAGTAAAAAACAAAAACTAGACACAAAATGGTATTATAAAAGTCAAACAAAATTAAATTAGGCCATTGGAAAGCAGGAGAGTGGTTCTCATCAGGGGAAGTTGGAGGTTAGTCACAGGGTTTTTCAGATCTTTGATATGTTACACAGGTAAGTTCATTTTGAGAAAATATATCAAATTACACTTATAATTTGTGTATTTTCCTGTATGAATGCTGTATTTTATTTAGAAAACACTTATGTTCTTAAAAGATCCATGAAATGCATTTCTAATTTGTTCCTCTTCTATTTTAAGCTTAAACTGTTTAAACTGATTCACATTGGTTGAACAAGCCAATAGAATTACTTCATTTTATTTTATTTATTTTATTTTTATTTTTTTAAGGATTTTATTTGTTGACAGAGAAACAGCGAGAGAGGGAACACAAGCAGGGGAAGTGGGAAAGGGATAGGCAGGCCTCCTGCTGAGCAGGGAGCCTGACGAGGGGCTTGAACACAGGACCCTGGGATCATGACCTGAACTGAAGGCAGACGCTTAACTGACTGAGCCACTTGGGTACCCCAGAATTACTTCATTTTATTATCTTATATCTCTTTCAGTACACATCTAATGTCTACTTTTGTCTACCATGAAATATGATCAGGTAAAACTACAACCAAAAATAGCCAAACAGATACGTAGGCAGTTTTAAGAGAAAGCTAAAACATCATTATCATTACATGCTGTTTGTTATCTGCTTTTTCTAACTGATGAAAAAAGCGAGGTGCCTCCAGTGATCAGAAAAACAACAACTAATAAGTTAGAGAATGCGTTATTAAAATATTTTCACTTTATGCAATCTGATTTTAGAAAGTAAGTAAATTATAATAACAATAAGTTTAATTTGCCTTTCATTGATAAAATCATAAGTTGTATTATTTGATTTATATAATCCATTTGAAGTTATATAGCTGGTTTCCAATGACGAGAATTATAATGACCCTTTGTATTTTGTACATTGGCATGCAGTGAAGTCAGGTGTGCCCTTTTATTGGTTTATTCATAATTGTTTCATCTTTTGTTTAAACTGCAGTTTTGAAATACAAACCAGCATATACCTGATAGCTTTAGAATTTCCAAATACTTTAACATAAAATATTGAAGATGCAATTTCATATAAAAATATGAACTAAGTTATGGTGCACCTGAGTGGCTCAGTCTGTTGAGCATCTGCCTTTGGCTCAGCTCCTGATCCCAGGATCCTGGGGTGGAGCCTGGCATTTGGCTCACTGCTCAGTGGGGAGCCTGCTTCTCCCTTTCCTGCTGCCCCTCCCACCCCTCTTGCTCTCATTGGCTTGCTCTCTCTGTCAAATAAATAAAATCTTTATATATACATATATATATAATATAAATATATAGAAAATAAATCTTTATATACATGTATACACACACACATATATTTGGACTAAGTTATAACTTTTCTTTTTCATCTCCTCTGTGGATTTAAACATAGAAGTGAATTTCATTAAAGCATAATGCATTAGAATACATTGAATACAATATTGATAAGTAAACACTTCTATATAAAGTTCAGCTATATTTAAAGAAAATGCATGTGTATTTCTAAAAGTGTTGCTTCTGTAGGATAATAAATTGTCCAAACCTTCTGACTACTTAAAAGTTTTGTTTTGGGACACCTGGGTGGCTCAGTCCATTAAACATCCATCTTCGGCTCAGGTCATGATCTTGGAGTTCTGGTCCTGGGATAGAGCCTAATTGGGCTACCTTTACAGTGGGAGTCTGCTTCTCTCTCTCCCTCTGCTCCACCCCCCCACCCTACCCCTGCTCGTGCTCTCTCTCTTGCTTTTTCTCTCTCAAATAAAGAAATAAAAATTTTAAAAATAAAAATAACATAAAATAAAGGTTTTGTTTTGAAATGAAGGAATGGAGCATTGTGAATTGCAACCAGTCAGAATAGTAAGTAAATAGTAAGTCTATTTACATTTGTAAATAGACTAAGGCAAAAAAACAAGGATACAGTAATGGTTCTAAAGTTCACGTATAGTTAGCTAAGCTTGTAATTAACTGAGTGCTCTTTGTGGGAATCAACATATGAAGTCCACTGGTAGAATTAACACCCTGTATGTTTCTAAGGCCCCAGAGTTCCCTTTTAGGATTTTGTTCGTGCCCCTGCACTCCTTGCAGTGCTCCTTGCTCTTTCCTCCAGCTCTCAGCCTCCGCAATTAGTCGAAGCTCATTTTCTGCACATCACTGTCCATGGCTGAATGTTTCCTAGGAAGAAGACAGTATATGAGGTTCTCAATGAAACATTTAAATAAAGTTCATTAATAAAAACATTTGAAATTAATATGGTTTTAATACCATTAAACTGGAGTCTGAATGGTTAAGTTATTTTTGGTTTTGTACTAGGCATTGAAAACCACATAAAAAATGAACTGAAATTTGCTAAATGGTTGCTATGTGTCAGGTACCAATTCTAAGTACTGAGATTTAAGCAAAATACAAAATATGCTAAAGATCATGTTGCTAGAGACAGGCAAAGCCAAAAGCTCATGTTTACCCAACTCAAATCCCTAATTCTTCTTTAAATGCCACAGTATTCAGTTTTAAATATGGATATACATGTTTATAATATGAGTATAATATGTGTACATTAAATGTGTATATGCATAATATATCTGTTTATATAATGTGTGTATATATAATAACATATATATGTATGTAGGTGTATATATAACATTCTTTATATATGTGTGTGAATGTGTGTGTGTGTACATATATATATATACATTTTGAAAATTCAAATTATGTCAGCCTGAGAAAATTACTTCAAATCTATGTGCCTCAATTTATTCTTCCAAAAAGTAGGAACAACAATAGAACATACATCAGATTTGTTGGAATAATTAAATAGTCAAGAAGTGTGCTTAGAATAGTAAATTGCACATGGAAAGATTTTAATACCCATATTGAAAAATGCATACTTACAGGCTGCTCTTTCTTCTTATTTAGTTTTGAGTTATTTTTCTTGTCTTATTCTGGCTCTGATAATTTTTTTTCTCTGAGTCCCATATAATCATTTTACCAGTCTATAAAGATCTAGGATAGTTATTTTCTTCTACCAAAGTTTAATATTCTATGTGTTTGTAAACTTGACCAAAGTTGATGCAAACTATTTGATATTTATAGAGTGGCCAAATGTTTCATCATCTAATCCTAGACATCTTTGAGAAAGAAAGGGGGTGCTACCACTGATACACTGATTTAGGAAAAGAAGCCTAAACTGGGACAACTATGAGAAAATGGTGGAAGATGGTCATGAAACCATGTACTGATTGTTTTGCCCGAATGGTTTTACATTAGGGCCCCTGGGTGACTCGGCTAAATGGCTCACTCTTGGTTTGGCTCAGGTTATGAGATTGAGTCCCGTGATGGGCTCTACACTAAGTGAGCAGTCTGCTTGAGATTCTCTCTCTCCCTCTGCAACCTCTACTCTCTCTAAAGTAGATAATTAAATTTGGAAAAAAAAGAATGGTTTTGTGTCTAATCAATACACTGAAATAAAGGCATGCTGTAGATCATCCTAGAACTATTACTTTCTATATTAGTACTAAGAATGAGCTCTGCTTATCATTAATTTGAGAAGATCTGTCTTTTGTGACAAGTTCCATTTGTTTTTCTCCTCTGGATTCAGTAAAAGAATAAATAATTTGAACTCTGAAATTTTGGTGGGAAAAATATGCCCTCAGGTAGGGCCCAAGAACCCCAATCTGTATTCAGAAAAGTTTCACAAAACATTTATTTGATATAAAGGGCCTGCCTTTCATAGTCTCTGGTTTTACATTTTTACCACCTGATGACCACATTTATGAAGATTATATATGATTATTATGTATAATTATTACATGTTATGGCATAGGGTTGTAATTGTTCATATCATTTTGAGTATGGACAAATTTAAATTATGAATACATTTAAGTATTTAACTAATTTTTTATTATATATTCTATCAATATACCTTTTAGACAACCTTATAGAATTCATAAATTCATTCATATTCTGAATAAGATCAAGATTTATAGTTTTTACTATGCTTATACATGTATCTATACTAGCACTTGGTTATGTAATTTTAACATACTAAAAATTTTAGGCATACTAAAAGTGAGGGGTTGAGGCTAATTGACAACAGTTATCATGACAACAGCATGACTTTTCCAGCTTTAACCTGGAAGGAGAGCTGTCAAAAATGTCCTGTCAATGTATCAGGCAACTACTCAGCTACAGGTAATTGAATCTGTCACCAAAACAATTTTAAATTTTTGGATGTGGCTTTCCAAAATAAAGAACCTGAATATTAGATACTGTATTAGTTAGAATGAAATCACCCTGGGTTCCTATAATAACTTATCAAATATTTCCTTTCAATTCCTGCAGAATCATGATTTGAAAGAATGAGACAGAAATGAATTTTCAAAAAATGATTATGTGATCAGTTGGTGTGAGAGGCAGGGATTCTGAATATGGGAAAAAGTCAGAGACTGAGATCATATTCAAATTCTAGGAACAAAAGAAAAGATGAAATTTAGATCAAGTATCTTATCCTTTGACTGTTGTCCTGCCTTAACCTTCCAATGGCTCCACTTACTTTATCTAAAATATACATTTCATTTGTTTTAAGAAGAGTGAAGTTATTAAGGCATAAACCTAATTAGCATAGCTTTATTATCATCATATGCAGAACTCTTTCAAATGCTGGGCCATGACAAATTCATGACTAACATCTTAATAAGTTAGGATCAATACATTTAGATCAGGAGTCTAATTTGGATAAATGATGGTAAGGAAACTTCATCTGTTGAAAAAAGTAAGAACACTATTAGACACTAGGTCGGATGGATGCATAGAACAAGAAAAGCAAGAATGGAGAGGATGGCATTCATGGAGGGCTTAACAGAGGGAAGGGCAAACAAAAACAGATGAACAAACAAAATCAACTCTGTGAGTAAAATGTTTAACATTCAGCCTTAGGTTGTTGATTGTATTACAATGTACCCTGAATTCTCTGTTACTCCAAAACTTCGCTAAGAAACAGTATATTTACAAAACAGTGTAGAGGGAAGGAAAACAATAGAAGCATTACTTAGTGTAGATAAAAGTGGTGTAAAAAGATTCCAGATTTGAGTGCCTGGGTGGCTCAGTGGGTTAAGCTGCTGCCTTCAGCTCAGGTCTAGATCTCAGGGTCCTGGAATCGAGTTCCGCATTGGGCTCTCTGCTCAGTGGGGAGCCTGCTTCCCTCCTCTCTCTCTGCCTGCCTCTCTGCCTACTTGTGATCTCTCTCTGTCAAATAAATAAATAAAATCTTAGAAAAAAAAAAAGATTCCAGATTTAATGGGGCCAATCATGTAGCAGAATTCAATGGTGTAGGAGTTAATCATAAGAAGGGTGCAGTTGTTCTGGGGAGTCTCCTAGATGATTAATTACTGGTGACTGAACTATTGTATTTGAACATTAAAGGCGATGATCCCTCCAGGCACCAAAAACTTGATTTACTTTGTTTTTTTAAAAGAGTTATTATTTATTCTAGAGAAGAGAGGGAGGGGCAGAGGGAGAGGCAGAATCCTGGAGCAGACTCCCCACTGAGCGCAGAACCTGATGTGAGGCTCCATCCTGGGACTCTCAGATCATGATTTGAGCTGAAATCAAGGGTTGGTTATTCAAGCACCTGAGCTACCTAGACATCCCCCAAACTTTAGTTACTTAAAGGCATGTATACACACTGGCATATGTGTCCCTGTATGTTACAAGAATGGCCTATCTACCATACCTATCTACTCACTCCCTAGTAAAAAGAATTTCAAAAAAAGAGGATTTACCTCAGTTTTTAATACAATGATATGCCCAGAAATGGTCCTAGGATAGGTGAAGAAAAATGAATTTTTGGTCCTCCATTTGTAAAGCATGGTCTGCGCAGAAGTTCATTGCCAATCATTTGGAAATCGTAGAACATGTAGAAGTTCCAGCCCTGACCCCAAACCACTGAATTATAACCTGATATTTATCAAGGTATCAAGGTGAATCAAATCCACACTGAAGTTCCAAAAGCACCACTAATTTCAGTTACTTGTTATGTAAATAACTACTCCAAAGTTAATGGCTTAAAATTTAAAAATAATGTATTATTGCTCATGTGTTTTTGAATTTGTTGGTCCTTCTGCTGGACTCCTTTGGAGAACTCTTTTTTTCTTTTTTATTTTTTGAAAGCTTTTATCCATTTATTTGTCAGAGAGAGTATGAGCACAAGCAGGGGAACAGCAGGCAGAGGGAGAAGCAGGCTCCCCACCAATCAGGGAGCCCGATGTGGGACTCCATCCCAGAACCCTGGATCAGGACCTGAGCCAAAGGCAGACGCTTAATGGACTAAGCCACCCAGGAGTCCTGCTTTGGAGTATTTTATGCTGCTGCAGCCAGATAGTAGCTTATGCTGGAACATTCAAAATGGTGTCATTTATGAGTGTGAAACTTGCTGGGAATAGCTGGACATCTGGGACCTCTTTCTCCTAATCTCTGTCCTTCCCTGTGGCATATTGGACTTCTTTTAAAAATAGATCCCAAACACATTGCAAAAAACAAAACAAAACAAAACAAACAACAAAAATCCCCCCTAAGCTTCAGGATACACATACTAGCTTTTACTTATGTCATATTTGCTTACTTTCCATTGACCAAGGCCAGTCACAAGACCAAAATCAGAATCCATATTGGAGGGAGAAATTCATCCTTAGAATTTCAGTGTCATGGTTCTTTAAGGATCACTCAATTTACAGCATGCCCCACTGCTCTCAAGAATAACATTTCACCACAGTCCATGTTTGCTTACGATACTAGCCAAAGTAGCAATGGCATAAGCCCATTACGGGCTCTTCCTATAGACCAGTATGTGGTACCCAATTAATGAAATGTCTGTACTGACCAAAGAATAAGTGACCAGGAGGGATTTTAGAGGGCTGATCCTCCCTTTCTTTGTATTCTATGCAGCTAACCCCCAACAATATGAAACAAAACATCAAAAATAAACGGAGTCACTAGGCCAGTAAACATCAGTCTGTTCATCATCATTTCATCACATCAGTGAGTTAACTTTCTTGATGACACTCTGCTGATCATTGTTAGACCCAGACAACCAGGCAGCAGTACCTAGAGAAAGAAACTGTATTGGCTAAGATATCAACTTTTTTTAAAAATTTTTTTTTTTTTTTTTTTTTATTTGACAGAGGACACAGTGAGAGGGGGAACATGAGCAGAGAGAGTAGGAGAGGGAGAAGCAGGCTTTCTGCTGAGCAGGGAGCCTGATGCGGGGCTCAATCCCAGGACCTTGGGATCACAACCTGAGCAAAAGGCAGACATTTAATGACTGAGCCACGAGGCACTCCAAGATATCAATTTTTAATTAATATGTGTTATTCCTCATGGAAATGGTGTTCTTAGAGGTAAAACACACATATCAATTTTTTAAATAATAAATAGTTGATAATTTTGCATTTGGCATTCAAAATAATGAGTATATGTAAACCCCCATTTCTCAAGGCAAAGAAACATCACTGAGACTCATAGGCCTTGTGTTCAAATACATTCAGTAAATTTTGTCCTCTTAATAGATAAATAAATCCAAATTTGATTAAAAGAATTAAGCTGGCCCAAAACTAGTATGGTTGTTGCTATAAAAATTAATTATGTATTCAGGATACTCATTTGGTCTGCAAATGTGAAATAAATAAGATAAACAGAGCTCTCTACAAGTATTGATCACAATGTCTAATAAGAAAAAGGGAATTATATGGCATTCTTTAACAGAATTTGACTTCCACAGGACGGTTTCATTAAACTGAGTTGCCTCTAAGTCCAAGGAGTGTGAACATGAAATCATTGGGTGACCCTCACACTTAAAATCAGCAATAATTTCACATTAATGCCTACAAGTAATTTGGCAAGCCTGTCTGAGCACCAGTTTCAGCTAATATAAAGTCTCAGCTATAATATACTTTTGGAAAGTTTTATATTTTGTAATCAGAGTTGAGGGCACTAATGGGCCAGTGATAAGAAGCCTCAGCTACTGGCATATTCATTGTTCCATGACCAGAGATAACATTAAAATTTATATGCATGGAATGAGAGCAGCTTCATTCATCTTTGTAGTCATAAAGTATAGTCACCAAACAACACTTCTCCACAGAAATACTTCTGTGAGACTTATCCTGCCTTCCTGTCTCTGGAGACCTGAATATATGGCCATGTCTCACACAGTTGCATCACTAGAATAAGAAATTAAATGCTCGAAAAGTCACAATTTCTCAAATAACGGATCTTTCAGTTCTTTCAGAAGCTGAAATGCAATGTGTGGAATTCAATGATATAGGCCAAGAATAGAATCCATAAAGATGCAAACATCGTGTAGTGAAATGATAGCAAATGCTCAGACTTTGAGATAAAAATCAGAGCTGTGAAGCCAAGGGAAGTCCTTCTATGTGAAAAATAGGGCTTCTACTATTTTTTAAGTGGTCTATCTGAGGAGCTAGTGTGAAATTAAAAACATTTTGATAGGTCTAGGGAAGAGGGGCAGTGGCATTGGTATGCCATGTCTCTTTAAGACCATCCTGAAGACATTAAACATTCGTTTGCCTGCTTTAATTGATCTCTGTGTAACATCCTTGGGTTAAGAAAAAATCAAGAACATCATAAGTACATATAAATTACAAGGAGACAAACAAGACAGCAGAACAACCAAAAGTTTAAGAGAGAGAATGTGGAGGGCACCTGGGTGGCCCAGTGGGTTAAAGCCTCTGCCTTCGGCTCAGGTCATGATCCCAGCGTTCTGGGATCGAGCCCCGCATCGGGCTATCTCCTCAGCAGGGAGCCTGCATCCTCCACTCTCTCTCTGCCTGCCTCTCTGCCTACTTGTGATCTCTGTCTGTCAAGTAAATAAATAAAATCTTAAAAAAAAAAAAAAAAGAAAGAAAGAGAGAGAGAGAGAGAAAACGTGGAAAGAGAAAATCTCAAAGAGCCCTCCTAGGAATGAACTCAAATGTGTAGACCAAGAAAACATTGCAGGAACGATCAGAGAAAAACAGGAGCACACTTGGTAGCATTCCCCAAGCTCTGTACAGACTCACCACATAGGGCAGAAGTGTGAAGAGTGAATTGGAACGTCTGACTAAACACAGAAAGATAAGCTACCCTTATCCAGGGTCAAGTCTTAGGAAGATAGATTTAAAATAACGTTACACTCATCCCTGGTACTCTGAAATACTGTGTGTAGGACCAAGTGTATATATATATACTATATATACACTATATATATAGTATATGTATATACTATACTGTGTGTAGCACCTTTGTTAGGACCAATAGAGAGACAACTTCCAAGCTACTGGTCCTTGGCTGAAAATGGCTGCCATGGGTGGAGTAGTGCTCTCAGTTCCTGTGGTGGGGTCCTAGCCCCAATACCTCAGAGTGGGATCTTATTTGGAGATAAGGTCTTCAGAGAGGTAATTTGGAGATAAGGTCTTCAGAGAGGTAATCAAGTTAAAGTGATGTTATCTGCTGGGTTTCAATCCAAGATGACTGGTGTCCTTAATAGAAAGAGAAACTTCAACACAGTCATGAATAAAGGTAAGAGGATGTGAAAAGAAACGTACATTAAAGATAACCATATACAAGCCAAGCAGAGAGGACTGGAAGAGACTCTTCCCTTAGAGTCTTTGGAAGAGACTAACCTCATCAATACCTTCAGATCAGACTTCTAGCTTCTAGAACTGTGAGATAATGAATTTTTGTTGTTCAAACCGCTCAGTCTATAGTATTTTGTTACAGCATCCCGGCAAACAATTACAAAGGGGTAAAAATCTGTAAAGTCCTTAGACTATAATAGTGGTGTCCCAGGCATACATACATATGACATACATACACGCAATTGCAGAGGATAGAAATCTAACTGACCAAAGGGACATAAAGCACAAACTCCGAACAAAAGTGGCAAATGCTGATCCAAAGATGACTCTGAGATGGCTAGGCCAATAAAACAAAGGGAGAGATCTCTGTAGGGACATCAGAAGCTGCACAAAGTCGGAAAACAGACTTTGCAGAATTAGCTCATTACATCTCTAAATAAAGAAATAAATAAAGAAGTAAACAAAGACAACAGTATCAATATCAAGAATGGATTATGATCCAGAGTTGTTAAAATATATTATTTAAATTATTTTCTACAATACATGAGACATGAAAATAGGAAGGAAAATTTGAAACATACACATAAAAAAGAACAAATAAAAACTATCACAGAGTTGGACAATTGACAGGGTTTGCAAGCAAAGACTTCTCAACATCAATTGTAAATATGTTCAAAACTCTGAAGGAAACCATGCTTAAAGAACTATAGGAAGGTAAGATAACAGTGTCTCATCAAATAAGCAGATATGTATAAAAAGAAATTATTTTAAAAAGTAGAAATTATGATAAGCAAAAGTACAATAACTAAAATTAAAATTTCAATAGAAGAGACTCGCTAATAGACTTGAGTTGGCCAAGGAGAAAATCCACAAACTTGAAAGTAGGTCAGGAGAAGGTGCCATCTGAAGAATAAAGAAAAAAATGAATAGAGCTTCAGAGAAATGTCACAACACCCACAAATGTATGTTTCTAGTTACATGGAATATTCACAATAGGCAGATTTACATGACCAAAAGTAGATTAGTGGGGTTTGGGATTCTGTCTATAGGGAGCTTGGGAGTTTCTACTCTCTTCTAGCAGGGAGTAGAATGCTGAACAGAGTAAAGAGCTAACAGCTCTTCTTGGAGAGGACCCAGGGAAAAATCACGGCTCCTAAGTTTGGAGAGACAAATGGGTAAATACGGGGAATTGCAGTTTACAGGGCCAGAGACTCAAAGGGGTTTCCACCATGGGAAGCAGTGTCAGGGCAAGAAAACCTGTGCCATAACTGTTGATGCGTTGAAGGTACAGCATGGAGAAGTCTGAGACTTAAAAACTTCACAGGGAACCAGTCATAAGACAGACCCCGCAATATTGTGAGATTTACCTCGCATTTGCAGATTTACAAATCACATATCAATGTGTGTGATTTAGAAATCACATACCAATAAATGAAGAAAAAGTATCTCATAAAATTCATCATCCATTAGTGATAAAAACTCTCACTGAACTAGGAATAGAGGAGGAACTCCCCCAGCATGGTAAGTAATATCTACAAAGTACAGGGACATCATACTTCGTGGTGAAAAAATCAATGCTTTTCCACCAAGATTATGCACAAGCAAGGTTGTGCCCTCTCAGCACTCCTTCTCAGCATTGTATGGGAGTCCTAGCTAGTGCAATCAGACAAGAAAAGTATATAAAAATATACAGATGGAAAATGAAGACATAAAACTTTGTTCACAGATAACAGGATTATGTAGGCAGAAAATTGATGGAATCAGAAGGAAAACTTCTGGAACTAATAAGCTATTATAGCAAGGGTAATTCTAGTTCTTGCTATTACATTATTGATGGAAGTAAAAATCTGTCTGGATTTCTTCAAACTTTTTCTTTTTGTTCTTCAGAAAGGGTAGTTTCTTTTGATCTATGTTCAAGTTCTGCAGTCTGCTATGAGTCTAAACAAGCATTTTTTTTAAAGATTTATTTATTTATTTATTGGACAGACAGAGATCACAAGTAGGCAGAGAGGCAGGCAGAGAGAGAGGAAGGGCGGGGGAAGCAGGCTCCCTGCTGAGCAGAAAGCCCGATGTGGGACTCAATCCCAGGACCCTGGGATCATGATCTGAGCCGAAGGCAGAGGCTTTAACCCACTGAGCCACCCAGGCGCCCCTAAACAAGCATTTTTTTTTAAATTTCAGTAACTGCTTTTCAGCATTGGAAGTTTTACATTTAAATCATTATTTCGATTCCCCTTTTGATAGTCCTTACCTGAATACGTATTTTCCCTTATTTAAGATACACATTTTAAAAAATTCTTTAACTACATGTGCAATAGCTGTTCTGTAATCTTTGTCTGAAAAGTGTAATTTCTCATGCATTCAGAGTCTGTTTCCATTGGCTGCCTCTTTTCCTCGGTGTGTCTCATTTTCCTATCTCTTGTTATTTCTAATAATTTGGGTTTGGAAACAGGACATTGTTGAAAATAGACCATTGCATCTGCTGTTCTAGATGGCAGTTCATTTCCTTGGGCTCAAACAACAAAATTTTTCTTCTCTGCACTTTAGAAAGACTAATGCCTGTGCATTACTGTAGCTTCTGAGCATTGCTGTTTCATCCCATCCTCCCGGCGGTGTCTCTATGATTCCTGTGCAGTTTACAGCTCTCTGCCAGCATCAGTCTCTGTCACCTGACATTTAACACGAGAGGGCTTCAGCTTTCTGCTTCCTGAGCTACAGAGTTTTAGGAGTGCACTGTTAAAAAAGCAAAACCTCACACAAATCACCCCATGCAGCTCTTTCAAGCTCCCTCTCTCTCCCTCTCTTGGGTCCTGGGGTCTCCCTAAGACATGCATATTTATATAGAGCCTGTGCTCAAGGTATGTGTTGCTCTGTGATATCCTTGCTACCAGAATTTCCCTCCTTAAATCCCCAACTGTAAACCTCTATTTCTGGCACCTGAGCTAAAGCTGTGGTTTCCACTGCTGTCTTGCACGGTTTTAGAAAAGAAGTTTGGCCAGGTTCTCAGGTTGGAAAGCTTCAAAAGCCGAATTCTTCTGCCTTCTGTTTGCATTTTTTTGAAAGCTGCATTTTTGTGAAATGCTCTTCTGACTTTTGTGTTCTGTTGCAGGCTTCATGGTTCACAACCTCCTCCTCCCTCTCCTCTTCCTCCTTAATCTCCTCCTTCCTCTCCTCTCCCTCTTCTTCTCTGTCTCCTCCCCCTCCTCCTCCTTCTTTTCCTTCTTCTTTCTAAAGGAACCACATAGTTCATTTAGTCTAATCCCCAATCATAACAGAAGATTATAGAAAAATAGACCTAATAATTCAAATGAAACCATTTCAGTGTATAAGAAAGAGTCAACTATAAGAACTAAAAGAAGTACATATATTAGGAAACTAGAAAAAGCAGGACAGTATTAACTAAAAGAAACTGAGACAAGGAAACTAATAAAGGATAATGAAGTTAATGAACTATGCAAAAAAAAATAGCCCAATGGATAAATAAGCTCAATGTAACTTATTATTTTGAAAATATCAATAACTTTTAGATAAATTACTGATAAGCCTGATGTGAGAGAATGCAAAAATATGAAAATTAGGGATGCTAAATATACCACCAATTCATAAGAACTACTACTAATTATCATTATCTAATCCCATGGTAACATACTGGTAACTTGGGGAGATAATGGGAAGATTCTTTGGAAATGTTTCTCTAGACTATATAATTTGAAAAAAATAAAAAATAAATAAAAAGTGACTTAGTATGCTCAAATGCACCTGGATCAGAGCATTCTACCAATAAGTTTTTTTTTAAGATTTTATTAATTAATTAATTAATTAATTTATTTATTTATTGGACAGACAGAGAGAGAGATCACAAGGAGGCAGAGCAGCAGACAAAGAGAGAGGAGGAAGCAGGCTCCCCGCTAAGCAGAGAGCCTGATGTGGGGCTCGATCCCTGGACCCCGAGATCATGACTTGAGCTGAAGGCAGAGGCCTAACCCACTGAGCCACCAAGGCACCCCTCTACTAATAAGTTTAATCTGACTTTTAAGAAGCAAGTAATCCCAAAGTAACCAAAAATTCTCCGGATGGTAGCCAAAGTTAGAAACCTCCCCAATCAGTTTTATAATGCTAGCTTAGTATTAAAGCATGGTAAATAATACAGTTTAAACTGAGGCTATAAAGACGTAAAGTCTATACCCCCATTTTACTGACAGTAACTGAACATTGGGAAGGGTTTCCTCACCTTACAGGTCCAGCCCTTTCAGCATCATGGAAGGAAACTGGAAACTCAAACGAGACCTGAGAACCACTCAGATTAGTATTATAATCTATTAGGGATTTATCCAAGTTGTCACCTAGAAAGACGTCTCCTCCTTTTAAAATTAATTTATGAGCACATGAAAAGCTAATCTTATATTTCTTATTATTTAATGTATCTTCGCACCTTCAGCTCCCCTCCTTAGAACAGAAGATATTTCTTTTGAATGAAATTCTATGGAATTACCCCTAACTACCTTAATAGCAGAGCAGCTGTGCATGATTAATGTTATTATAATAAATACTATGAGAATTTGTAACAAATTGTCAACTGCCATTACCTACTACCAAAATAATTGATCACTTTTTAATTTCTCAATTCATAATTACCAACCTAATTAATCCATTTTAAGGTTACTCAATTCATTACGCTATTTGATTTGGTTCATTGGCCAAGCCCCAATATGTATGTAAAAACTATATTTTAAGTCTGTAAATCAGCTTCTTTCCATTGGAACAATGTGCTTATGACTTGATATGTTATTCATGTGAATATTTTATGTATATTCTTATGAACTTTAATTAACCTTATTAAGCTTTGGGAATAAAGATTAGCAATGTTTCTACTCGAATATCTAATAAATGTGCAATCCAGACATTTTTGTCCAGAATGCCACAGGGAATATTTCACTCATTTCTTTTTAACCTATTTTGTTTCCTATGATTAGTATAAAGTTCATTTTTTTAGCTAATATGAAAGGTGGCAGTTCAAGCAAAGAACTGTATTGTTAACTGCCTCGTTAAGACATTACATTGTCATGAACTATCATTGCTCAATGTTAAAATACAAATGTCTGTAATATGGACAAAGGTAAAACATTTTAGATTTGTAAGCTTTCATTCATGTTTGTGACAAATATTATTAACGAAAAGATTTTTCCACCATCTGTGTTCCCCGTCCTCACAAATAATATGAAGTGTTGGTCACACATTTTCTTTTTCTTCTGCATTCTGCAGACACATATCTACTTGTCTCAGAACAGTTTTGGAGGCTTTTGTGATTTTAAAAAAAATGGAGACACAAGTGGCATTTAGTATGGTAAGTTTGTACAGAACAGGAATGCAGGAAAATATTTGAAGGGTTTTTGATGAGAGGTTGGCAAAATTGCTACAGGGCGTAAAGAAAGTATAAAGAAGGAAAGATGTTCATTTGTTCTCTATTTCTGTCTGTCTACAATGTTTGAACTTACTGGTATCAACTTCCTAACACTTAGAAATGATTCTTTCGCTGCTGGACTCCAAATTTTGGACTCAAAACTCTCTTCTGTAGTTCAATTGTGTGTTTCACCGTCTCTACTTGTCATGTTTTGAAGATTTCCATCTGATATTTGCCTTTAATTTTAGCAAGTCATTGTCCTACACATGTAACTGGGGGAGTGGTGACAAACCGTGGGCGCTTCACACTTCACGAAAACCATACCTTTATTCTTTCCTTTAATATTTTCCAACAAGTTTGCATAGTCTGTAGAAACACAGTCTTTGTGCGGTCTCCAATTAGATTAGCTGGTCCTGATGCATCTCAGATGTTTATTGGTTGGGATGATAACAGTAAATCCTGGAAATTAGGGTTGGGTCAGCACTCCTCATTTGCTGAAACGCCCTGGCATGGTGTCAAGTCATTGGAAGAAAGAACGTCTGTGGTGAGGGGTGGCCCCCACTTTTCCTTTCTACCATGCGTCATTCTTCAGGATTTGTGTAAGAATAACTAAATGATGGAACGCAAGAGTGGTTTCCATTTGCTGTTTTATTAAAAATCTGTGAATTCAGGCAAAATGAAAACAAAAATAAAGAAACCAACCAACCAAACAAACAAAAAAAAACCCCCAGAAACCTCAACTAGAGTTGAGGAGAAAATTAGAGGATCAAAATGCATTAAAAGTCCTCTTAAAATATTTAAAAATAAAACTGTCATTTTACCAGAGTTATTCAACTTATTTACATTATGATCTAAGGCCTTTAAAAATGAATTGTGTTGCTATTTGTTGCTAATTTCTTTGGAGTTAAAAAGTCTCTAACAACTGCATCATTTCCCTGAAACTATTTTTAAATTAAAATTAATGTTTCTTATAATAATTTGAAAATGAATAGATTTCCGGGCTCTTTTCTAAATAATTAGTTACTAAACAATAAGTTATTACTCTTAGAAGAGTTTAAAGGTGAGCTGAAGAACTTCAAGGTACGGTTCAGAATAATGCCGTGGAATTCTGATTTTTAAAACTAAGAGTCGTTCTTGTGTTTTATGTTTCACGTGTGCCGGTGCAGTTAGTGATCACATAAATCACAGGACTGCCATGCGTTTCACTTTAGCATGTTTCCTCTGAAGCTGCTATGACCAAATACATCATTCTCATCTTAATTTACAAAATAGAACAAATGCAACTGTGGTTGTGTGTGTGTGTGTGTGTGTGTGTGTGTGTGTGTTGTGTTCAGCAGCCCAAATCTTAGAAAATTCTTCTTTGATCATTTCCCAGGAGTAGATCCAAGAATAGTTAATTCGCTGACAGTTACATGCAGAATTGACTCAGGCAATCCCAGATGTCGTTGTCCATGTGTATTCAGCAACATTTGAACTATCTGTCGCACCTCAGTGTTATCTTCTACTTAATTTTTACCCTGTCAAAATTTTTTCTTTCAATTATATATTTTTAGTCTAATATCCTAAGATAATATGGAGAGAGGAATGTAATAACAGCATATTTCCTGGCTATGGGTACATTTAAATGGTGAATGGAGTCATTAAAATCAGTATTCACATTTCCTGTGACTCTGGCACGTAAGTGTATGCAGAAAAGACAGTTTTCTTCTCAGAGCAATACTCTGGAATGAGTGTTACTTTGCTTAAACTACATTTTAAAAATAGCATCTGAGGGGAATATAATCAATAATATTGTCATAATTCTGTATGGTGACAGATGGTAACTACACTTATCATAGTGAGCCCTGTGTCATGTGTATAATTGTAGATTTGCTAATGTGTACACCTGAAATTAACATAACATTGTATATCAACCATAATGCTATTAAAAAAATAGCATCCAAGATAATCTTCCTCAGATGCTAAATCTGATAATTCTTGAAATAAAGCAGTTAGCCAACTATTTATTGGTATGTGTTTGGAGAACTTTCAAGGAATTAAGGACAGTAAGAAAAACTTCATTTCTCAGGAAGTGTTATGATTTTCACTGTTGTGAACTTGGTCAGAATGGGCATGCACCACAAATCTAGCCATACATGGGCAATGTTTGGAGGAAAGTCTTTTTTACTCTCAGGAAAGGCATTTGGGAAACAGACATTCATTGCTTGCTGAATGAGATGGCAAGGCTATATGTCTTGATCCCCATGGTGGCCATCCTACAAGCATTGGGTGAATTTACCTTAGAATGAAACTTGCAATGTGGCCAATAATTCTGATGATGAATTGATAGAAATAATCATAAATCCTGAGTAAGTTCTGACATTCTGGTGCATTGGTAATGGTGAAACTCTGAAGGCTAATTCTCATAGTGAGTTTAAGGACCACTAACCTGGGAAGTAACTGACTCAACTTAGCTCTAATTCTGCCCAGATTGATAGATATATGTCCAACACCTTCTCAGAAAGTCCTTTGTATTGTTCTCCAGACATTATTTTGCACTAGAAAAATGGATTGTCTTACCTAAAAAAATGCTTATATTTTTCTTTGTATTAAAGAATTGGAGGTGCAAAGGAAGAGGAAGTGAAAATCTATTGACTATTTTGACTTCGCAGGGTCCTGTAGCTGGCATTTCATTCCTTGCTATCCTCAGGATGATACTCATCTGTTATCAACTCTGATGTCCAATGAGAAAAATAAATTTTTTCAAGACATTTCTAAGATCATTAGTGTCAATATAGATGTAGAGTGTATTTATATTTTTACCTTATTTGCACAAAATTGTTTCCATCTCAGTGACTGCCCATGATCTACTCTTATCTGCCAGCAACAGTGGAAAGTATTCTGGATTTGAGTTCTGTGTTCTGTGGTTCTTATATTTCGGGGTTATTTGCAAATGAATAGCTGTTGTTAAATTTTTATTAAACCTCACGAAAGTTCAGTATTTCCATCCTATCATTTCAGCTTTGTTTTAACTTTAAATATTTTTCTTAGTAAAAGTTACCAATATAAGTTCAGAAATAGTCATGATGTAAAAAAAACAGGAAATGGAATTTTGCACACTATTAAAGAGGTTTTTGGAGTACCTGGGTGGCTCAGTCGGTTAAG
Source organism: Lontra canadensis (assembly GCF_010015895.1). Taxonomy (NCBI): domain Eukaryota; kingdom Metazoa; phylum Chordata; class Mammalia; order Carnivora; family Mustelidae; genus Lontra; species Lontra canadensis. The sequence goes on along the minus strand of NW_022631016.1, from coordinate 9,989,809 downwards.
CATCTGCCTTTGGCTTGAGTCATGATCCCAGGGTCCTGGGATCGAGTCCCGCATTAGGCTCTCTGCTCAGCAGGGAGTCTGCTTCTCTCTCTCACTCTCCCTTCTCTGTTCTCCAACCCCCTCAAATAAATTAAAAAAAAAAATCTTTAAAAAAAAGATTAAAAAAAGAGGATTTTTGGTCATGATAGAATTTATCATAAATAAAAAATCATTCAGCTGTATACATTTTGCCCTGTTTATTGAATGGTTTTGGAGACAAATTAAGGATCTAACACTTATTATTAGTTAACTGTATTATGATAGGAATTGCATTGCAAAATAATGTTGTCATTATACAGAATTAATTTAATCCATATTTATCACCATGGAATTCTATGTCATATTGTTAATAAAAATGCAAGTCATGTTAATAACATAATAATAAAATATGTAAAGATGTGTATAATATGTATATTATGATATAAATGTATTTTATTACTATACATACAAATGCATAGACTATTTTTAAAGGTGATTATCTCAGATGATGAGATATTATTTGGCTTTTATTTTACCTCTATAATTTCTTTATATATAAGAATGATTTTAAAAAGCCTCATTCTGGGGATGCTTTGGTGGCTTAGTCAGTTAAGCATCTGTCTTTGGCTCCAGTTATGAACCCAGTGTCCTTGGATTGAGTCCCTTATCTGGCTCCTTGCTCAGCAGGAATCTGCTTCTCCCTCTGACTGTTGCTCCCCGTGCTTATGTACTTTCTCGCTCTCTCTCTCTGACAAATAATAAAATCTTTTAAAAATAAAATTAAAGCTTCATTCTGTTTTTAAATTTATTTTCCCTAAACAAAGTTTCTTAATTTTGTTTTCCTCAGAGATCTCTTTCAAGATCTAAGGAAAGTGCCACAGCTTTTTTCCCTAGAGAATGCTTTAAAGTATTGCAGTGGCTAAAAAAAATTAAAAAAAAAAATTGTGGTGGCTAAGAAATTTGCATTAATTGCCAGCACGAATAATTTCTGATGTAAAAATAAATATGTTATGGAACACTTATACCACTACAGCAGCAACACCAGAGTCATTAATGTGTTCATTTATTTATTCAACAAAAGTAACTGAGAGCTGGTTATGGATCAGAAGCTACGCTCAGAATTCATGATAGTGACAGACAGGGTGAGGTTCATAACCTCATGAAACCTTCTGTGCTAGGGGAGACAAAACATATTGTAATGCAGGCTTCTGCCAAGTGGTATGATACAAAATAAATCTGGGTGATAAGTGATTGAGAAACTAGTAGGAGATTGAGAGTGATGGGGGATTTTTTTTTTTTTTTGAGAATTTAGTCAAAAAAGGAGTCTGTAATACGTGAAAACTGAGTGAAGACCTACATAAAGCAGTTGGCTGATCTGTGTCCTGGTGTAAATTTGTAAATATTTTAATTCATGTTTCTGCGATTTTGTTCTTTTCATGTAAAACACCATCATGAAAATTCCTATTCTGACCCGTGGACATGGCATAATCTGATGTTTTGCTCAAGCTGGCAAGTATTTTGTTTTCTAAAATGAAAACTTTCCAATAGGAAAAATAAATCTATGTATTTCATGAAGAAATGTGTTTCAGTCTACAACACTGAATCACATGTCTCCTGTGATCTGCTCCTTCCTGGCTGGTCTTTCTATTTTATTTTTTTATTTTATTTTATTTAAAAATTTTAAATTAGTTTTTGTCCTGCCCAATGTATCATGCTGCTTGGGGTGGAATAAGTGTGTCCATCGCTCATTTTTGTTGCTTAAAAATGTTACGCCTTTTATTTTAAAGAAAGAAGTAGCTCTTTTAGAGTATCCTTTTAGTCGCAATTACTCCAGATTTATTGAAAATATTTGCTATTGACTCGTGAATTTCTCTCCAGTAGTACTTCCAGGATCATTTTGGATAAACTGATGGTTGGGTCAACAGGTCTAATCCCTTCAACACCTGTTTTGGTTCCTTTATCTCTTTCCTCATTTTCTGGTGATTTTTCATCATTCCATATCAGCCATTCACTTATCTAGGACTAATAAACACCTCCCAAATCTTTTTTTTTTTTTTTTATTAACTATAAGGTGTTTTTAGCCCCAGGGGTACAGGTCTGTGAATCGTCAGGCTTACACACTGCTTAGCACTCACCATAGCACATACCCTCCCCAATCACCTCCCAAATCCTGATATCAAAGTCATACTCTCTTAACATTATCCCCTCCTTACAAATTCACCCAAATGTCAGCATGCATCAGGATTACTTGATGCTTGTTAAAACAGAGATTGCTGGCCCCGCCGCCAGAGCTCTGTTTCAGCAGGTTTAGGGTGGGACCTTAGGATTTATTTTTCTAAGAGTTCACAGATGATATGTGCTGTTTGTTCATAGGTTGCGTTTTGAGAAACAGGGCTCTAGAGAAGGGCTTTCTCTTACCCCAAGCACACTCCCTTCAGACATCCACAATACTCTCCGTTTGCCCTAAGTGCCTGTCATAACCTGACTCCTATTTAAATGCAAATATATATCTCCTTTGTGCCTCTCTAAGCAGCATAAAATGACAGGCCATCTAGCTTCTGTTCACATTTTTCTAATCAACTTACTCTCCTGTTATCTAAAACACTCATTATTTCTTTTCTCAACCCTTTCTAAGAGTTATTAATTGCCCTTGGAAAAACAAAATATTAAGATCGCCATAGTTTTGAAACCCCAAAACATCATAGTTGACCAAAGAGAATGTTAACCATAAAAAAAAAAAGAATCATAGAGACCTAAAAACTACAGAGCTTTTGACTAAAAGGATTAAGGTAACATGAACACAAAAAACCACAGATTTTTTCTTACTAAAAATATATCATTAGATATTCTGGGAATAATAAAAAAACTTTCAAGTTCTGGAAGAATGTTTCAAATTGGGACAAAACAGGAAAGCAAGGACTGAATTTCTAACTCACAATCACAATTTGATTCTACAAAGTATTTATAGAATTATTTAAGAAATTTTAATTATGCCAATAATATCTAATCATTTCCAAAAAGTCTGACATGTATAAGGAATCACCAAGTTTATAGAAAGAGTAGAAATCTTGGAAATCAAACCATGTGGATCACAATTTTGTTCTTAGTTTGTCCTGAAATTTTATCCGAAAATTTTAAGTTGGCATACTTTTACACTAAAATAATATATTCAGATCTTTCAAGATGGTAATTTATAACTCTGATGCGTACCAGATTTGAAGCTCTTGAAATAAACTTGAAATCCTATAATTAATAGCTATTGACACAAAGAAAGTCATTCAAATAGAAATTTTATTTCAACCACCACTTCAAAATTCATATATGAATGCATTTTTTTATGACTACTGGATTTTAGAGTGAAAAAAAAAGTTGTGTACTGTTATTGCACTTGCTCTTATTTTTTATAGCACATTGAAATCATATACAATCAAAGATCATGATTTACATTTTTCCAAAAAGAAAGCAAAATCTGGGAGTAAATTATTGACAATTGGCCATTGAAGTTACATAAAATAGTGCATAGTTTGACACAAAGCATAAATGCATAGATTCTTCAAACAGTGACTTTTATTACTCTATTAATTTCTGGTATGTTAGTACATAAATGAATGCATTCTACCTCACAGCTCAGAAAAGACAAGAAAACAAAATCTTTTATCTCATAATTTTCTCTCTGAAGAGAAAATGTCACAGATATTTTTATTTAAGTACTTTCTACCACCATGACAAGCATTGCATGCTGAGGGTTTCCTGATGTTCTAACTTTTTTGATAAAGAGTATAATTTTTTTGCCCTAGGTCTGACAATAATAACATAGAACAATAATCATGTCATTAGTCAAAAGATTTTTTTACAAAAACTTGGTTTTTCTCTTTGTCTGAGAATATTTGTCATATCTTTCCATCACATTTTATGAGTCTCTCAGGATAACTGTGACTTTTACCAGTTTTTACAAAAGAAAGAACAACTTTGAATAATGTCTTCATAATTTTCTTCTCTTCCTCTTTTTTAGCTGCTAATCTGGTTGCTTATAGTGAAAATCATTATTTGAGCCCTCTCTTAGGAAAATTCAATAAACTAATGAGAAAGAAACTTTTCATATTATACAAAAATCCTAGGTTGCTTCTATAAAATCTTTCATTTTATGACTTACGGCAGGCTAGACTACAGTCCTAAGGTCACTTTTCCAAAATAATTCATTTTTCACAAATTCATGGTATTCTCATATTTTTCCTGTTTCTTTAGTATCCCTTTACTAGCAAGGTTATCTGCCTAACAACTATAAATTTGCATTTTGTCATCTTTTAATCATGTTCATTTTTATAATACATTATTATTTAATTAAAGTTTAGGGATGAGTAATGCTTTATTTTATTGACTTTAAGATGCCATATAGTGTAAAATTCATCTCTCTCTAAAAAAATACTTTTAATTAAACTTATATACAATCTGATATCAGAAATGTTAACATGAAATGTAGGTCATACAGCTCTTAAACTATGGCATACTTACACTTAGTTTTCAGAACATTGATCCATTTTTCTAAAAACATAATAAATAAGATGGGACTGGGGAGGGAGACAAAACATAAGAGACTCTTAATCTCAGGAAACAAACCAAGGGTTGCTGGGGGTTGAGGAAACAGGGTGACTGGGTGATGGACACTGGGGAGGGTATGTGCTATGGTGAGTGCTGTGAATTGTGTAAGACTGATGATTCACAGACTTGTATCTCTGAAGCAAATAATACATTATATATTAATTAAGAGAAAACTAGAAATAAAAAATGTCGGTGATGATATGGAGAAAAAAACAATAAACAAAAAATATAAATTCAACAAAATTTTTAAAATTCTAGAAACCTGAAATAAAGAAGACTCATGAAATAAATCTATGGAAATTAATTGAAAAAACATAGTTCCTTGAGCTATTGGAAACTTGAGGAAAGTAATGTTTAGTACGGATATTATGAGATTTCTATATGAAAACCTCAATTAATCTTTCATTTGAAGTTTGTGAACTGCATAGAAACAGAAATACCAAATAGCTTGATCTACAGTACATCATTAGCAGTGGATCCTGAACTTAAACCCCTGGCAATCCAGCTGAGAAGATACTTAGCTATTTTCACTGACCCTACTATTTGCCAAGACAAGAAAGCACAAATTTTAGAAGAAACAATACTTACGGTAAATAAATTTAATTTATGATAGGAACATTGAAAATAGAGCAAATAGATGTAGAGAAACTATCTCTTCATTGATCTAGGTGTTTGTTGATTGAGTAGGCATGTACCGTCCATAGGTCCAAACTGAAGGATTTTGTGCAAGGACAAAAATTTTAGTAGGTATTGATATGTTTGTATATAATGAGATAAGATGCTCAATGGGGAGAGGGGTGTGCCTGGGTGGTTCAGTCAGTTGGGAGTCCAACTCTCAATTAGGGCTCAGGTCCTGATCTTGGCACCAGTGGTGGGATCCAACCCTGCTTGGTCTGCGCTCAGCATGGAGTCTGCTCAAGATTCTCTCTCCCACTCCCTCCCTCCACCTCCTCCTTTGCCCTTCTCACCACTCACCCTCTCTCTCTCTCATAAGTTAATAAATAAAATCTTTAAGAAAATAAAGATGCTGAATGAAACAAGGAAGCAAGTTATATAATAGAGTTTAGAGAGATAAGGGCAGGATTAGAAGGTTGGTGCAACATGGATGAATTAGGATTTTTATCTGCAAAGTTTTTCTTTTTCCTTTGAGGTACAAGATGAGCATTTTTTCCTGCATTTAATTGCACCTCTTATCATTGCAATCAATGCCCAGTCCCGTTAGACCAAGAAACAATAGCTCTGTCTTATAGACTCTCCAGCACGCAATAGGTGAAGTTGTTCTAAATGACTTAATAAACCAAGTTAGAGATCCTTTCATATATCTGGTGCTTAAACGTTGAGAAAAATACACATGGGTATACATAAGACATATGACAGTAACATTTTTAATTCTCTCCGACTTATTTCCATTAAGCCATTTCATTTAATTGGTTTGAAATATTATTCTTAAGTGTTTCTCATCTTCCCAGCAGTTATCTGAAAATAAATGGATGTGGTGCATTTTGTGTTGTTCTTGTTATCAGCATTCAGAATCAAGAGTTTAAATAATCTTGGGTTGCAGGGGGAGATTTACAGTAAGTAATAAGCTGGGTCTGTACCAGGGAAACATTGTAACTAAAAATTCCCTTGCTCTCTTGATAGATTAATTGGTCTATTCCTATTTCCCATTCTGCATAATAAATTGAGGTTTCACAATGAATTTGTGTGTTGACAATTTCAAACTTGGCATTTTGGGAGAACATATGCTTGTAAAGGGGTTTGGCTGAAAGTCAAAGGCAAGCTTTTCTGAGTTATTAGAGCCCAGGGATCTGTTGTAACACATAAAGTGCTTATGGGAAAAACATTTAAAATAAACATCCTGAGAACAGTGGGAAGGTTAAATGAATCTCCTCTGGTGACCCATCCCAGGGGCATATCAGTCACAGCTTTGTAGAACCTGCAAAGCATCGAGGGGAAACCACAGAGCTGTAAGGAAACAAAGAAAAAAAACACTTTTGATCCCAACATGAAGTCCAAGCTACTCACAATATCAAAATCACTTGTGCGTGAAGTGTTAAATTATACAATTTTTAAATGTGTCATGATGTATAAAAAGTTTTGATTTTGTATATTTGTTCATTTACCAAGTAAAAGCAGGCTAGTATTTTTACAGGTTAAGATTTTTAATTCATGCACATTTTGTAGTTAAATATCACCCTGTCACAGACTACGGATGGATAATAGATTGCCACTTCATATAACCATATAACTATTTTATTAACGGACCTTAGTCATAAATGTTGAGAACTATAACATTAAAACGATTTTATGTGGGCATTTTAGTTATATATGCATTAATTACTAACTTCACTTTGTACTGCCTTTCTTTGATTACAGGTGCCATCATCCATATTAACTGCAAAAGTTCCTCCTATGTTAGAAGGAAAAGATGACTTGAAGTTAAAGAAGTTGAAGGATCTTTTCGCTAACTGGCCAGTAGTCATTCATTTTAAAGACATTAATTAAGTAAATATTGTTCAAATCATTAGAATAAAAAAATAACATTTTAAAAATGGTATAGTGGGGCTCCTGGGTGGCTCAGTGGGTTAAAGCCTCTGCCTTCAGCGCAGGTCATGATCCCAGGGTCCTGGGATCGAGCCCCATATTGGGCTCTCTGCTCAGCAGGGAGCCTACTTCCCTTCCTCTCCCTCTGCCTATCTCTCTGCCTACTTGTAATTTCTGTCTTTCAAATAAATAAATAAAATCTTTAAAAAATAAAATAAAATAAAAATCATATAGAAACAGAGGTAACTATTCAAACTTGAAACCTATGCATATTAAATTAAGCATATGAGTTATACCAAATACAGACTGAAAGATATTGTACTTTGTGATTAGCAAATACTGAAGAGTGTTGAGAATTGTGCGAGGTCACGTTGAAAGAGAAAATTTTAAAATTGTGTGGAAGGTGGTGATGATGGAGTCTTCCTGCTTAACCTATAGGTAATAATAAGGAAAGTAGGAAAATTTATCTCCAGAGATAGCAGGATTGGGGTATGTTTTTTGGCTGTAGACTGACCTAATTTGACCACGCTAAAACGCCTGAAGCATATGAATTATCTGAAAACGCAGAGTGTTTCATCAATGAACACCATCGCATTTCACAAACCACTTCTCAGAGAAAGCAAACGGTATGACTTCGTTTGTTATAGAACCATGAAAAGACACTTAGTGAAATAACAGGTGAGGTATAAAATGATAAATGCTGGGGAAATTACAACAAAACTAATAGGTGTTGTTGTGTCCTAGCTACATCTATCTTTGCATATTTCATTTTTTCATGCTGTAAGAGTTCTAAGTGGGTATTACTATCATTTTTATACAGAACCCCATAGAGGTCAGTAACTTCACTGACTGTCTTATATTCTAATGTCCTATGGTAGTTTTCAAATAAGCCGGGGGCGCCTGGGTGGCTCAGTCATTAAGCATCTGCCTTCAGCTCAGGTCATGATCCCAGGGTCCTGGGATTGAACCCCGCATCGGGCTCCCTGCTCAGCAGGAAGGCTGCTTCTCCCTCTCCCACTCCCCCTGCTTCTGTTCCCCCTCATGCTGTATCTTCTATCAAATAAATAAATAAAATCTTAAAAAAAATAAGATAAAATAAATCTGGTGGTAGGTATTAAGGAGGGCACGTATTGCATGGAGCACTGAGTGTGGTGCATGAACAATGAATTTTGGAACACAGAAAAAAAATTAAATTAAATTAAATTAAATTAAATTAAATTAAATTAAAATATGCCTCCAAATTATTTAACACTCCTCCCACCAAGGATCTACTCTTGAATCTTGAAGGATTTGAAACCCATATAACCAGTAGAGTACAGAAAAAATAACACAATGAGATTTCCAAGGCCAGATCAGAAAAGACTATGCTGCTTCAGCCTGATTGTTTTTTTAAGATTTTATTTATTTATTTGACAGAGAAAGAGAGACAGAGATCACAAGTAGGCAGAGAGGCAGACAGAGGGAGAGGGGAAGCAGGCTCCCTACTGAGCAGAGAGCCCAATGCAGGGCTGGATCCCAGGACCCTGAGATCATGACCAGCCAAAGGCAGAGGCTTAACCCACTGAGCCACCCAGGCGCCCCTTCATCCTGATTTATATGGATATTTGATCCAGAAGAAGACAATTGCCAAGTCAAAGCCTGCCTCTCCATGCTTATGGTCCTTGTGTAATTTCTCTGATCACGTCTCCCAGATGACAGCCCACATCAATGCCAGCGTGTAAGTCATCTTGGGTATCCAGCCCAGCCTAACCTGGAGATGCCTTCAGACAGTGACAGCTGACTGCACCACATGAGAGGCCCAGACAAATGAGGATCGCCCAGAAAAAATTTTTCCTTATTTGTGGCTGGTATAGGCGACATTCTAAGATGACTTCCAGTTACCCCCAGCCTGGAGCACACACCCTGTATATTCCCCTCCCCTTGAGTGTGGGCAAGAGCTGTGAATACAACAGCGTATTCACTCCCTTGATCATGCCATGTTCTACAAGACAGAGATAATGGGATAGTCAGTCCTGTGATTATATGTCATAAGACTCTGTGGTAGCGTCACAGAGAGACATTTCTTCGGCTGGCTTGGAAGATGGAAGCTGCTTGTGGAAACCCTGAGCAGAAAGCCCAGCTATTTCATGGCCAGACTCCTAAACCACAAGAACTTTATGATAATAAATGGTTGTTTTAAGCTCCTAAGTTTCTGGTAACTGGACAGCAATACAAAATGAATAAAAATCCACAAAATCATGAAAATCATGAAAATCACATGAATCCACAAAAATCATGAAAAAGTTAAGCCAGTTGTTTTTAGGATGCTTACGCTTTTGCAATCTGTAAAAATCATTAGTAAACAGACAGAATGCGGGGGTGGTGTTTTGTTATGCAGCAAAAGTGAAAAGAACATTTGGCTGCTGTTCGACCTTTCCATTGAGAGAAATAGAATGTAGGTCACTCATCGGAATGTACAACACTAAGGGAAAAGAGATAACTCGGAGCATTGCTGTAAGATTCAGACTGATTCAGGGAAATATAGCATAAAGGTTAAGACAAGAGAAAATGCAAGTCACATGTTTATCTATGTATTTATCTATATATTTGCCATAGAAATTCTTGAAAATATCTTCTTTAAATTTATGAAAAGGCACTGAGTTCCTTAAGTCAGTTCCATTAACTGCAAAGTGTTTCCTGACGGCACCGCACACAGTCCCCGTCTCTGTAAGATAAGGAGGTCCCGTGGATTTGCCATACCAAAGTGCGAGCAGGCTTCTTCCTGCCATTTCTGATACAATCTCATCACTCCCCCTCTGCGGGAATCCAGGAGGCTACTTTCACAATTTCTATGGTCAAAACAAACTTGTTCTCAGTGTCACTACCTCAGAAGTGCATGTGTTCATCAAGCAAAATCTCATCAGGCTTGTTTCAATTATCTATTCAAAACAAACAAACAAACAAAAGACGAGTGATTAATAACACATGAGGCACATATATTACCTCCGTGGTTTAAACAGATATGGTTTTTGAGTATGAAGAGGTGGTTGAGTTGAATTAACATATCACAGTTTATTCTTACCAGAATTGTTTCCTACAGCAGTTGTAACAAATGACCACAAGCTAGATGGCTCAAATCAAAAGAAATTCATTTGCTTACACTTTTGATGCTGGAAGATCTGAATCAAGACATCAGGGACTTGCTCTCTGCCTCTCTCTTTCTGAAATCCTCTGAAGACACTCTGCTTCATGGTCTTTCTCTCAGTTCCTGATTCATTGGCAACCTTCGACTTATAGATGTGTCACTCCAATCCCTGCCCGTTGCCCGGTGACATTCTCCCTGGGTGTGCACATTGTCTTTGTGTTTGTGTGTTGTCTTCTTCTTCTTCTTCTTCTTCTTCTTCTTCTTCTTCTTCTTCTTC